>NW_011495070.1:7210398-7217626 GCF_000754665.1 Bison bison bison | reverse complement strand
TGACCAACTGGAAAAACCATAGCCTTGACTAGATGGACCTTTGTTGGCAAAGTAATGTCTCTGCTTTTTAATATGCTGTCTAGGTTGGTCATAACTTTCCTTCCAAGGAGTAAGCATCTTTTAATTTCATGGCTGCAATCACCATCTGCAGTGATTTTGGAACCCAGAAAAATAAAGTCAGCCACTGTTTCCACTGTTTCCCCATCTACTTGCCATGAAGTGATGGGACCAGATGCCATGATTTTAGTTTTCTGAATGTTGAGCTTGATATTTAAGCATCCCACAGAAAGATGAGGGACGAGGTTCCAGGCAGATGTCACCCTGAGCCTCAGATCCCACCTGGGGTAATAACAGAAAGAGTCTTTGCTAGAAGGACAGTAGGGTGACCAGCCATCCTGGTGCGCCCCCTATCGAAGAAGTTTTCAGAACACAGGTCTTTGATTTAAAAACCAGGACAATCCCAGCTAAATTGTCCTGGTTTGCCTGGAACTAAGGGATTTCCTGGGACACAGAACAGGAGTGCTAAAATTGGGGAAGTCCCAGGCAAACTGGAAAGAGTTGGTCACCCTAGAGGATGGGCTGATGGAGTCTGTGGAGACTGAATGGTCAAAGCCACTGAAAGTTCTCATGGTCCATCCCCAGGTCCAAGGGGTTCTGGACCTGGGACCTCAGGACACGTGACCACTGCAGATCGCTGCCTGGACCCAAGGGCTGGGAACAATGAACACAGATCTGAAGTAAGGACTGTTTGGGCCCTGTCTCCATCATCATGTGTAGTTACTACAAAGCTCACCACATATTTGGTTCTGGCACAGTGCCTAAAACCCCAGTCTCTGACTTTTTCAAACTGCACAACCCTGATCAAATAAAAATATCCACATGTCCTGCAAGAGCAGAGAGCGCTGGCTGACAACAAGGATGGTACAACGTTGGTGCTATGTGGTAGCTGCCTGGTCAAGGATACACTTTCCAGCTTCCTGGGATTTTGATGGGGCCACTTCTTGCCAATGGAAAGAAATTAAAATAAAATATATCACTCCTGAGCCAGATGGCCAAGTAGATGGTATGCCAAGCCCCCTTGCCCCACACACTGGTTGAAGGGAGAGAACTCTTGAGCACCTGGACAGAGACAAAACCCTTGGATGGAAGAAGCCTTGGCGCCTAAATGACCATGTGCAAAGCCACCCAACCAGGAACACCCATGGAGGCTTTGACAGTGAGCAAGACATAAAGTTCTATTACATTAAACCACTGGGAATATGGGACTGATCCACCAGCACAGCTAATACATTTGACTGGAAAAGAGTATCACACACATTATAAAACACATAGAAATTAAAAGATGGTATTTTAAGAGCAAATATAAATAGGAGCTCCAATATTTTCCTCACTCCCACAGCAGATCCCTTACTGCGCCCCCTCAGTGTATATACATCACTTGGGAAATCTCTGGCCTCAAACACTTCTGAATATTTCTGCTGTTTGAGAGATTTCTCATGAACACTCAGTGTGAATCTTTGCCTATGACAAACTTGTTCCTAGAAAAATCTGAACCATTTGCAAAGGGGAAAACTTCAACAGTCAAGAGAACACTTCTAATTCCATGCTTACAATGTGTGTGTCTTAGTCACTCAGTCGTGCCTGACTCTTTGCAACACTGTGGACTGTAGCCCACCAGGCTCCTCTATCCGTGGGATTGTCCAGACAAGCATACTGGAGTGGGTTGCCATGCCCTTCTCTAGGGGATCTTCCCAACCCAGGGAGCAAACCCAGGTCCCCCACATTGTGGGCAGATTCTTTACCATCTGAGTCACAAGGGAAGCCCTTATGCTTAAAGTATTTTTATTTTAAAAAATAAAAGGCAGACAAGGCAACTTAAAGGCGGCTTCCCTCGTTCAAGATTTTTGCTGCTCCTCTTTATCCTTCTTTCGTTTTGATGACTTGTTCTGAAACTTCAGTAGGTTGCACACTGCCATAAGCTACTTGCGCTATTAATAGATGATCCAGCCTGGCAATGGCACCCCACTCCAGTACTCTTGTACAGTCCGTGGGGTCGCTAAGAGTCAGATATGACTGAACGACTTCACTTTCACCTTTCACTTTCATGCACTGGAGAAGGAAATGGCGACCCACTCCAGTGTTCTTGCCTGGAGAATCCCAGGGACAGGGGAGCCTGGTGGGCTGCCGTCTATGGGGTTGCCCAGAGTCAGACACAACTGAAGCGACTGAGCAGCAGCAGCAGTAGCAGCCTTGATCTGCTGGCTTTTGACCACAGCAACAGGTCAATATGCTCAGAAAAGATTTGGGAATGAGAGGTTGTCAGAGATATCTTTTTATCTAGATCTATAACTATCTAAATTGTCCCTTGTCAAGTAACTGTTGATATGGGGACCCCAGAGGGAGACTGTTGCTGATGGAAGCAGGGCATGAATCCTACCATCCCTTCAGTGCTGCTGCTGCTAAGGAACAGCATGGGGAGATGCGGAGGTGAGGCTTGCATTTCAACCAAACTCTAGCTGCCGCTTATCCCTTGGGGCTTCCCTTGTGGCTCAGCTGGTAAAGAATCGGCCTGCTATGAGGGAGACATGGGTCTGATCCCTGGGTTGGGAAGATCCCCTGGAGAAGGGAAAGGCTACCCACAGTATTCTGGCCTGGAAAATTCCATGGACTGTATAATCCTTGGGGTCACAAAGAGTCGGACACGACTGAGCAGCTTTCACTTTCTCTTCCTCTGACTGCCTGAGAATCACCCAGCTTGTGGGACAGAAGCTGTTTGTCTGCTGGTAGTATGGACTAAATGTTGGTGTCTTTCCAAAGATTACATGCTGAAGCTCTAAACCCCTAGGGTGCTGTATTTGAAGTAAGAAAGTAATTAAAGTTAAATGAGGTCCAAAAGGGGGCATCCTGATTCAATGGGATTGCTGTCCTTATAAGAAGAAACACCAGAGAGCTCTCTGACACCAGCAGACTCTCTCCCTCTCGCTCGCTCTCTCTAATAAAGAAAGGCCATGTGAGGACACATCAAGCCAAGAGAAGAAAGCTCTCAGCAGAAACGGCAGCAGCCAGAACCTCAATCTTAGACGTGCAGCCTCCATCACTGTAAAAAATAAATACCTGTTACTGAAGCCACCCAGGCTGTGGCATTTTGTTTTACCGTGGCCCCTGGTGAAAAATACAGGTAGGCTTTAGAGGAGGATGGAGTTTGAAAAGCTCCTCATGTAGTCATTCTCTCATCTCGGAGATCTCAAGCCCTTTCTAACTCAGTGGATAAGTACAGCTTGTGCTTTCAGCTAATGTCTAAGATCAGTACACTTCTAAGGAGGATGGAAGTGTGTTTATTGCCTATTATGTATCATTTTTGTCATTCCTACCAAAGAGCTGACTCATTACTAAAATCTTATTGTTATAGAATATTTGAAAAATTACTATTTTGTGATTTTCCTTTTTCCCATGGTTTTTAGACAAGCATTACAGTCAATAATTTTAGTTTCTAAATTTCAGGATTAGAATTCAAAGTGACTACAAGAAGTTAATAAAATGGCAAAAAAAAAAAAAAAAAAGAACAGAACTGTAACAGAGTATAAAAAGAATAATATTTCTAAAGAATTCTCAGGTTCATGATGATTGGGTTTACTCTTGTCTTATGGCCAGTTAATCTGGGAATAGGAACTGAATAATTCAGCATTTAAGCAAATAGTGGTATATATAAGATGGAAGTAAGAGGTAATTCTTCCACCTTATGCTGAACTGATGGAATCATTGCTGGAATACTACATACGTTCCTAGGCTCCAGGTTTAGAAACAATATGAAAATTTTTTCAGTCTAAAGAGAACAACCAAATTTTTTAATGATTGAAAAAAAGCTGAATTTGTGCTACTTAGCTTCAAAATATAGAAGATGAAAGACATTTAATAATGATCCTTGAGTGTATGAAAAAGAATGAGGTCATCAGCAGCTGTTCTTCTCTTCCAGTGAGGATAGAATCAGAGGAAATATATTTAAATTACAAGATTAATTTATTATTTGGATCTACTTTTTAGATTTAGAAAAGCCTTTAATCTAAAGGGATCAAGGTGCTCAAATTAGACTAGAAAGACTTTTCTAAGCTTAGCAATAACATGAAGAAATGGCCCTTGGTGAAATTATAGTTGCTATTTTCACAGTTTCAAAGAATGTATTCTGGCAAAAGGCTGCAAAACTCTAGAGTCACCCCGAAGGCCCTCCCTAGAGGAAGGGAAGAGGAAATGAAGGGGGTCTCTAGAGAAGGGGTTAGTAACTGGCCGAGTGACTCGGGTAAACTGGCTCCATAAGAATCATCTCTACTTGACAAATATTCAATCTGAGGTGACCCTCGGACAGGAAACAGGCACTTCAGGGGCAGTCAGAGTAGTTGCTATGAGATGTTGTCAAGGTCCACTCAAAGAAAGACTTAGTCATAATTCTTCTTGGCTACACTTAGGGCAAAGCAGCAAGAGGAAGAGTGGGAGAAAGGCAGCATTTCTGTTACTGACGAGGCCATGAGACCTTCAAGGGAGAAAATCAAATTTGTGAAAACTGTGTGAACAAACATAGAACCAGAATTGGCCCAAGAATTTAACCTGCTGAAAATCCAACACCAACAGGAAGTTCTCAGATCATGAAAGACAAAGTGGGAAGATGCAGAATTTCCTCCCTTGATCATTTTATAAAAGTATCTCCCAAAATTCAAACATTAATATATTACTGTCAAAAATTTAGCCTATCCATATTCTCTTACCAGCTTCCCTGGTGGCTCAGTTGGTAAAGAATCCACCTGTAATGCAAGAGACTGGCTGCAATGCAGGAGACCTGGGTTTGATCCCTGGGTTGGGAAGATCCCCCGGAGAAGGAAATGGCACCCCACTGCAGTATTCTTGCCTGGAGAATCCCATGGACAGAGGAGCCTGGTGGGCTACAGTCCATGGGGTTGCAAGAACTGAACACGACTGAGCGACTAAACCACTACTACTATACTCACTATTTTTCTATGAATCAACTTTTAAAAATTTATTTATTTTTAATTGAAGGAAAACTGCTTTACAATATGTTGGTTTCTGCCATACTTCTCAACATTTTTACACAAACAAATGAGGAAAAAATTAAATCGTTCCCATTTGTGATAGTGATGTAAGAATACCACTTTATAAATAAAAGATAAGTATAAAAACAAATTAAGTATGAAATAATAAGTAATTGTATGAAAATTAAAAGTTGTCAGATTCTCATTAGATGCTGTTAACTGCTTGAGAACCCCATGAACAGTATGAAAAGGCAAAAAGATATGACACTGAAAGATGAACTCCCCAGGTTGGTAGGTACCCAATATGCTACTGGAGAAGAGTGGAAAAATAACTCCAGAAAGAATGAAGAGACAGAACCAAAGCAAAAACAACACCCAGTTGTGGATGTGACAAGTGATGAAAGTAAAGTCTGATGCTATAAAGAGCAATACTGCATAGGAACCTGGAATGTTAGGTCCATGAATCAAGGCAAATTGGAAGTAGTCAAGCAGGAGATGGCACGAGTGAACATTGACATTTTAGGAATCAGTGAACTAAAATGGACTGGAATGGGTGAATTTGACTCAGATGACCATTATATCTACTACTGTAGTAGTAGGCAAGAATCCCTTCGAAGAAATGGAGTAGGATCATAGTCAACAAAAGAGTCCAAAATACAGTACTTGGATGCAGTCTCAAAAATGACAGGATGATCTCTATCCATGTCCAGGGCAAACCATTCAATATCACAGTAATCCAAGTCTAGGCTGCAACGAGTAATGATGAAGAAGCTGAAGCTGAACACCTATGTTTAGCTATGAAGGTCTATGAAGGTAGGTCTATGAAGACCTACAAGGCCTTCTAGAACTAACACCCAAAAAAGATATCCACTTCATTATAGGGGACTGGAATGCAAAAGTAGGAAGTCAAGAGCTTCCTGGAGTAACAGGAAAATGTGGCCTTGGAGTACAAAATGAAGCAGGTCAGAGGCTAACAGAGTTTTGCCAAGAGAATGCACTGGTCATAGCAAACATCCTCTTCACACAAGAGAAGACACAACACAAGAGAAGACTCTACACATGGACATCACCAGATGGTCAATCCCCAAATCAGATTGATTATATTCTTTGCAACCAAAGATGGAGAAGCTCTATACAGTCAGCAAAAACAAGACCATGAGCTCACTGTGGCTCAGATCATGAACTCCTTATTGCAAAATTCAGACAAACTGAAGAAAGTAGGGAAAACCACTAGACCATTCAGGTATGACCTAAATCAAACCCCTTACGATTATACAGTGGAAGTGAGAAATAGATTCAAGGGATTAGGTCTGATAGACAGAGTGCCTGATGAACTATGGATGGAGGTTTGTAACACTGTACAGGAGGCAGCGATCAAGACCATCCCCAAGAAAAAGAAATGCAAAAAGGCAAAACAGTTGTCTGACGAGACCTTACAAATAGCCGAGAAAAGAAGAGAAGCTAAAGGCAAAGGAGAAAAGGAAAGATATAAGCATCTGAATGCAGAGTTCCAAAGAATTGCAAGGAGAGATACAAAGCCTTCCTCAGCAATCAATGCAAAGAAACAGAGGAAAACAATAGAATGGGAAAGACTGGAGATCTCTTCAAGAAACTGAGAGATACCAAGGTAACATTTCATGCAAAGATAAGCACAATAAAGGATGGAAATGGTATGGACCTAACAAAAGCAGAAGATACTAAGAAGAGGTGGCAAGAATACACAGAAAGTGAAAGTGAAAGTGAAGTCGCTCAGTCGTGTCCGACTCTTTTCGACCCCATGGACTGCAGCCTACCAGGCTCCTCCGTCCTTGGGATTTTCCTGGCAAGAGTGCTGGAGTGGATTGCCAAAATACACAGAAGAAGTGTACAAAAAAGATCTTCATGACCCAGATAACCACAGTGGTGTGATCACTCACCTAGAGCCAGACATCCTGGAATGCAAAGTCAAGTGGGCCTTAGGAAGCATCACTACAAACAAAGCTAGTGGAGGTGATGGAATTCCAGTTGAGCTATACCAAATCCTGAAAGATGATGCTGTGAAAGTGCTGCACTCAATAGGCCAGCAAATCTGGAAAACTCAGCAGTGGCCACAGGACTGGAAAAGGTCAGTTTTCATTCCAATCCCAAAGAAAGGCAATGCCAAAGAATGTTCAGACTACTGCATAATTGCACTCATCTCACGTGCTAGC
>NW_011495070.1:7204025-7210128 GCF_000754665.1 Bison bison bison | reverse complement strand
CCAACATCCGTTGGATCATCGAAAAAGCAAGAGAGTTCCAGAAAAACATCTATTTCTGCTTTATTGACTATGCCAAAGCCTTTGACTGTGTGGATCACAACAAACTGTGGGAAATTCTGAAAGAGATGGGAATACCAGACCACCTGACCTGCCTCCTGAGAAATCTGTACGCAGGTCAAGAAGCAACAGTTAGAACTGGACGTGGAACAACGGACTGATTCCAAATAGAGAAAGCAGTACATCAAGGCTGTATATTGTCACCCTGCATATTTAACTTATATGCAGAGTGCATCATGCGAAATACCAGGCTGGATGAAGCACAACCTGGAATCAAGATCACCAGGAAAAATATCGATAACCTCAGATATTCAGATGATACGACGCTTATGGCAGAAAGCGAAGAACTAAAGAGCCTCTTGATGAAAGTGAAAGAGGAGAGTGAAAAAGTTGGCTTAGAACTCAACATTCAGAAGACAAAGATCATGGCACCTGAGCCCATCACTTCATGGCAAATAGATGGGGAAACAGTGGAAACAGTGGCAGACTTTGTTTTTTGGGCTCCAAAATCACTGCAGATGGTGACTGCAGCCATGAAATTAAAAGACGCTTGCTCCTTGGAAGAAAAGCTATGACCAACCTAGGCAGCAGATTAGGAAGCAGAGACATTGCTTTGCCAACAAAGGTCCATCTAGTCAAAGCTATGGTCTTTCCAGTAGTCATGTATGGATGTGAGAGTTGGACTATAAAGAAAGCTGAGCGCTGAAGAATTGATGCTTTTGAACTGTGGTGTTGGAGAAGACCCTTGAGAGTCCCTTAGACAGCAAGGAGATCCAGCCAGTCAATCCTAAAGGAACTCAGTCCTGAATATTCATTGGAAGTCCTGAATATTCATTGGAAGCTAAAGCTGAAACTCCAATAATTTGGCCACCTGATGCGAAAACCCAACTCACTGGAAAAGACCCTATGCTGGGAAAGATTGAAGGCGGGAGGAGAAGGGGATGACAGAGGATGAGATGGTTGGATGGCATCACCAACATGATTGACGTGAGTTTGAGTAGGTTCTGGGAGTTGGTGATGGACAGGGAAGCCTGGCGTGCTGCAGTCCATGGGGTCGCAAAGAGTTGGACACGACCGAGTGACTGAACTGACTGACTGAGCATAAGACCCTTTTTCTGCTGAGTGGGGGAAATGGCTGTCCAGAAGGGGTCAGGAATACATCATGAGGACTTCCTGCTAAAATGGCAGACTGAAACCATGTTCATTTCTTCTCCCTCCTGAAACCTCACTAACATGCCAATTAAGGAATCAAAAAACAGATATAAAATCTTCAAGAATAGGGAGCATGGGAGCAAACACAGCAGTGGAAGAAAGATGGTAGCACATTTCTGAAGGAAAACCAGCATGAAGGGAAGAGCAGCTGAGTGGGCTGGTGTAGAAAGTGAACTAAGAGCCTGCAGGAGAAAGAACCAACGAGGACTGAGATAATCTTTGTCCCAGGATCCCAGAGGCTCAGGAAGTGGGGCCCACGTCCCTTGGAGGTCAAAGGCCAAAACAGAAGAACTGGCTGAAAGACTGTAGAAGGTGGGCTTCGGTTCCCCTCCACCTGAGACCCACCCCCACTGCTCCATCACAGGAGTTGTTGTTCAGTCGCTAAGTTGCATCTGACTCTTTGTGACTGCATGGACTGCAGCACAACAGGCTTCCCTGTCCTCCACCATCTCCCGGAGTTTGCTCAAACTCACGTCCATTGAGTCACTGATGCCATCCAACCATCTGATCCTCTGTTGTCCCCTTCTCCTCTTGCCCTTAATCTTTTGCAGGATTCGGGAAGATTATTGCCTGGAGAAACTGAACCAGGGATTCTCCGGGCATTCCCAGGAACAGCGGAAGGTGGGGATGAAGCTCTGTGTTGATCATGGTGCAAATTCATATACTGTACCATGGAAGAAGTGTTCTTCCTTCACCAGCCACACTGTCAGACTGCTAGCAGGCAAGCCAATTATACCCACCCTCCCCTGTCACCCCGTAGTCCCTCCTACCCCTAAGGAAGGTTAAGGGTTTTCTTCCTAAGAGAAAATAAATGGTCCCATAAAGATGACCTACAGATACTGACATCTGGGGTTCCCCCCAAGAAGAAAGCTGCCTCGTGACCCGTCACCCTTTAGTGAAGCTGCACACTCAGTAAGCCCTGCCCATGCACACAGAGCCTCCAGCTCACTCCCAAGTGAACTGAATTGCATAGACAGCCAGTCAAGAGTGACCTGACATTTGAGTAAGGCCTCTAGGATCTCTTTTGCTTGGATCACTTGGCTGGACCCTTGTTTTCTTGGCCTCATCAGGCCAGAGCACACCAGGTTCAGTCCTTGGTCCTCTCCTCTTCATTATCTACACCCACTCCCTTAAAGATGTCATCCAGTGTCCTGATTTGAAATCATCTTCATGTGCCAATGACTCCTGAATTTATATTTCCAGCTCTCTGCTACAATGCAGATTGGTATGTCCAACTATCTACTCTCTATGTCTGCTTGGATGTGTAAGCAACAATGTATTAGCCAGTTGATGACGCAATAACAAATGACCCATACAGCTTAGTAGAGCATTACGTCTAACGCCTCTCTACGGCTGCCGCGTTAAGTCTCATCTGGTGTTTCCCCCAAAACAGCTCCTCCTGCAGCCCTCTCTCTCTTAGTTCATCACAAGTCCACCCTTTAGGATGCTCAGGCCAAAACTCTGAAAGCTGCTCTTGACTCTTCTCACACTCCATATTTGTCATTTCAGGAAATCCTATTGGCTCTACCCTCAAAATATACCCAGCATCTGTCATATCTCATCATCTCTACTCTATCTTCCTGATTCAAGTCACTGTCACCCTTTGCCTGAATCTTTGCAGTAGCTTCCTAACTGAATTTCCTGCATCTACCAATGCCTGAGATAGTCTTGGCAAAACAAAGAGATCCTTTTAAAATATAAGTTAGTCTTCTGCTTAAAACCCTGTAGTGACTTTCCACTTCACTTAAAAAAGCCAAAGTCCTAGCACTGGCCTTCAGTGGATGCCTGGCCTGGCCATCCATCACCTCTCTGGCTTTCCCTCTGACCACTCTCTGCTGCCTCCCTCTCTCAGCCGCACTAACTTCCTTGCTAACCCACCAGACACATTCCCACTTAGAGGCTTTGCATTGGCTATTTCTTCTGTCTCAAAAGCATCTTCCCTACATGTTAACATGGCTAACTCCTTCATGTGCTTAAGTCTTTGCTCAAGTGCCACCTTATCAGTCGGGTCTACACTGTCCACCCTATTCAAATTGCAACCCACCCCAGCAACCCACACCCATGTGTCCATGCGATGCTTTTTCTTGTATTTCTTAACACTTACCACTCTCTTGCACAATATATTCTTTTCTTAAGTTACTATCTCTTAATTGTTTATTTTCTGTCTTCCTTGGCTATAAGGTAAACTTCAGAAGGGCAAGGATCTTTGTCTAAGTATCATATCCCAAGCTACTAAAACAGTACCTAATACATAGAGGTGCTTGAAAGATACTTAATGAGTGAATAACAAATAAAAATTAAAGACAACAGCCAAAATAGACAAATAAGAAGGAACTTGGAAGAAACAGTAATGATAAAGGAAAACTTTTTTAAACAATATCATTAAAATCCTCAGATATAAGAGAATAAACTGCATCTATGAAACAAGAAAGGAATGATGTAACTGCAATAACAACAAGAACTAAAGGTCAAAGGATAAAAATTAATCCTTAAGAATTAAATTCATATCTGAATTTTTTTTGAAATCAATTAAGAGTTGGAAGTTCGAGAAATTCCCAGAAAGAATAAAAGCACAAGAAGATGACAACCTCAAGATAAAAGAAAACTAAAGGAACAGTCCAGGAGGTCAACTTACAACTTATATATATTTTAAGAATGAAAGAATGGGAAAAGAAGATGACAAAATTTAGGGGTAAATAATATTAAAGAATATTCAAGAACAGAAGGGCATGAGTTTTCAGGCTACGAAGAGTCTCCTCTAGGGTTCAGTATAAGGGCTTTCCTAGTGGCTCAGGTGGTAAATTATCTGCCTGCAACATGGGAGACTGGGGTTCGATCCCTGGTTCAGGAAGATCCTCTGGAGAAGGGAATGGCAACCCACTTCAGTATTCTTGCCTAGAGAATTCCATGGACAGAGGAGCCTTAAGGGCTACAGTCCATGGGGTCACAAAGAGTCAGACATGACTGAGCAACCAACTGTGAAGAAAAATACCTCTGGCTGAGTCAGCACAGCACCATAACCTCTCAGGACAGGGATCAGGCCAAGACCTTCAAGCTTCTACAGTTTCCAAACAAAGGATCAGAACAGCACAGAGCACCTCAACAACAGCCATGGAAATCAGATAACAGTGAAACAAGGTTTTTGAAATTCTGAGGGTAAGGATTTTTTTTTTAAGGTAAGGATTTTTAACATAGAAATATATGCCTAACAAAGTCATCAATCAACTATGAGGCAGAATAAAAGCATATTCAGAAATGTCAAGACCTACCATTTCCCTTCTCTCAGAAAGTGCCTAAAGGGTATACTCCACCAAAATGAGAAATAAAAGATAAATAGCCTAATAGGAAATCCAGGAAACGGGGGATCCAAATCAGTAGTGTGCATGCTAAGTCACTTTAGTCGTGTCTGACTCTTTGCGAGTCTACGGACTGTAGCCCGCCAGGCTCCTGTGTCCGTGGGATTCTCTAGGCAAGAACACTAGAGTGGGTTGCCATGCCCTCCTCCAGGGGATTTTCCCAACCCAGGGACAGAACCAGTGTCTCTAACGTCTCTTGCATTGGCAGGCGGGTTCTTTACCACTAGTGCCACCTGGGAAGCCCCCAAATCAGTAGAGCACAAGGGAAGTTCCTAGGACAATGACAGGAAATCCTGGGGTGACAGCTACGTAACAGACCTAAAGTGTAACCTCCAGATTGGAGCAGAAAAATGGAAGATTCAAGCAGAAATGACTCCAAGCACAGATTCAAGCACAAATGACTCAAAAAAAAAACAAAAACAAAAACAAAACCCAACCACTCCAAGGTATTACTAGCTTACTTGATGTATTTAAATGTATTAGAGGATTTTCAGCTCTGCTAAAGATATGAAGATGAAACTAAGCAAGCAAATAAAGAGGCAAATATTAACCCCACATAAACAAAAAACTACACAAGAAGGAAAGGTAATCATAGTAAACTACTTGATTCAGCTTTGAACATTATCTACTTAATCACAATAACATAAACATTGACTATGGATTTAACTCGATGAAGTGATATAACTTTACAGAAAGGATGAGGTGAGGAAAAGAAGAATCAGAGGAGCATGGAATTTTTTCTTCCATAAAAGGAAGTCAATTGATAATATCTAAAATTTCTGACAAAAACGACAGAATGATCTCTGTTCGTTTCCAAGGCAAACCATTCAATATCACAGTAATCCAAGTCTATGCCCCAACCAGTAACACTGAAGAAGCTGAAGTTGAATGGTTCTATGAAGACCTACAAGACCTTTTAGAACTAACACCCCAAACAGATGTCCTTTTCATTATAGGGGACTGGAATGCAAAAGTAGGAAGTCAGGAAACACCTGAAGTAACAGGCAAAGTTGGCCTTGGAATATGCAATGAAGCAGGGCAAAGACTAATAGAGTTTTGCCAAGAAAATGTACTGGTCATGACAAACACCCTCTTCCAACAACACAAGAGAAGACTCTATACATGGACATCACCAGATGGTCAACATCAAAATCAGACTGATTATATTCTTTGCAGCCAGAGATGGAGAAGCTCTATACAGTCAGCAAAAACAAGACCAGGAGCTGACTGTGGCTCAGACCATGAACCCCTTATTGCCAAATTCAGACTTAAATTGAAGAAAGTAGGGAAAACCACTAGACCATTCAGGTATGACCTAAATCAAATCCCCTATAATTATACAGTGGAAGTGAGAAATAGATTTAAGGGACTAGATCTGATAGATAGAGTGCCTGATGAGCTATGGCATGAGGTTCGTGACATTGTACAGGAGACAGGGATCAAGACCATCCCCATGGAAAAGAAATGCAAAAAAGCAA
>NW_011495070.1:7202525-7203450 GCF_000754665.1 Bison bison bison | reverse complement strand
AAGGACAGAAATGGTATGGACCTAACAGAAGCAGAAGATATTAAGAAGAGGTGGCAAGAATACACAGAAGAACTGTACAAAAAAGATCTTCACGACCAAGATAATCACGATGGTGTGATCACTGACCTAGAGCCAGACATCCTGGAATGTGAAGTCAAGTGGGCCTTAGAAAACATCACTATGAACAAAGCTAGTGGAGGTGATGGAATTCCAGTTGAGCTATTTCAAATCCTGAAAGATGATGCTGTGAAAGTGCTGCATTCAATATGCCAGCAAATTTGGAAAACTCGGCAGTGGCCACAGGACTGGAAAAGGTCCGTTTTCATTCCAATCCCAAAGAAAGGCAATGCCAAAGAATGCTCAAACTACCGCACAATTACACTCATCTCACATGCTAGTAAAGTAATGCTCAAAATTCTCCAAGCCAGGCTTCAGTAGTACGTGAACTGGGAACTTCCTGATGTTCAAGCTGGATTTAGAAAAGGCAAAGGAACCAGAGATCAAATTGCCAACATCCACCAGATCGTTGAAAAAGCAAGAGAGTACCAGAAAAACATCTATTTCTGCTTTATTGACTAAGCCAAAGCCTTTGACTGTGTGGATCACAATAAACTGTGGAAAATTCTGAAAGAGATGGGAGTACCAGACCACCTGATCTGCCTCTTGAGAAATTTGTATGCAGGTCAGGAAGCAACAGTTAGAACTGGACATGGAACAACAGACTGGTTCCATATAGGAAAAGGAGTACGTCAAGGCTGTATATTGTCACCTTGCTTATTTAACTTATATGCAGAGTACATCATGAGAAGCACTGGACTGGAAGAAACACAAGCTGGAATCAAGATTGCCGGGAGAAATATCAGTAACCTCAGATACGCAGATGACACCACTCTTATGGCAGAAAGTGAAGAGGAACTAAAAAGCC
>NW_011495070.1:7184519-7202425 GCF_000754665.1 Bison bison bison | reverse complement strand
GCCTTTTGATGAAAGTGAAAGTGGAGAGTGAAAAAGTTGGCTTAAAGCTCAACATTCAGAAAACAAAGACCATGGCATCCGGTCCCATCACTTCATGGGAAATAGATGGGGAAACAGTGGAAACAGTGTCAGACTTTATTTTTCTGGGCTCCAAAATCACTAAAGATGGTGACTGCAGCCATGAAATTCAAAGATGCTTACTCCTTGGAAGGAAAGTTATGACCAACCTAGATAGCATATTCAAAAGCAAAGACATTACTTTGCCAACAAAGGTTCGTCTAGTCAAGGCAATGGTTTTTCCTGTGGTCATGTATGGATGTGAGAGTTGGACTGTGAAGAAAGCTGAGCGCCGAAGAATTGATGCTTTTGAACTGTGGTGTTGGAGAAGATTCCTGAGAGTCCCTTGGACTGCAAGGAGATCCAACCAGTCCATTCTGAAGGAGATCTTCAGATCTCCTGGGATTTCTTTAGAAGGAATGATGCTAAAGCTGGAACTCCAGTACTTTGGCCACCTCATGCGAAGAGTTGACTCATTGGAAAAGACTCTGATGCTGGGAGGGATTGGGGGCAAGAGAAGGGGACGACAGAGGATGAGATGGCTGGATGGCATTATTGACTCGATGGATGTGAGTCTGAGTGAACTCCGGGAGTTGGTGATGGACAGGGAAGCCTGGCGTGCTGCGATTCATGGGGTTGGACACAACTGAGCGACTGATCTGAACTGAAAATTTCTGAGTCAATAAATAGCAGTGAACACATAGTATTCAGAAATATGGAAATAAATACCAAAAGTAGTAAAAAAAAAAAAAAAAAAAAAAAGAAAAGAGTGCTAATGGCTGTCTCTGTGCATGGATTGGGGGTAAGAAGAATTATTTCTTGCTATAAGGTTTGTAACCTCATTTTATCTTCAGACTACAAACATGTATTACCTTGCTAAAAAAAATAAATATTACTTTTGGGATGTGGGACATATCAGCACCAAATCTGTACTCTCCACTTGATATAAAGATTCAAAGGTAATGGAAATGACTTCCTTATCATGTGGTTCAATGTTATTTAAAATCATACTTTGGGTATAAAATTTCAGCCATGTTAGATTAATAACTAACTCTAGTGGAGAAGGCAATGGCACCCCACTCCAGTCCTCTGGCCTGGAAAATCCTATGGACGGAGGAGCCTGGTGGGCTGCAGTCTATGGGGTCGCTGAGGGTCGGACACAACTGAGCGACTTCACTTTCACTTTTCCCTTTCATGCATTGGAGAAGGAAATGGCAACCCACTCCAGTGTTCTTGCCTGGAGAATCCCAGGGACAGTGGAGCCTGGTGGGCTGCCGTCTAGGGTCGCATAGAGTTGGACACGACTGAAGCGACTTAGCAGCAGCAGCAGTAGAAATCTAGAGTTGTACACCATTGTACCTTTAGTCAACAGTAATGTATGATATACTCAACGTTTTGCTAACAGGGTAGAGCTCATGTTACACATTATTACCAGATTAAAAAAAAATGTAAGCATGTCTGTGCACCTCTTATACTACCAGTGGTATTCATCATATTTTTAAGCCTAGGGAATAGTGTGTACCATCCTCGTTGGA
Organism: Bison bison bison; assembly: GCF_000754665.1. Classification (NCBI taxonomy): domain Eukaryota; kingdom Metazoa; phylum Chordata; class Mammalia; order Artiodactyla; family Bovidae; genus Bison; species Bison bison. The sequence continues at coordinate 7,200,833 of NW_011495070.1, read as the reverse complement.
GCAATTTGATGGACAAGAGACCAATGTTGTCAGCTCAAGGGCCTAGTCTGACCCAAACTGATTCAAGACACAATAAAAAGCCTGAATAATTCCATTACTGCTACTGCTAAGTCGCTTCAGTCATGTGCTGCCGTCTATGAGATGAGAATCCCCCATCCCTGGGATTCTCCAGGCAAGAACACTGGAGTGGGTTGCCATTTTCTTCTCCAATGCATGAAAGTGAAAAGTGAAAGTGAAGTCGCTCAGTCGTGTCCGACTCTTAGCGACCCCATGAACTGTAGCCTCCCAGGCTCCTCCATCCATGGGATTTTCCAGGCAAGAGTACTGGAGTGGGGTGCCATTGCCTTCTCCAGAATAATTCCTTTATCATTATACAAATCAAATCTCATAGTTTAAATTTTTTTCACACACAAAAAAAATCAGGTCTAGATCACTTTATAGGCAAATTCTAACAACTTTGAAGGAATACACTCTTCCAATCTTATTCAAATTCTTTGAGAAAATAATTCTCTCATTCATTCTGTGAAACTAGTATAATCTTGATATGAAAATAAGCAAGGACCATACAAAAAAAAGAAAAATTATAGTCCAACCTCAGTTATGAACAAAGATGAAAATTCCCAAAGTATTAACAAAAGAGCCACTCAGTGCATAAATGGTGACATATGCAACAGTTTTAAAAGCACTTGGTTGGGGGAATTAAATATAAAGGGAGACCTGGCATCTTGCATCAGGCAGAGTCATGGTGGAACATTCTGTGTGGATCTGAAAACACAAGGAGCGCAAGATGATTTTAAAAAAACACTATGAATACAATGAAATAGCTTCCTTATTACTACGGGTTTCTGGGTTCAGGAAATGGTCCGTTGGCAGAGGATAATACTGACTTGCCTCTGCTTCAAAGTGGATAAGAAGAAATAAAGATTTTAGATGGAAAATGGACAGCGTAACTAATCCAACATGAGGCTACTGAACTCTCAGGGGGACCCCTCCAGGCTCTTGGACCAAACTGCCATGTTTAGAGACATACAGCAGTCCCTCCTCCAAGATTCCAGCCTTTTCTATGAATGGATCCTCTGAATTTGTACTATGGATGGGTGGAAACTCCATGCACTGATTACTTCAAGCCTCAAGGATCCTGAGAAGGGTCTTGGCCGTAAAGAGTAGCTTGTTATAATGGCGTATCTTCTCTGCGCATCTTTCCCCTAATTAGGAATTGTGTGTATGTGGCAGGTCCATATTCCAGAAGGGAAAAGCATTACTCACTGTGCACGAAATATTCTCTCAAAATCTGGCGACCCAGAGACTGATGGGGGCGTAACTTTGTATTTTGATCTCGCCTTTCCTACCTGCATAGCAAAATAACCTGCAAGTAAAAAGGAATGAACGTTAAAAATGTGGCACATCATCATTTATTAGTAAAATGCACTACATACCTATTAAAATGTCTAAAATTTAAAAAGTCAGATCATACCAACTGAAAAAGACAGACAGCTGAGGATGCAAAAGCAACTGAAATTCTCATACATCACTGGCAGGAATGTAAAATGGTACAACCACCTTGGAAAACCATTTGGAATTTTTTAGTTAGACATATATTGACCATATGATTCAGTCAGTCCACGACTCGACATTTTCCCAAGAGAAATGAAATCATAGAAACACCTGTACACAAATGTTCACAATAGCTTTATTTGTAATAGCTAAAAATCAGGAACAACTTGCTGACAATTAACTTTATATGTCAACAAGGCTAACCATGGTGCCCAGTTGTTTGGTCAACACCAGTTCAGATACTGCTGTGAAGATAATTTTTCAGAGGTGATGAACATTTACATCCGTAGACTTTGAATAAAGCAAATTTTCCTGCCTACTGTGCATGGGCCTTACCCATTCAGTTGAAGGCCCTAAGGAAAAAGCTTGAGGTCCCCCACAGTGGAAGAGAATTTTGCCTTCCTTTGGACCAAGACTGCAGTATCAGTTCCTTTTTTCTTTCTGCCACACCATGCGGTATGTGGGATCTTAATTCCTCGACCAGGGATCAAACCCATGTCCCCTGCATTGGAGCACGGATTCTTAACTACTGGATCACAAAGGAAGTCCCAGCAACACCAATTCTTGTTGCAATATCCCGTCTTGCAACAGACCCTGCAAATTTCAGACTTTCTAGCCCCAACTCTTATAAGAGCCAATCTTTTAAAACAGATGTGTGAGAGTGTGTATGTGTACCCTATTGGTTCTGTTTCTCTGGAGAACCCTAACATAAATGTCTATCAACAAGTGAGTGGATAAACAATTTGTGGTATATCCATACAGTAAGATACCACTCAACAATAAAAAGTAATGAACTAGTAATAAACAAAACAACATGGGTGAATCTCAGAACAGTTACGCAGAATGATGCGCGTGCAGACGGCATCACCTGGAACTTGAGCAGCTGCACAAGAATCTGAGAGTGGCCAAGGACAAATTAAGAGAGCAGGAGTCCAGGCATGTATTCCACATAGTCAGCCAAAAAGGCTTTCAGGTTAAAGATAAAGCAAAACTAGTTACCAAGATCTTAAGGAGATAAACACTGTGAATGATGAAAAAGTTAACAGAGTGAATAAAGCTTTTGTGGATATACAAAAGGAAGTTGCACACACGTCTCCAAGGGCCTTTCTCTTGAACCTCTGCAGAAGCAGCTGATTCCTCAGCAAGGTCATGAAAACAAACCAGTTAATGTCGATGAAGCTACAAGTTTGATGGCGCAAGTGTAATACGCTGGTAATGCATCAAATTCCCCCAAATGAATGTTTAAATGTTTTATAGCAAAAAAATTATGCTGAATGAAAGAGGCAAGACCCAGCCCCCTCAAAAAAAGGTACTACTGTATAAGGTTATTTGTATAAAATTCTCAGGAATGCAAATGAATTTGCAGTGACATAAAGCAGATCAGTAATTGCCTGGAGATGAGGAGGGCGGAAGGTGAGGGGGGTCAAGAAAACGGGGACGATGGTTCCCTAAATGACTCAGTTTCCCCATTATGAAATAATTATGATTTTCTCACCCTTCATTTGCTGCATGGAAAATGCATTAGATTATTAAGCCCTGATGCCTGGAATCACCTGCCTCTGATGATCAGTTCTGTGACCCTCTTTCCTTTAGACCTACACTTCCTCCTTGTCGACAGTTCTCACCTCTTGTCCTCTCTCTCTCTTTTTACCCCTGAACTGACTTCTGGGGTCTTTTTTTCTCTTCAGATTATTTCCTCCAGATTATTTCAGTTTCTCATTAGTTTTCTCCAACACTATACTGGCCTCCCTTACTTCAGTACCTCAATATCCCTTTCCTACCTGCTAATGTTTTAAAAATAATTTCCTTTTCCACACTAAGTGTGCAGCTTCAGTGTCTCACTGTGTGACAGTCTTAGGGGCCACGTGTTTCCTCCTGACACATGGTACTATCTCCTCTCCAACAAGAAGTCAGTAAGTATTGGACCTGGTCAAGAAAGGCTTTCACAGCTGACCACTCCCCTTCCCCTTCATTCCCCTCAGAATAACCCTATAGCTTCTAAGTCCTGACAACCCTTCAAATAAAGGGTTGATCAGGATTTTAAAGCTATAGCTGAACATCTAAGTGTGTCGACACTTAGGACTGGCATCTTTCTCATTCAAACTGTAGTCATATCATTGAAGTCTAGGAGAGCAGAGTAAAAATAAGAGTGGGGTTGGGCATTAATGGTGTCCGACTCTGAGCTAAGCCTTGTGAAGCTATCATAAATCTGGAGAGACCAAGGCTCATGGCATCAGCTGGAAATCTATCTATGGAGGAGAAAACTGAGATTGGCCATCCTGGACCTTATTACTGGTGCTTTTAACTCAGTCCAAAACCTCAGAGAAAATAGGAGTCAAGGCTCTTTGTTTCCACGTGTAAAATGGAAACAAGGAAAGAAGTGTGCTCCTAGATTTATCTATCAGCAATCGCTTCCCTATGGCTCAGAAGGTAAAGAATCTGCCTGCAATATGGGAGACCTGAAGTCGATCCCTAGGTTGGGAAGATCCCCTGGAGGAGAGCATGGCAACCCACTCCAGTATTCTTGCCAGGAGAATGCCATGGACAGAGGAGCCTGGTGGGTTACAGTCCATGGGGTTGAAAAACCCCGCCCGCCCTCAGGAAGGAGGACCCCGTTGCACCAGCTCCAGTCCCAGGGGGTCTCATGTCAGGGCCTTCAGAAAGACCATGGCTGTCACTGAGCAACATGACAAGGGTGAAAAGGCTATTTCACCCCTTTTTCTGGAGCGCCTCCTTTTCTTCCCCTTCCCATGAGTTAATTAAAAGCTACTGAAAATGAGCTCCTTTGGCTTTGACTGTCTTTTCCCATCCCTCGCTCTCTCCAGGGGGCCGCAGGTGTGCTGAGGAAAGTGATCAAGACCTCCTGTCCTGCGCTGCCGGCCACAGCCGGACTCCTTCTGCTGCCTCTCAATCCAGCAGAAACTCCTCTCTGTGGGGAAGCAGCCAAGGAAACGACCACGCTGAGTGCCAACTCTGGGCCAAGTACCCTGGTGGGCACTCCCTACCAGTGTCCTGTCTAGCCCTGTTTACTGAAGACACTGAAGGACAGGATTTCCTGGCCAAGGGCACCCAGCTTGTAAGTGGCTGGACCAGAGGATGTGAGTCTGCCTGTTTTCAAGCCTTCCGCTGCTTCTACTACAGCACAACGGTGTCCCATCTCCATAAACACCAGACTTCTGCTAAGCAACGAGTTCTGGTTCTTCATGCCAACTCCCTCTCTCCCTTCCTCCTTTTTCTCTCTCCCACCCCTCACTTGTCCACCGTCATTAAACATTCCCAGTCCACCACCAACTACCACTGGCCCAGTCTCCTCTTCCCAGCCAGCTGCCTGAACTTCACACTGCAATTCACACTGTCCCTGGCACCCACCAGCAAACGGAGCCCCTCTGTGGGGAAGGCAGAGGCTGAGTCAGCCTGGGGACACCCGTGGACCTGCCCCTGTGCCCCCTTCAGGGCTGGGACCTGGGCACGCGCGGGGTGGACAGTGCCTACGTGTGGGTGGCTCTATGTGAACCAGAGGGTCAGCACAGGGAGCTTCAGACCTAAGTGATACTTAGTTGGCAATGAGCATTCTACTTTACTGCAGAAAAGAGGTTAATCAAACCACAAACTGTGTGTCTTAGGTATAATGTTTTCGTAAATTCACAAAAACAGACTTGCTGGCAAGTTTTCCCGTTGAGTGTGCGTGCAGGCTGGACTGTGTCCTAAACCAGTGTGCCTCTGGTGCCCAGGGCGGAGCAGCCCACAGCTCCGCCCCATTTCCTGGTACAAGTACACTGGGGGAAATTAACAAACGTGCACTTGATAAAAAGTCTTGCTCGGCCAAGGCTCAGACACTTTCCCCCAATTTGCATGCCAAGGAAGCACGCACCTAAAATAATAGGAATTGAGCAAAAGTGACCCCAGAGGAGAAAAAGCCTCTATTCAACCAGGCGATCAGGATACTGAATAATCCTAATGGGAAGGCGCTTTAAAATTTAGAATGAATTGCTTAATCTGAAGCTCATATTTTTGCAGGAACTTTTTTTTTTTTTGTACCTGATAATCATACCTGCCCTAGGCAGCTTATTTAGGAAACACAGGGTTCAAGAAATCACAGCCATGATTTGCAAGCAAGGTACAATGTTCCCTTTGGAACACTCCTAATTAATATTTAGAGCCCATTTGGCCCAGGTTCAGTCAAAGAGGGCTGTGGGTTGTAACCACAGATGATGCAGACTCTCTGGGCTTGGAGGGCCCACCATGGCCCCAGAGGGAGAACTTAGGGAGAACTAACCCCTAGAATGTTCTAAATCTCTGCCTGTCTCCTGATGACCCTGAGTGCTCTGCAGAGCCCACAGGCCATCAGGAAGTGAGTACAAACCGCAAACCCTCCCCACTCCCTCTAACACACACACACACACACACACACATGCACACCAGGACACTTAAAAACCCCAAACCCTCTCCCCTCCCTGTAGCGCACACACATACACACAAACACACACTAGGAAGCTTACAAACCCAAACCCTCCCCTCTCCCTGTAACACAAACACACACACACACACACACACACCAGGACGCTTACAAACCCAAACCCTCCCCACTCCCTCTAACACACACACACACACACATGCACACCAGGACACTTACAAACCCCAAACCCTCTCCCCTCCCTGTAGCGCACACACATACACACAAACACACACTAGGAAGCTTACAAACCCAAACCCTCCCCCCTCACTGTAACACACACACACACACACACACACACACACACACCCCAGGACACTTACAAACCCAAACCCTCCGCCCTCCCTGTAACACACACACACACACACACACACACACACACACCCCAGGACACTTACAAACCCAAACCCTCCGCCCTCCCTGTAACACACACACCCCAGGAAACTTACAAACCCAAACCCTCCCCCCTCCCTGTAACACACATACACACACACACACCCACACCCCAGGACACTTACAAACCCAAACCCTCCCCCCTCCCTGTAACACACACACACACACACACACCCCAGGACACTTACAAACCCAAACCCTCCCCCCTCCCTGTAACACACATACACACACACACACACACACACACACCCCAGGACACTTACAAACCCAAACCCTCCCCGCTCCCTGTAACACACATACACAAACACACACACACATGCACACCAGGACACTTACAAACCCCAAACCTTCTCCCCTCCCTGTAGCGCACACACATACACACAAACACACACTAGGAAGATTTCAAACCCAAACCCTCCCCCCTCACTGTAACACACACACACACACACACACACACACACACACCAGGACACTTACAAACCCAAATCCTCCCCCGTCCCTGTAACACACACACACCAGGACGCTTACAAACCCAAACCCTCCGGCTCCCTGTAACACACACACACACACCAGCCCACTTCAGAACGCTTACTTTGCTGACAGGCTGAGAGGACAGAGAGTGCAGCCAGCAATATCGAATTCCCTGCCATCTTTCCCAGGGAATGTTCTGGTTCACAGAACTATTTGCAGAATAGTTCCTGTTAGGGGAAGAGCGACTTTTGATTTGGCAACGCTGACCTGCCTTATAGGTTCATCTGAGCTGAGAAAGGAAGAGGGGGGGAAAAAAACGGAGGTTCAAACTGGCTGCGTGACCTTTGCTCTGGAAGAGGAATTAGGAAGGCAGGCGGGTCCAGGCTGTCAATCAAAGAGCAAAGATCTTCACCTGGATCCGGCGCGGCTTCCCAAACCTGTTTCTCGTCCCCTGAGCTCAGACCTCTGCCTTTAGCCCTCAAGCAGCAGCAGCAGTACCTTGAGTCAAACCACCTTCTCGGCCAATTCAAAAACAATTCCCAGTCCCTCTCTTTCAACCTCTGGGCCCGTTGGTCCCCTCCCTGGCTCCAAGGCCTTCCTAAGATCGTTCACACCTCCTGTGGAAAAAGAGAGGAGGTGTGAGATTGTATTTAATCCCATTGAAATTTACACAGTAATTTAAACTGGTTGTAACGTTGTTCCCTAGTAAACAACAGATCCAGGATTTGAACTCACGCGCAGTTTCCAAAGGTGGCCTAAGCCCTGAACCAGGCTGCCTCCCACTGTCACCTAACTCTCCCGTGATCATGCTGACCTTAAAAATTTTTAATTGAGTTATAATTGACATATAGCATTATTAGTTTCTGATGTAGGACATAGATTTGATACATGTGTCTATTGCAAAATTATCTCCATAATAAATTTTATGTTCAGTTCAGCTGCTCAGTCGTGTCCGACTCTTTGCGACCCCATGGACTGCAGCACGCCAGGCTTCCCTGTCCACCACCTACTCCCGGAGCTTGCTCAAACTCATGTCCATAGAGTCAGTGATACCATCCAACCATCTCATCCTCTGTCATCCCCTTCTCTTCCCGCCTTCACTCTTCCCAGCATCAGGGTCTTTTCAAATGAGTCCATCCTTCACATCAGGTGGCCAAAGTATTGGAGTTTCAGAGGTTAGCATCCATTATGTTGAAACCGCACAACTCAGATGGGGACTTGAATCCCGTCTTTTCACTGGGCTCACACACCTGGTCCGAGGACTCAGTGAAGCTCAGGTTCTTTGTGTCTTATTGCAGAAAGAATTCAGTGAGAGATAAAATGATAGGTAAGAAGTGGATTTATTTAGACATCTCATGGTCAGTATGCAGTCCATTTCAGAAGGTGAGAACGGCTTTGGGAGAAACACACTCCATAGTGAAAGTGTGGGCCATCTCAGAAGACAAGAGGCCCTGAAACACACAGTGATTAGTTTTCATGGGCTGGGTAATTTCATAGGCGAATGAGTGAGAGGATTATTCCAACTATTTTGAAGGAACTGGGTCAGAACCCATTTTTGGCCTTTCATGGTTGGCCTCAGACCTGTCACGGCACTGGGGGTGTGTCATTTAGCATATGCTAATGCACTACAATAAGCGTATAATTGAGGCTCAACGACTATAATGAGTCCCCTACATATAAACCTTCAAGTTGTGAACTTTCAAACATGAGAACATGGAGCTTACTAATAAAGACCCAGTGGAATTGGAGGCCGAGAGAAGAGAGACAAGAGGAAGAAGAAGGAGCAGAAGAACCCAAGAGATTCATGGTGCAGGGAAGGGCAAGGAGAATTTTTTTATTTGAGGAGGTATTGTTCATTTCTGAGGCACAAGACCTGACTGTAGAGCAGACCACGAAGGTTTCAGCAGCTGTTCAGCAAGCAATCTGCTGCTACTGTGTCATCTGTGATGAGAGAAAAGAGCTACTACCCAGACGTCACTGGAGCATTTTCCCAAGAGAGTAGATACCGTTGAACCCAGCAAGGAACCAGGGCCTGTGCCATCAACATCAGGTGTGAATGAAATTGCCATTTGCCCTCCATCTCCTATTACTGATGACCCTTCAGCTCTACCATCTCCCAACTCCTCTCCCTCCTCCAGTCAGTAACTCTTCTTGCCTGTTCACTCGATGCCAGCCCCTGTATGCCAGCTGTTGTCCTGCACTATTGTACTTTTTGAGTTTGTACTGTAAGATTTAAAATATTTTCTTTATTTTTTTTGTGTTTAATGTATTATTTGTATGAAAAGGATTATAAACCTATCACAATAAGGAGATCAGCCCTGGAATTTCTTTGGAAGGAATGATGCTAAAGCTGAAACTCCAGTACTTTGGCCACCTCATGCGAAGAGTTGATTCATTGGAAAAGACCCTGATGCTGGGAGGGATTGGGGGCAGGAGGAGAAGGGGACGACAGCAGATGAGATGGCTGGATGGCATCACTGACTCGATGGACGTGAGTCTCAGTGAACTCCGGGGGTTGGTGATGGACAGGGAGGCCTGGCGTGCTGCGATTCATGGGGTCGCAAAGAGTTGGACAGGACTGAGCGACTGATCTGATCTGATCTGATCATATAACTGATTGTGTTAGGTACCTAGACCAACTTTGTGGGACTTACAAACAAATTACACTTATGAATGCACTCTCAGAATGGAACTCGTTCACATGCAAGGGACTTACTGTACTGGAAGTCAAATCTGCCATGTTGGGCCTCGTGGGTTCTAATCAGTTTCTGCGTATCCAACGGCTCTGTTGTTTTTCTAAAGATTATTCCCTGCCCCCTTCCCTCCTGCTTCAACCTCAGATAATTACAGTTTTTTCTTGTGCTGAGAACTTTTATAGTCTACTTTCTTAGCAACTTTCAAATATACAGTACAGAATTATTACCTATAGTCATCATTCTGTCCATTACATCCCCCAGGACTTATTTATAACTGGAAGTTTGTACCACTAGGATATACAATCTGAGAAGGAAAAGGGCCCTTGAGGGGAAAAGTAGGTCAATATTTTTATATAGTAAACACAGCACACGAGGTCTCCACGCCAATCCAGGGCCTCTCCATCGCTGGAGCAACACCCCACACCACCCGCTAGAGCTGTCCTTCCACAACCGGTGGCTTCTTCTGCAGAACCTAGTCACCACAGCTCCTCCTGTCTGTCAACACAATTACTTTATTCTCTTCTTATAAATATGTTGTAAATATTAATTTATTATTTATTTGGCTGCACTGGGTCTTAGTTGTCAGAGAAGGCAATGGCAAGCCACTCCAGTACTCTTGCCTAGAAAATCCCATGGGTGGAGGAGCCTGGTGGGCTGCACCCCATGGGGTCGCTACGAGTCGGACGCGACTGAGCGACTTCACTTTGACTTTTCACTTTCACGCAATGGAGAAGGCAATGGCAACCCACTCCAGTGTTCTTGCCTGGAGAATCCCAGGGACGGGGGAGCCTGGTGGGCTGCCGTCTATGGGGTCGCACAGAGTCGGACAAGGCTGAAGCGACTTAGCAGCAGCAGGGTCTTAGTTGTGGCATGCAGGACATTAAGTTGCCACATATGGACTCTTAGTCGCAGAATATGCAATCTAGTTTGTTGACCAAAGATTGAACCCAGGCCCCTTGCATTGGGAGTATGGAGTCTTAGCCACTGGACCGCCAGGGAAGTCCCTTGTTTTGCCCTTTAAAGATTCAGCTTCCCTATTAGGCGGCCATAAAAAGGAACACATTTGAGTTAGTTGTAGTGAGGTGGATGAACCTAGAGCTTTTTACCCAGAGTGAAGTAAGTCAGAAAGAGAAAAATAAGTATTGGATATTAATGCCTGTATATGGAATCTTGAAAGATGGTACTGATAAACCTACTTGCAAGGTAGGAAGAGAGACACAGACACAGAGAAACAGACTGCTGGACACAGTGGAGAAGGAAGAGGGTGGGACAAATCGAGGGAGTAGCACTGAAACCTACACATTAATAATGTTAATGCCAGTCGCTCAGTGGTGTCCTGCTCTCTGCCACCCCATGGACTGTAGCCCACCGGGCTCCTCTGTCCATGGCATTCTCCAGGCAAGGAAACTGGAGTGGGTTGCCATTTCCTCCTCTAGGGGATCTTCCTGACCCAGGGATTGAACCTGGGTCTCCTGAATGGCAGGCAGATTCTTTACCATCTAGCGCTACCAGAGAAGCCAAAACATGTACATTACCATGTATACAATAGACAGCTAGCGGGAAGTTGCTGCGTAACACAGGGAGCTCAACCCAGTGCTCTTTAACAACCTAGAGGGATAGGATGGGGTGGAGGGGGTGGGAGAGAGGAATAAGAGGGAGGGGATATATGTACACTTATGACTGATTCACGTTGTGTGCCAGAAACCAACACAACATTGTGAAGCAATTAAAAGTAAAAACAGTAAAAAAAAAAAAAAATAAGATTCATCTTCCCATGAAACAAAGATGAGGCCCCTTCCTTGTCCCGTGCTTCAGCTCAGTTAGAGGGAGCCCAGTGCCTGTAGGAAAGCTGGTGTGTCTCAGCCCCACAGAAGCCAACACCCGGGCTCCCAGCCCAGACACTTAGGGATGACACACCCTTGGTCAGGAGTTGAAACTCATTTCGATAAGATGAGCTAATGAGGTCTGAAGGGAAATTTAAATGAGATAGGGCTGCTTTAAGGATTGATTTATTAATAGGTAACATTTATAAAGTACTTGGAGAAGGAAATGGCACCCCACTCCAGTACTCTTGCCTGGAAAATCCCATGGACGGAGGAGCCTGGTAGACTACAGTCTGTGGGGTCACTAGGAGTCGGACACGACTGAGCGACTTCACTCACTCACTCATAAAGTACTTAAAAACAGCACATGGTAGGCTCCTGCCGGCATTAGAGCTGGCCTTCTCTGCTACCAACAAGCCCGCGGCAGAGACAGAAAACATACCAGCATCCCACGGATGCCCAGAAACAGAACAATCACAGTTATCAAGGACCGTAATACTCCTGACGGAAAACCAGCCCAGGTAAGGATTTCTACATGCTTGGTGTTTATTACATTCTCTTGCTGAAAGTCCTGACCGATTGAAAACATCCGTAACAACTCAGCAATTCTTCAAAGCTCAGATAAACCACACTTGAGAAGTTATGCCCCAACCTATACTTTGCAAACATCTAGGGAACTGTAGGCTGTCCTGCAAAACATTTTCTCCTGCTTCAGAAGCTGGAGACTCTGCTCTGTGGCCCTGGATGTGGAAACTAAACTACAGAGGGCGGCGGCATTTCCCTGTCGAGGAGACCTTTGCCCTGGGATGGGCAGGGCGCAGGCAGAGGGTTACAATCACTTACATCAAGCCTGGGGCAGAAACTGCCAGATATCCAGCACCTGGATATCCCATCCAGGCTCAACGACAGAGACAAAAGGGGAGCAGAAAGGAGAGGAAACTAAAGACCAGTCTCCAGGGTGAAAGTGAAAGTGAAGTCACTCAGTCATGTCCGACTCTTTGTGACCCCGTGGACTGTAGCTCCTCCGCCCATGGGATTCTCCAGGCAAGAGTACTGGAGTGGGCTGCCATTGCCTTCTCCAGGGGATCTTCCCAACCCAGGGATCGAACCAGGGTCTCCTCCTTTGCAAACAGACGCTTTACCCTCTGAGCCATTAGGGAAGTCTCCAGGGTAGTACAGTGAAAAGAACACAAACTTTGAGCTAGTGATCTAGGCTCACGTCCCTGTATGGTGTTGGTGAGTTGCTAACGGTTCCCCAGCCTGTTTTCTCAAAGGGAAACAATAGGCCCAACCACACAGGTCCCTCAGACCGCTTAACGAAATAATGTGCAGGAAGCAAATAGCTTAGAACCTGGCACGTGGTAGGGTGCCCATGAGGTCTCTCTGGCACCCCCTCCACACCCTCAGGCCTGGTAGACTCACAAGAGACAAGATCTATTTGTCAGGAAGGCTTGGGTTTAAAGCAGCTATGATCACAGAATACTGTTATAATTTCCCAGAAGAATGGAAACAGCACTTGAATTGCTTCAAAAATAGCTTTGACAGTAACAGGAGGTCTGAACCTGAGTTGTCCTAAGTTTACATAAAGCTTGGGAAAGGATAAAGTAACGCAGAATCTAGAGATTGGGGAGGGGAATTGGAAACTCCCACAGACATTCCCCAGCACAGGCAGCCCTTCTCATGTGCACACACACACACACTCATGCTCCTACACACCCACATACTCATAAATACACACTAACACACACATATAATCAAAGACTCATATATACCCATGCATATTAACACAGAGGCACATTCTACCCTCATGTCCCCAAAGGGGATTTGTAAACTGAATGTTTGGACCCAAGGGCACACATGCTCACAAAAACAGCAAGTGGCGTTATTCTCAAGTGGCCGCAAGTTAAAGAAAATTTTAACCCATAAGTGAAAATTTTAACCTATAACCCCAAATTTTAATCCGTGCTGCATACTGGCAATTGAACAACAGCCACAGAAGGAACTAACATTGTTCATTTGCCTCTTTTGTTTAGTAGTTATTAATTCTTAAAAACCTAAATAGTATTTGAAATGAAGTACGTTAAAAAAGGGCTGTTGGCATAAACTCCCTGCCCCACCCCGTGGAGAGAAGTCAGGCTCCCTGTGGGCTCAGAGCTGGGCTCATCAACTTGCTGGGATCAGAGCAGCAAGAGGTAGGGGGGCCCTGGGCCCAGACGGCTGGTGTGGGCCTCGGTGTGATGGGGGCTCTGATGTCCTCCGTCCCAGATCCCAGTTCCACTCAACAGAAAGGAAGTTTTGAGCAGGTGCCTGGCCCCGTGTAGAACTGTGTCTTAATTACTCTTAACTTACTCTGCTTAATCAGCAACAAAGCACATGTCTTGTTGCCATTTTTTCAGATGGAGAAACTGAGGCTCAGGGGTGAGTAACTTGCCCAGGCTCAGTACAACCCAGCCCTGTTGCTCCCAAAGCCTTTGCATTTCACTTTGGCTGCACACTGGAATCACCTGGGGGTCATTAAAAATACTGGCCCTTAGCTCTCCCCTCACACAGCGATTCTGATTTCACTGGTCTCTGGTTTGCCCTGGGCACCTGAACTTTATATCTATATATATTTTACTATATAATTTATTTATTTGGCTGCACCGGGTCTTAGCTGTGGCACTCGGGATCTTCAATCTTCATTGCAGCATGCAGGATCTTTCAGTTGGGCATGTGGGATCTAGCCCCCACATGCCCAGGGGCATGTTAGTTGCAGCATATGGGATCTAGCTCCCAGACCAGGGATTGAACCCAGATCCCCCTGCATTGGAAGCAGGAGTCTTAGCCAATGGACCACCAGGGAAGTCCTGTGCCTGAACTTTTCAAAAGCTCCCCAGATGATTCCAATGCACAGCCAAGATGGAGAACCATGGTCTCAAACACTATGGTCCTTACCACCCACTACCATCACCTGAGGTGATATGAACATGCAGATTTCTAGGCCTCTCCCAGGATCCATTATTGAGCAAGGATTTCATGTTGGTTAAGCAGGCATGGCCTCATATGCTTTACACAATAGTGCTACGAAGTTGTAGATTATTCTCAGTTCACAGATAAGGACACTGACACCCAGAGAGCTTTGAAAACTGGTCTGATCGCCCCATCTCACTGCCCTCTAGGGAGGAATGATCACATCGCCTCTTGGAGTGGGTCTGGGGGAGTGAACAAGCTGGGGGAAGCCAAAGTGAGTGTCCTTGGAGCCCAGGAAGGAAGAGGAACTGGAAGGATCTGGATTGGCAGGAGGGAAGAGGTGAGAATAGGAGAACAGGATCCGGGGGTCCTCAGGGTGTAGCCCAGGAGAAACGGAGGGAGATTTCCACCAGAGGAACTTCTGGGGTGCCTGGGTGGAGGAAGGAGGAAAGACAGACACAGGAGAAAAATCAAGGCCTGGCCGGAGCCTGTGTCTCAGCAAATTCCTCACCACGTCCATCGGCTTTGTTGTTTAGTCACTAACTTGTGTCCAACTCTTTTTCACCTCCCTCATGGACTGTAGCCCACTGCGCTCTTCTGTCCATGGGATTCTGCAGGCAAGAATACTGGAGTGGGTTCCCATTTCTGCCTCCAGGGGATCTTCCAGACCCAGGGATTGAACCCATGTCTCCCGCATTGGCAGGCGAGCTCTTTATCACTGAGCCATCACAGGTCCACCAGTATTTGCCAGCTAACTGGTTTTGATGTTCAGAGACTTGGCAGTTCTCACCTCAGAACCACCATGGGCGCTTTTGAAATAGACACAAATGTGACTGAGAAATCTCTCAGACACTGCGACACCAGCGTGGCCAGCTACTGCCTCCAAGAAATTACTGAGATTTCTACACACAAAGAGAGGAAGATGCACCTCTTCTGAACTAAAAACATTCGGCATTTCTCTTCAGCTTGTCCCTGAGGTGTAAATGTCAGTCTATCTCTCGTGTGTTGCCCGGTTGCTTCACTAGGCATCCAGGGCAAGCAGGACAGAAGCCCAGCACAGAAGATGCAGGGTGTTGGGCTACGTAAGGCAGAGGGGATCCGTGGCTTCCCTTTCTGTCTCTCTGAGGCTTGTTAAGGCCAAAGGAATGGGCAACTCTTCACCCTCTTGAGGAGAAAGGTTGCAGCTTAAGAACAAACAGTTAAAAGCAGCTCAGACTTTGAAATGTGCGCTGAACTCACAATAGGGCTGGCACACCAAACCACAGCCATTGCCCCACAGCCCAGCCTGGGCCAACCTGACTCACAAAGCACCCACTCATCAGGTCACGGACTCAGTCAGGTCCTGCAGAAGAAGAGACATAGCAAGATAAATTAAGAGCTTCGGATTAACAGACAGACTGCTGCTGCTAAGTCGCGTCAGTCGTGTCCGACTCTGTGCGACCCCATAGACGGCAGCCCACCAGGCTCCCTTGTCCCTGGGATTCTCCAGGCAAGAACACTGGAGTGGGTTGCCATTTCCTTCTCCAATGCATGAAAGGGAAAAGTGAAAGTGAAGCTGCTCAGTCATGTCCGACTCTTCGTGACCCCATGGACTGTAGCCCACCAGGCTCCTCTGTCCATGGGATTTTCCAGGCAAGAGTACTGGAGTGGGATGCCATCTCCTTCTCCAACAGACACACTAC
This sequence comes from Bison bison bison, assembly GCF_000754665.1. Lineage (NCBI taxonomy): Eukaryota > Metazoa > Chordata > Mammalia > Artiodactyla > Bovidae > Bison > Bison bison. The sequence continues at coordinate 7,184,812 of NW_011495070.1, read as the reverse complement.
TATATATAAAATAAACAACAAGCATCTACTGTGTAGCACAGGGAACTATATTCAACACCTTGGAAAAATCTACAATGGAAAAGCATCTGAAAAATACAGAGATATGAATCACTTTGCCATACACTAGAAACTAACACAACATTGTAAATCAACTATAAATTTAATATACATATATATGTGTGTGTGTGTATATATATATATATATATATATTAAGCGCTTTTGCTGAGCCCCTCGCGGGGGTCCTCAGTTTGTCCTGGCTTTTCTGCTGTAAAGGCAGCCACTGACAAGTAAA
>NW_011495070.1:7168142-7184419 GCF_000754665.1 Bison bison bison | reverse complement strand
AAGTAACCCCTTGTTTCTCCACTGTTCCCTTTTTGCCTGAACCCGGTCCCTCCTAGTTAGCCCTCCAAAACTGTTACGGAACCAGGTTCATTTTACCAGATGCAGAACAAGCCAAAAGGCCAACACACCGAGGCTGGCAGCAAAGAGGATTCATCTGCAAAGCGGCCAAATGTAGAGATGGGAGAGCAAGCCTCAACTCCACCTCCATCTGTCGTAACTCCTTGTACACGGCCAGGAGCTGTTTCTCCATCCCACTAGATCATTACTCTGCCCCCTCCCACAGCCGGAAAACTCAAGTGTCCTCTGATTATTTTGCTGTTGCCACAGGTCCCAACCAAACCCTTCTGGGTAACTGGCCACACCTAATTTGCAAGCCAGTCCCTGAGTTAATATCTCTAAAGCCTGTGTCTATCATTGCTTAGGGATGGTGGATTGGACCCAGGGTATGTTTCCAATTTGTAGATGATCCAGGCCTTGTGTTTGGCTGTATTCACCAGCCGTTCCCATGCAGTCAGCAAGCAAGGAGCTGCTACTTTTAAACTGGAAAGAAACACGGAGGTTAACAGCCTAACACCAGTATAATGGGGGAGAGAAAGACATCTCTCATGATAGTCAGCTGCCACAAGTTTCCACATGCTAGTGGAGGGCCACTTCAGGATTGTCCCCAAACAGGAAAACTCTATGTGACACGAACCTAGGCAGGAAATTCTGTGACTGTTTTGTTCCACTACCTTAGCAAGAGGATAAGGAATTTCAAAGACTGATGCCTGGTTTTCTCTTTCCTTTTCTTTTCCTTTCTTTCTTCTCATTTCTCTCTCTTGCTTCCCCTTAGACAATGTTTGGTTCTCAAGTTTGTTTCTGGAACTCCATCAGCAAAACATCCTCGGGATTTCAGTCTCAGTTTTTCTGGGACCAGAATTCCAGACAAAAGAGCTTCATCTGCCCTCGTGTTCATGGTGCCCTCCAGGTCCATGAGCCCGTTTCACATCCTCTTCTCAGAGGACCCACCAGCTTATTACCTCTTTTCACCCCTAATTTGCAATCTGAAGATTCTGAACAGGCATACATTCAGACCAGGGAGCTGTAGCTTAAACTTTGTCCATCAGGAGATGTTATATTTCATCAAGCCACTAGAGGGAGTAAATCCCAGGGTTACCAGAAATCAGGGCGGCAACAACTCGGGAAGGACGTTGGTGCTTCAGGGACAGGCCAGTCTCCAGGCCCAGTTACAGCTTTCTCCTCCAGCCTTCCAGACACTGTGAGCATGCACATCAGTGGAACAAGAACGAGTCAGTTAACAGAAACTGTTTGCCAGAATCATTCCCAAACAATGTCCTAAAAAATGTCAGGTTTTCAGAAATCAATATTGACCATTTCCAGCAAGAAACTTGTGATAGCAAAACTCCTCAATGCTTAGACGTAAAATGACCAGGATTTAACCCTTCATCCTGACCCAGTCAAATCTAGACACAGGCCAAACACAGACTCTGCCCTAAAGGCTTACATTCCATTGAATGGATGAATGAATGAATGTGAAATTGCTCAGTCGTGTCCGACTCTTTGCGACCCTCTGGACTGTAGCCTACCAGGCTCCTCTGTCCGTGGGATTTTCCAGGCAAGAGTACTGGAGTGGGTTGCCATTTGGGTTCAAAAAGGACATGACATTCAAACTGGGCAGCCCTGCAGGAGGCAGTCAGCAGTGAGAGGTGAGAAAAGATACAAGAAGTCCCATTTAGGGGACACAGCAGCCAAGAGAGGAGATTCCATCTATTGGTAAATATTTTGAGGGCTCAAATTCCATATCTTAAACTTCAGTTGGATCCTTCATTGTACCTCTGGCTTCTAGAGTAGTTTAGTAAAATTAAAAAGTACTTCACAAAATACTTTACATAAATTCTTTCTAAAGGAGAAGGTCAAAGAGCTGGGCAGAGTATGGAAAGAGTCTCAGGATCAGGCATACAGTTTGGTTGACAAAACATCAGAGGATGGGGCAACTTCCCTGGTGGTCCAGTGGCTAGAACCCCAGGGCCCCAATGCAGGGGGCCTGGGTTCAATCCCTGGTGAGGGAACCAGATCCCACATGCTGCAACTGAGACCTGCTGCAGCCAAATAAATCAATATTAAAAAAAACAAAACAGAGAATGAGGCCTTTGCCCAAACATGCAGTGAGGGTCCCACTTCAGAGTGACAGAGAAAAATCTGAAGCAAGAAAAGGAAGGAATCTGAAGATTCTCAAGAATAAGGGTTATTGTTGTTGTTCAGTCACTTAGTCGTGTCTGACTATTTGCAACCCCATGGACTGCAGCACACCAGGCTTCCCTGCCCTTCGCTATCTCCCAGAGTTTGCTCAAATTCATGTCCAATGACACGGTGATGCCATCCAACCATTTGTCCTCTGTTACCCGCTTCTCCTCTTGCCCTCAATCTTTCCCAGCAACAGGGTCTTTCCCAATGAGTCGGCTCTTCGCATCAGGTAGTCAAAGTATTGGAGCTTTCGCTTCGGCCTCAGTCCTTCCAAAGAATACAGGTAAATAGTATTTGTCCGTTCATTCATTCCCAAATGCACTGAGCACCTCGCACTCGCCAAGCTCTGAGCTGAGTACTGAGATGGATGCAGGGCTGGGCAAGATAACAGCATCCCACTCTAGTGGTTCACAGAGGCTTCAGGACAAGCATTAACAGGGCTTCCCAAGGCTAATTAATTCACCGTCACTGTGTTGAATACTGTGAGAAGTCGCTGATGCCGTGTGAGCAGGTATCAGGGTACTCACCTAGTCTGGGAGGCCAAAAGAGCCTTCACAAAAGTGATGTTTTAGCTGAGGACTGATAATAAAATGTTAGCTAGGTGAGTGGTGTGCAGGTGTGTGTGACGAGAATGGACAGGCAGGAGAAAAGGGAATGTTCCATGCTGAGGAACAGCAGTAAAAAGGCCTGAAGAGGGAGAGGCCATGGCATGGTCAAAGGATGCTGAGAAAATTCTAGCATGGCTGTTACACAAAGACCTGGAGAGCGGGTGCATCTGGTGAGCCAGGGCCGGGCCAGGCAGGGCCATGCAAGGATGCTTGCTTGAGACCGGAAGTTCTCGGCCGGGAAGACTTTGCCTCCCTGCCCTCCAGGGACATTTGGCAATCTCCAGAGACATTTTTACTTGTCATAACTAGGGAATGGCATTTGGTGAGTAGAGACCAGTGCATGCATGCTAAGTCACTTCAGTCATGTCTGACTCTGTGCAACTGCAGCCTGCCAGGCTCCTCTGTCCACGGGATTCTCCCTGCAAGAATATTGGAGTGGGTTGCCATGACCTTCTCCTGCATCTTCCTGACCCAGGGATCGAACCCTCATCTCTTACATCTCCTGCATTGGCAGGCAGGTTCTTTACTGCTAGTGCTACCTAGGAAGCCCCAGGTAGAGCCCAGGGATGTTGCTAAATATACTGTGTGGCACAGAGTGGCCTCACAATGAAGATTCCCCCACTCAAGATGTCAACAATGCTGAGATGGAGAAGCCCTGTTTTATAAGGAGGATCAGGAGCCACCCAAGGGTTTTAGGCTGGGAGGTTTTGTGATGAGATTTCTTTCAAAAAGATCACTCTGATTTCAGTGTGGACTGGTGAGGGAGAATCACTAGTGGAGATCTAAAAGGGATCTGTTGGGAAGATCTATTATGATCTGGGCAAGACGTGTGGCCCAGCCTTGGGGAATGTCGGTGTGGATGGAGAAAAGTGAATGGATGAGAAAGATGCTTAAAAGAATAAATCAGTGGGACTGGGTGACAGATTGGCTGCGACGAGTATCTTAGCCCATGCTCTCTAAATCAACAGAGCCCAAGGCAAGTCTTAAATGAAGATGCTTCTTTTGGGCCTCACAGTACTAGGGCAGGAAGAGTGAAAGAAAGGGAAGTAAGGCAGAATGATGGGAAGCAGTGTTTCCACCTGAACCCCTTATCTTATCACTTCAGATAAGCAGTGATGAGACACAGCTAGTCATTGAACCGGCACCCAGCCAGCCACCCAGGATAACACGGGATGGGCTGCTGGAGTAACTACATCTCAAAACAGTCCGCTGGAGGGAGAGAAGAGAATGCATCATCTATCTCCCATCTCTCAGTGGTCAGTTTCTCCTGTGGCCGTTTTGAAACATACCTGCAAATTCTCCCATTGAAACATATCTGCAAATTTCTCCCCTCAAGGGTGGAAACTACATCCTTTATCATGAATCTGGGCCTTAATAACTCACTCACAGCCAAGAGAACACAGCAGAAGTGATGCTATAGGACTTCCTAAGCTAAAGCTGAAACTCCAGTACTTTGGCCATCTCATGCAAAGACTTAACTCATTGGAAAAGACTCTGATGCTGGGAGGGATTGGGGGCAGGAGGAGAAGGGGACAACAGTGGATGAGATGGCTGGATGGCATCAGTGACTCGATGGACGTGAGTCTCAGTGAACTCCGGGAGTTGGTGATGGACAGGGAGGCCTGGCGTGCTGCGATTCATGGGGTAGCAAAGAGTCGGACACGACTGAGCGACTGAACTGAACTGAACTGAAGCTAGGTCATAAAAAGACACAACTTCTGCCTTGCGCACTGGAGCAGCTGTGTGTGCTTGGAGCCCTTGGGGTTAGGACCGACTGTAAGGCCACTGTGCTGGAATGAAGTCCAAGCCACACAGAGAGCCTGGGGGTAGCAGGAAGGGCTCCACTCACCAGCTCCAATCACAGACCCAACCAACAGCCAGTGCAAACTGCCCACCCTCAGAGTGAAGGTACTTCCAGATGATTCTAGCGCATGAGCGTAGAGTCGCTCGCAGTCATGAGTCTCCCAGCTCTGGCCTCAGACAGAAGAGCAGAGACAAGCCAGTCCTTCTGCGCCCTACTGACCCACATAATCCACGAGCCTAAGTAAAGGATTGTTTTAAGCTCCCGAACTTCAGGGTAATTTGTCATACCCAAAGCCACTGGACACACTTGTTACAAGTTCATGACTCAGGCTTCCAGGTTGCATCACTTGGCATTCTGATACCACCCTATACCCTGCAATGTGGCACTTCAGACAGGAGCCAGGGACACCAGGAGTATGACTGAGGGGCCCCAGATGGCAGATTACAGGTACCCTGCAGGGAGTCAGTCAGCCACAGCAGCAGCTAGTAGATCACAGGGCTGAGGGCTCAGGAGAGACACGAGGTCAAAGGGCATTGGGCGTGGTGCACTAATGTGTCTGATACAGAGGGGAGGTGGGGACAGGCAGGAGGTAAGGATTCTCACACTTCTGTTTAGACCTAAGCAACCAGGTACAGTAATGCTTTTAATTTAAATCATTAGTGCAATTTACTGAGAGAGGAGCTGGATAAAAGGAGAGGGCTCGGTTTGAAGTGTGTGTGTCCGTCAGATATGGCAAGAAGTAGGAGCCCAAAATAGTCTTCCCTGGTGGCTCAGACAGTAGAGAATCTGCTTGCAATGCAGGAAACCTGAGTTCAATCCCTGGGTCAGGAAGATCCCCTGGAGAAAGGAATGGCTATCCACTCCTGCATTCTTGCCTGGAGAATCCCATGGACAAAGGAGCTTGGCAGGCTACTGTCCATGGTGTCACAAAGAATGGGATATGACTGAGTGATTCACACACACACACACACACAAACTCAGGATACGAAAGATGGTCAAGGTCATTGATCCAGAGCCCCCAGAGGGCTTGAAAGCCTGTTCCTGAATCTTCTTTCCTGTGCAAAGAATATTTTCCAGGTATTTGCTTGGGACCTTTGTCCGAGGGTCCCAAGGCTAATGAGTCAGAGAAATCAGAGGGAGCCCCTGGGAGAGAACATGCCATCTGCAGGAGCCCCCATATATAAACACAAGCCCACTAGCCCAGTGCCAGCAGCAGAGATACCATCAGATTTACTTATTTTTTTGAATGTGTGGGGAAAATATTTTAGCTACCTTCAGATATGTTGGAGTCCTTTTTCAGCATGCAACGCTCCTCTTTCTCCTCCCTATCACTCTTAACCTAAATTGCAAATGCTCCATGTATGCATAATGCTAGTCTCTTTTGCATCGTGTGTTTAGATCATTGGTGCGTTTGACTGATTTCTTGTCAATGGTGCTTTAGTTCATGTGTAATATTTCTAGGCCTGAGGTGATGGGAGCCTGCCACCTCCTGTCCCTGATCATTGGTAGGCAGGGTCCTCTTCTGAAATGAAAAGTCAAGATTAGGTCTAAGGACACCAGGTCTGACTCCTGCAAAGGCAGAACCTGGGGGTCTCCCAGTTGCACCTGGGACTCCCTGGACCCACTCCCTCCTGCTCTCCCAACTCATAGTTTCAGGTCCTTCCAAACCCCCTTCCCCCACCTCCACCGTTAAAATTTAAAAGGCAGTGCCTACAGCAACAAAAACATTTGATTATTCACAAAATCATGTAGAGGAGGGAAAATACAGGGAAGACTGAAGAAAAGAAGGGATGAAGCATTTGCTGAGGCTTTCCTGATCTGGGGGTCTTTATTGCAATGAATCCTTTACAAGATCTTGTTGGTATCAGTCATTCATATTTATTACATGAAGAAACTGAACAAAGAGGTTCATTAATTTGCCCAAGATGATGCAACGAATAAGATGCAAAGCTAGAGTCCACTTCAGTCCAGTGCTGTTTGCACTATTGCTTTCTTCCCCAGAGTGTCTGTATCCAACCCTTCTATTTATTACTCTTGAACAATAGAAGGCGTTTCTCCAAGTTTTGGGGAGAAGTCTGTGAGCAAGAACCACTGTACCGCTCCCTGAGCGCCACTAGGTGGCGCCGTGAGAGGCGCAAGTGCTGCTGCTTCTATCGGTTCACTTGGCGAGACAGACAAGCGTGGGGGAGAGCAGCTGCAGGGAGAGTGTCAAAACAGAGCTCTATTTAGGAACGCGGAGCCTTCTGCCTGGCCCCGTTTCCCACTGGGATCCTTGCTTGGCTCTTTACAGACTATAAATGAATTTGCTTTTTTTCTTCCTTTCCCGTCCTACTGCTAACCCACATCTCTGATTCTATTTTCTCTCCACCCCTGACACCAGGGCAGGAGTCCCACCCACATCAGGGAATAGTGTGTCCTGAAGAGTGAGGACAGCAGGCAGGCGGGGTGCTGCGCAGAGTCCAGGTCTGCAGCCGGTCCCCATAGCGACTGGTGGGTCGTTTCCCACAGACCCTTCCCACCCACTGGCCCAACATGCTAGTACATCACAGCACTGCCAGGACCCACACGTGCCCCCGATCTAAAGGACCTGTCTTAGTCTGCTGGCGGCCCTAACAAAGGATCAGAGTTCTGAGGGCTGGCGGTCCAAGATCAAGGTGAAGACAGTTTGTTTACTTCTGAAGCTTCTCTCCAGGCTCACTGTGTCCTCACACGACCATTTCCCTGTGTGCACATCCCTGGTCTCTCTGCGTGTCCTACCCTCGCTTCTTATAAGGACACCAGTCAGACTGGATGAGGGCCACACAAAAGCCTCCTTTTATTTTTATTTTATTTGTAGGTGTGTTACTATTCTTTTTTTAAGTATGCTGCTGCTGCTAAGTCGCTTCAGTCGTGTCCGACTCTGTGCGACCCCATAGACGGCAGCCCACCAGGCTCCTCCATCCCTGGGATTCTCCAGGCAAGAACACTGGAGCGGGTTGCCATTTCCTTCTCCAATGCATGAAAGTGAAAAGTGAAAGTGAAGTTGCTCAGTCATGTCTGACTTTTAGCGACCCCATGGACTGCAGCCCACCAGGCTCCTCCATCCATGGGGTTTTCCAGGCAAGAGGACTGGAGTGGGGTGCCATTGCCTAGTTGACTACAATATTGTATTCGTGGCAAGTGTTTCAACAAAGTGATTGGGTTACACTTTTTTCCAATTCCTTTCCATTACAGATTATTACAAGATACTGAATATAATTTCCTGTGCTATACAGTAAATCCTGTTATTTATCTATTTGATGTATAATAGTTTGTATCAGTCAACCTCATACTCCTAATTTATGCACCCCCCCACTTTCTCCTATTGTAACCACAAGTTTGTTTTCTGTCTGTGAGTCTATATCTGTTTTGTATGTTGATTCATTTATATTTTTTTGGATTTTTCATGTGAGTGATGTCATGTGAGTGATGTCATGTGAGTGATGTCATGTCTTTCTCTGCCTGACTTACTTCACTTAGTATGATAATCTCCAGGTCCATTCATGTTGCTGCAAATGGTATTATTTCGTTCTTTTTTACGGCTGAATAGTACTCTATTGGGGAGTGGGGGGGGGGGGGGGGGGGCGCTGCTTCCACGTCTTGGCTATTGTAAATAGTGCTGCTCTGAATGCTGAGGTGCATGTATATTTTCAAATTAGAGTTTTCATCTACTTCCCACTCAGGAGTGGGGTTGCTGGACCATATGGATTTTTTTTGTTTGTTTCCTGAGGCACTTCCATGCTGTTTTCCACAGTCAACCTCATTTTATTTTAATTGCCTCTTTAAAGTTCCTCTTTCCAAATACAGTCACCTTCTGGGCTTCTGGGGCTTAGGGCTTCAATATACGAATTCGGGGCAGTGGGGACACAAGTCAGTCCATAACAGGATCCAGTCACTAATGGATAGGGGCAGAGGGCAGCATTTTGTGCCTAATTTTAGCCCCAAGGGGGCACAGGAAAAGCCGTGGTCACAACGTGCTCATGAAGTTCAGTTGTGTGATGTTAAGGATAAACATAGCTGAAAGAATCCAAGTAATTGTAAAAAAAAAAAAAAAAAAAAACAGTCCATTCTGGGGCTCATGTGGTAGCCCTGATGGATCTGGTTTGGGATCTCTAACTGATGAACTGATTAGAACATCAGTAACTGTTTATTCCCTGTGAAAATCAGCTTCCCCTCATCTCTCTCCTTCGAAGGCCCCGACTGCAGCACGCTCCTGGAGATCACAGAGCTCCCTCGTTCTCTGGGGCCTGCCTCCCTGGAAGCCAGCTCTTGGGTGGCAGCCTGGATGTGCCTGCCTCACCCTGAGTGGCTGGAGGGTTGGCAGGGCTGTCCCAGGTTGCAAGATTAGGCCAGAGGGTCTGTTCAATCTGGGAATGCACCCAGGCCAGGCTCCATGGAGACCCATTTAGAAGAAATTCATAGAGAAGTAAGAAATTCCAAAGAAGTCGTCCCTATTGGTTTAGTTCAGTCGCTCAGTTGTGTCTGACTCTTTTCGACCCCATGAATCGAAGCTCGCCAGGCCTCCCTGTCCATCACCAACTCCCAGAGTTCACTCAGACTCACTTCCATCGAGTCAGTGATGCCATCCAGCCATCTCATCCTCTGTCGTCCCCTTCTCCTCCTGCCCCCAATCCCTCCTAGCATCAGAGTCTTTTCCAATGAGTCAAGTCTTCGCATGAGGTGGCCAAAGTACTAGAGTTTCAGCTTTAGCATCATTCCTTCCAAAGAACACCCAGGGCTGATCTCCTTCAGAATAGACTAGTTGGATCTCTTTGCAGTCCAAGGGACTCTCAAGAGTCTTCTCCAACACCACAGTTCAAAAGCATCAATTCTTTGGCGCTCAGCTTTCTTCACAGTCCAACTCTCACATCCATACATGACCACTGGAAAAACCATAGCCTTGACTAGACGGACCTTTGTTGGCAAAGTAATGTCTCTGCTTTTGAATATGCTATCTAGGTTGGTCATAACTTTCCTTCCAAGGAGTAAGCGTCTTTTCAGTTGTCCCTTTATGGAGGGAAAATTGTAGAGGAGAGACAAGAGAAATACCTAGCTGGAAAGTACAGAAGGCAGCTCCTATTGGAGATCATGGCTGGTGGCTGGGGACCGGGTTGCCCTCTGCTGGGGAAATGATCGAGTGGTCATTCGATGCCTCTGGATCTCCAGCACCTTTTTTTTCAGGCTGCTCCGCTGTTCCCTTAGGGAGAAAACTAGCCCTGGTTTGATAACCTAAGTCCTTCTCAACCCAGCCCCAATGCAGTCTTCTCAAGGGCACCTTGTCTTCTTCAAGATGTCAGATTTCTGTATTGGTGTGTTGCCTCATGGTCCAGGGAGTTATAGGATGCAGGAGCCATGAGTATATGTGGTAGTTGTGAGCCCAGCCTCGTAGTCCAGCTGTGGTTTGTGTAGATGTATCTCGGGCAGAGAAGGAAAATCTGTATCCAGAAAAGTGTCTATTTTAGTGAGAACCAACTCTTCCCCCTTCCATTAGTGTAGCTATCTTATAATCAACCTGCTAACACGAGACTGGGCTTCCCAGGTGGCTCCGCAGTAAAGAACCTGCCTAGCAATGCAGGAGACTCAAGTTCGATTCCTGAGCTTAGGAAGATTTCCCCTGGAAGAGGAAATGCCAACCAACTCTAGTATTCCGGCCTAGAGAATCCCATGGACAGAGGAGCCTGGCGGGCTACAGTGCCTTGGTCACACAGAGTTGTACACGACTTAGCTACTAACCAACAGCCAGGAAACCAGCTGATGACTTGGAGAGGGATGACATTCTCTGGGGAAATTTCGCTTCCTATCCCTGCAACGTGAGGCTCTGTTAAGCTAGACATTTTAGTTCCATCAGTGGATACAGCAATGGTGCCATGAAGCTGGAAGTTTAGACTGCCATCTGGTCACTTTGGGATCCTCAGGCCAGGGAAGTCAACAGACAAAGAAGGCAGTGATGTACTAGCTGAAGTGATAGGCCATCAGGGGAAACTCGGGATCTGGAGGAGTGTATCTTGAATGGAGGGGGACACCCAGGGCATCTCTTAGTCCCCTCACCCCTGGATTGGAGTCTGTGGAAAGCTATAGTATCAGGACTGACGATCACCCAGATCTTTCGGGAATGAAGGTTTGGGGCATCCACTACCTTGTCCAGTCAAATTTGCTAAGGGCAAAGGAAGTATGAGGTACGTAGGGGAAGAAAGTGTGAAAGCCTTAGTCGCTCAGTCGTGTCCGACTCTTCACGACCCCAAGGACTGTGGCCCGTGAAACTCCACTGTCCAGGGAATTCTCCAGACAAGAATACTGGAGTGGGTTGTCCATCCCTTCTCCAGGGGATCTTCCTGACCAAGGGGTTGAACCTGGGTCTCCTGCATTGCAGCAGATTCTTTACCATCTGAGCCACCAGCAATGGAAGGAAACAGTCACAAATACCAGCTAAGACCATGTGATCACGTGGAAAAACAAAAACCATAATCATCATGAGTCTTTCTTTCTTATTTCGATATGAATTTATTTCTATATTAACTTTTTTCTCTTTTACCCTCTTTCATTCACCTACCATCTAACATATGTGTACTCATAGCATTTAACTTTCTATCTCACAGAGACACTGGGACCCTAAGAAGACAAATAATCATCACCCAAAGAGGGGGAAAGGATTTGGGTCCTCTTTTGGAGGAACAGTATATTTTCAGTTGTATGAGGGACAGTTCCATTGTGTAAGTTGAAGCACTATTTTACTATTTTCTCAATTTGGAGGTAAATCTTGTTGTTGTTCAGCCACTAAGTCATGCCTGACTCTTTGCACCCCCGTGGACTGCAGCACACCAGCCTTCCCTGTCCTTCATTGTCTCCCAGAGTTTCCTCAAACAAAATCTGCTGCTACTGCTAAGTCGCTTCAGTCGTGTCAGACTCTGTGCGACCCCATAGACGGCAGCCCACCAGGCTCCCCCGTCCCTGGGATTTTCCAGGCAAGAACACTGGAGTGGGTTGCCATTTCCTTCTCCAATGCATGAAAGGGAAAAGTGAAAGTGAAGTCGCTCAGTTGTGTCCGACCCTTAGCGACCCCATGGACTGCAGCCCACCAGGCTAAACAAAATCTAAGTATCATTAAAAGGATACAGACTCCATCTCAGTGTGGGCTCTGGTGGATTTGTATGTGTCAACTTAGCTAAACTAGAAATACATCCCCTTCCTAAGAAGTTCTGTGCTCATGGAGGCCACAAGAGTCATTTTGTGTAGGACTTGGAAGACAGAAGTGAAGCAGTGGTCTTCTTTTTATACTAGAAGGGTCAGCACTGAACACACGGTGCTGTGGTCACCCAGGCCCGTGGGCGCTCATGTGCTGGCTTTGGGCACTGGCGTGAGGCAGCCACAGACCTGCTCTCTTGAACCTGCTCCCTCAGTGCCTTGGACTCCGGCCCAGGTGTCTATTCACTCTATGACCAAGAGCACCAGATTCTACTGTAGATCATGGCCCTCACCAATGTGGGAGATGGGAAGAGACAAGAGACTAACGTGCGTTTTAGTCCTTCCCCTCAGCTCCAGCCCATCCTTGGAGGTTCTAATATGCACCTGCTACCTCCCTTCACATCCACCTGTGCCCCCTAACTGCCTGCCCTACTGACCTTAGGCTCCGGAGACCAAGGCAACAGCCACCTACGGAAGGCATAACCAGCTCCCACAGCTGCACAAGTCAAACTCCTATAAAAATCCCTTAAAATGTTTGTGTGCTGCCAATGACTGAATGTTTGTGTCCCACCCCCCACCCCAGTTTATGTCCTGAGATCCTAAGCCCGAGTGTGATGGTATTAAGAGGTAGAGCTTTGTGGGGAGTGGGGGGTGATTAAGTCATGAGGATGGAGCCCACTTGAATAGCATCAATGCCCTTTTAAAAGAGGCCCCAGAGGGCTTCCTCCCTCTTTCCTCCATGTGAGGACATTTAAAAAAAGGGCCATCTATGAACCAAGAAGCGAGCCCTCACTGAACACCAAATCTGCCAGCCCACTGATCTTGGATTTCCCAGATGAAGAGCTATGAGAAACAAATTTCTTTTGTTTATGATGTACTCATAAGATATTCTGTTATATTAATAGTAGTCTGAACTAAGAACTATATATGTGTGTATATATATGTATGTGTGAGAGTATGTGTGTTTCTGCTTCTCTGATTCTGAGTAACAGAGGGAAGAACTTTACCAGCCTGTTTCTCCTTAACCTCTTCCTTGCCCTCTCCCTGCTCCGCCCTGCACTGCAGAGTACTGACCCACTTGGGTGGTGTCATCTCGTCTTGGCCCTCTCTGGCCATGCTCACGGTGCTTTCACCTCTCACTCGGTGACTTTGGTCCTGGGCCCTGGCCATAGTCTCCATCTTTGTATCCAACCTCAGGCTGGTAGAGCTCCATGCTACTGCTAAGCTCTCTGGTGACCTTGATTTCTTAGATCAACCATCACTTACAGAACCAATTCCCTGTATCGGATTCCCACTGTTTTAAACACTTAGTTTCTTTTTGCCTGGTTAGACCCAGACCGATAGCAGCCCATTTGAAGTTTGAGTTCATAAATTTGAAGTGAGACCAGGGAATTCCCTGGCAGTCCAGTGGTTCGGACTCCACACTTTGACTGCCAAGGGCATGGGTTCAGTCCCTGGTCAGGAAACTGTCACATGTGGCACAGTGTGGCCAAAATAATAAAAAACAAAATAAAACGTTTTAAAAACGAGACCAATCCAAACAGCATGTGACTGTTCCAAGTAGCCTTCCGCTTTTCAGGAGTCGGTAGCTTGCAGGAAAAAGTGATGGAAGGAGGAGCTGATGGTGATTTTCAGGATGACCCAAAGACTCTCAGCTGGGTTAAGAAATAAGTAATGTGATGAAAGGGTGGACAGAAATGCAAAAATGGGAAAGTCAGTGGGTTAAAAATCCAAGTGTGGCTGATCATTTTTAGAGCAGAGGTGCCATAGGGAGGAGCAGAAAGGGTATGTAAGGATGATCAGGGATTAGGATGCTTGAAATCAAAATTTTGGAAGAGATGCAGCAACTGATAAGACCATGAGAGTGAGTGACAGGCTGGAGGACAAGATCAATGGAAATGAGGAGATAAAGGAACTAGAGGTCATAGTGTTGAGTGGATTATCTATGTGGTATTAAGAATCACTCTAGGATTTCTAAAGGATCTGGGTCTCTCCTCTCTTGCTTAAACCTTGGAGAGGGGGAATCAGCTTATTCTCTCTTCTCTCTCCTCTGCCTTCTCCCTCACCATGACCCTCCACACGTGGCCACGGTTACTCTTTCCTTCCTCAAGCCCCACCAGCACGAAGCTGTTACATGTGATAGACATTTACCAACTATTCCTGGATAAAAGAGGAGACCACAGCACAGCATATGGCTAGAAAGAAAACTGAACATCACCTATGAAGTCTTTGTGAAATAAAATTCTTATTTATGTCAAGACAAGAAAAATGTAAACATAAAAATTCTTTCCTGACCTTTGGCCTCCCCTCATCATCCACTCTGCATTGTGTACCTGCAGTATGCACCAGCCACCCTCCCCATCAGCAGGAATACCTGCTCAACCATAAACAACAACATTCTCCTAGCATCAAGTTGTTGTCTAGTTGCTAAGTGGTATCTGACTCTTTTGCGACCCCCTGGGCTGCAGTCCACCAGGCTCCTCTGTCTATGAGATTTCCCAGGCAAGAATACTGGAGTGGTTTGCCACTTCCTTCTCCAGGGAGTCTTCCTGACCCAGGGATTGTACCTGTGTCTCCTGCATTGGCAGGTGGATTCTTTACCACTGAGCCACCAGGGAAGCCCCACCCAAACTGTTCTAATCAACTGTTCTAACATTCCTGGAATTCCCTGGTGGTCCAGTGAGGGGACTCTGCACTTTCACAGCTGAGGCCTGAGTTCAATCCCTGATCTGGGAACTAAGATCTAAGATCCTCTAAATGAACAGTGTCACGAGCAGACAAGCAACCTTCTTGATCTTGTAAAGGTCACACGATGTGCCATGGTGGCACTTAAATCTGCATTATGTAAACTCAATAATATGTCAATATACAGCCCTCTGTCTTAAAAAGAAAATAAACTGTATCTTTATTTCGATGTGGAACAGTTCTCAGGGCTTTCTGGGATGCTGTTCCCAGGTTACAATCCTTGAATTTGGCTCAAGTAAAATTTTCCAATTTTAGATTGACTAATTCTTGGTCAATACCTTCAAGTCCTCAATCGGAATTTCTCAAGGACCAGTTTTCCCGCTGGGTGCCAACTCTGGCAGTTTTGCTCATGTCATCTCTCTCTATAGAGACCCTTCGCCACTTTGCATCCTCTTTAGGTCTGGTCCCCTAACCTCCCTATATTGCAAGCCTCCATGATAATGCTCTTAAATTCGTATACAGGGAGAGTACATGCAATGATGCAGTTCTTTCACAACCCTTGTCACCATGGGTGTCCCACCTTTTATTTCCATAAGGCCTGTCAGTGTTTTCCTAAAGAAAAAAAGCCATGAACCTCTAAGAGGAATTCTGCTCCTTCCCCAAAATACAAAATTGCAACAGGCATGGAATTATTCTAATAAAGCAACTTTTTCACTTTTCCATTACTCAAGTTAAAATGACATCATGCACACCACAGTGTTTAAAATCTGAAAAGCACTTTTCTAACTCAAATATAAGAGGAGAGGAATATTATGTACAACCTCATAACTTAGTCTAATAAGGAGAGGATCAAGAACCAAAACTCCATTTGTCCACAAGGCCCCACATACGCAAACTCAGGACAAACTTGGGTTGGGACCAAATGCAGTATTCAGTTGAATTCATGCTTAAATTAATGAAGTGTACATAGGTGTATATCGGAGAAGGCAATGGCACCCCACTCCAGTACTGTTGCCTGGAAAATCCCATGGATGGAGGAGCCTGGTAGGCTGCAGTCCATGGGGTCGCACAGAGTCGGACACGACTGAGCGACTTCACTTTCACTTTCCACTTTCATGCCTTGGAGAAGGAAATGGCAACCCACTCCAGTGTTCTTGCCTGGAGAATCCCATGGATGGAGAAGCCTGGTGGGCTGCAGTCCATGGAGTCGCACAGAGTCGGACAAGACTGAAGCGACTTAGCAGCAGCAGCAGCAGCAACATAGGTATATATAAGATCATGACTTATAATAACAAATATATATTTGGTCGGGCTTCCCAGGTGGTAGTAGTGGTAAAGAACCTGCGTGCCAGTGCAGGATACACAAGAGACACAGGTTCAGTCCCTGGGCCTGGAAGATCCCCTGGAGGAGGGCATGGCAACCCACTCCAGTATTCTTTCCTGGAGAATCCCATGGACAGAGGAGCCTGGCAGGCTACCGTTCATAGAGTCACAAAGAGTCAGACATGACTGAAGCGACTGCTTGTATACATTTGGTCTTCCAGTAGAGAGCTCCTAAAACCCTTGGAATTTCCAAAGTGATAAGAGAATGGGAGCATCTTTTGTTATAAAATTTGCCTTTTGGCCTTGGATCCTGAAATAGCTCCAGAGCCATAAAAGTGAAAGCTGCTGCTGCTGCTGCTAAGTTGCTTCAGTCGTGTCCGACTCTGTGCGACCCCATAGACGACAGCCCACCA
>NW_011495070.1:7104324-7167966 GCF_000754665.1 Bison bison bison | reverse complement strand
TCGTGTCCGACCCTCAGCAACCCCATGGACTGCAGCCTACCAGGCTCCTCCATCCATGGGATTTTCCAGGCAAGAGTACTGGAGTGGGGTGCCATAGAGGGTCTCATTATTCATATCAAATCCTTTTCAACTGCACTGGAATTTATGTTAATAAGGTGGCTTTTGGAAAGCCTCTAAGGATGAGAAAGGAGTACGTCAAGGCTGTGTATTGTCACCCTGTTTATTTAACTTATATACAGAGTACATCATGCCAAATGCCAGGCTGGATGAAGCACAAGCTGGAATCAAGAATGCCAGGAAAAATATCATAATCTCAGATACGCAGATGACACCACATTTATGGCAGAAAGTGAAGAAGTAAAGAGCCTCTTGATGAAAGTGAAAGAGGAGAGTGAAAAAGTTGGCTTAAAACTCAACATTCAGAAAACTAAGATTATGGCATCCAGTCCCATCACTTCATGGCAAATAGATGGGAAAACAGTGGGAACAGTGAGAGACTTTATTTTGGGGGGCTCCAAAATCACTGCAGATGGTGACTGCAGCCATGAAATGAAAAGACGCTTGCTCCTTGGAAGAAAAGCTATGACCAACCTAGACAGCAGATTAAAAAGCAGAGACATTACTTTGCCAACAAAGGTCTGTCTAGTCAAAGCTATGGTTTTTCAAGTAGTCAGGTATGGATATGAGAGTTGGACTATAAAGAAAGCTGAGCGCCGAAGAATTGATGCTTTTGAACTGTGATGTTGGAGAAGACTTGAGAGTCCCTTGGACTGCAAAGAGATCCAAGCAGTCAATCCTAAAGGAAATCAGTCCTGAATAATCATTGGAAGGACTGATGCTGGAGCTGAAACTCCAATACTTGGGCCACCTGAGGCAAAGAACTGACGCACTGGAAAAGACCCTGATGCTGGGAAAGATTGAAGGTGGGAGAAGGGGGTGATAGAGAATGAGATGGTTGGATGGCATCACAGACTCTATAGACATGAGTTTGAGCAAGCTCTGAGAGTTGATGATGGACAGGGAAGCCTGGTGAGCTGCAGTCCATGGGGTCGCAAATAGTCGGATACAACTGAGCGACTGAACTGAACTGAACTGAAGGATGGTAGCTGGTTGCCAGGAGAACCCACCACGTGATCAGAGAGTTGGAACTTTCAGCCCTCCCCAGTTCTTCGACCTCTGGGGAGATGAGAGTCAGTTGCCAGTGGCCCATGATTTAATCAGCCATGCCTATGTCAGAAAGCCTACCTAACAACTCAAAGGATGGGGGCTTCCCTGGTGGTCCAGTGGTTAAGGATCTGCCTTGCAATGCAGAGGACACCAATTCAATGAAGATACCACATGCCTTGGGGCAACTAAGCCCATGTACCACAGCTACCAAAGCCCGAGCACTCTCTTGAGCCCGTGCTCTGCTACAACAGAAGCCACACAAGGAGAGGCCCAAGCACTGCAAGGAAAAGTAGCCCCCGATCTTGGCAACTAGAGAAAGTCTGTGTGCAGCAATGAAGACCCAGTGCAGCCAAAAATAAATAAAGTTTTTTAAATTCAAAGGATGGGGTCAGGGAGCTTGTGGGTTGGTGAACATATGGCCGTGCAGGGAGAATGGCTCCATACCCCTTCCTACATACTTTGCCCTATGCACCTTTTCCATCTGGCTGCTTCTGACATACCTTCTTCTAATAAATCGGTAACCTAGTAAGGCAACTGTTTTCCTGAGTTCTGTCAGCTGCGCCAGCAAGTTAATTAAACTGGAGCAGGAGGTCATGGGAATCTCTGACTTACAACTGGTAGGTCAAAAGCATAAGGAACTTGCAATTGGCATCTAGGGGTGGGGAAAGCCTTGAGGGACCGAGGGCTCTGATGCTAGTTCTAAGTAGGGAGTGTCAGAACCAAACTGAACTGCAAGACACCCAGCTAGTGTTGCTGAATTGGCTAGTGTGGGAATAAACCCACATCTTGTGTCAGAAATGTGAAATTAGAGAACAACAGGGGCAAGTTGTTCCCTTTACAGTGTGATGCAAGGAGATGGTTAGCAGTCACTTTTTGAAAGTGAAAGTGTTAGTCACTCAGTTGTGTCTGATTCTTTGGGACCCCATGGACTATATCCCACCAGGCCCCTCTGTCCATGGAATTCTCCAGGCAAGAATACTGGAGTGGGGTGCCATCCTTCTCCAGGGGATCTTCCTGGCCCAGGGATCGAACCTGGCTCTCCTGCATTGCAGGCAGACTCTTTACCATCTGAGCCACCAGGGAAGCACTTTTTTGCCATCTCAATAAAGAACATTTCAGAATTGTGGTGGAAGACAAGCTAGGTTGGAAATAAAGTGGAATAATGAATAAAATAAGTGTTCTTTTTCTAGAAGCTAAATACGAAAAGGAGAAAGACAGTGTAGTAACCAATTAGTTCCAGCACTCCATGTCCCAGTCCATACTCTGCAGTCTAGTTGTTTGACACTCTTGGTATCTTGAGGCACCTCCCAACCATCCAACTGTCCATCCCACCCCCAACCCCTATATTCCTAGGGCAATGCCAACTATGCCCTTTCTGGAGTGAATATTTTGATAAGAGTTTGGGGGACAGAAGTAAAAAGGACAGGCTTGCTAAAAAAGAAAAGAAGAGGGAGGAGATGTACTACAAACTGAATTCTATGTCCCTTAAATCCATATGTTGAAGCACTGACCCCTCACTGCGACTAAACCTGGAGCTAGGGCCTGTAAGTAGGCAATTAAGGTAAAGGAGGTCATCAGGGTGGGCCCCTAATTCAATAGGACTCGCCTCCTCCTAAGAAGAGAAAGAGAATGGAGGATCTGACAGGCAGAGGAAAGGCCATGTGAACACACAAGAGAAGATGACTCTCTGCAAGCCAGGAAGGAAGGCTTCACCAGAAACGAGCCCTGCCAGCGCCTTGATCTTGAATCAAGCCTCCAGACCCATGAGAAAATTAATCTCAGTTGTTTAAGTCACCAAGCCTGTGGCTACATGGTTATGGCAGCCCAAGCAGACTAGCACAAGAAAATATTAATAGGAATAAGTAAATAGTAATAAAGCAGGGAGGTTTGTCTAGGATGTTTCTTCATGTCTAGATGTCTAGATTTCTCTTCACGATGTTGCAAAGGTCTGGCTCAAGTGGCATAAATGCAGAGGGAGGGGGGAGGCAGGTGACAAATGTGGATTTGTCACACAAGGAGACATTGACTCTCACGTGACCAGCCCACCCACCTCCCCACATCCTCCCCCAGGCCCATTCATCGTCCTCCATTCTCTGGATTTCTGGAGCCGGCTGTCAGACTGAGGAAAATCCTCTGCCTCCAACAAAAGCAATTGTTTGAGTTGGGAGCCCTCTGCCTTCATCTTGGGTCACTTCACAGTCCTCTCAAAGGGTTGCTGAGTTTTTAAATATCCCAGTTTAGATAACTAAAGTTCTGTGGTCGGAGGCGTGGATTTTTTTTTTTTTCTTCTGATTTATGCCAGGATCAAAAGCAGCTTTAGCGTCTTTCCTGTGGTTATCAACCCATTGAGAGCCCCGCTGCAGCCAAAGGCCTCGCTGTGATGGAGGGACCGCTGGGGATAAGGGAGGGTTCCGCCAGAAGCTTGAAAAGCTGCCCACAGCGAGGACACCTCGCCTCTCTCGCTGCAAGCACAGAAAGGACCCAGAGTGGTGGATCGCTCACAAATGCATTCCCCACTTGCTTGATTTCTAACCTTAGCGGGAAAACCGCATTTATTAAACAGCTGAGCGACTCAAAGCCTTCTTTTCAGCTTCAACTCTCACGTGGCCACCTCTTTCATCGCTGGTAGGTTCCTGCTGCCAAGGGTGGGCGACGGTGGGTGCCCTTGCTAGGACCTCTTATTTAAACAAGGCCACTTTCCAGCCTATTTTGCATGCAAATGCTTACAAGAGCATGCCGGCTTGCTCCTTAAAATCAGATGAAATAAAGACACTTGGAAGGGATATGGCTTGGTGCGTTTCCAAACTTTTCCTCTTCTGGCTAAAACCAGTTTCTCCGAATCGTCCTCTAGTTTTGCACTGTTGAGAATTTTTCATAAGGAAAATTACTTTGTTCTTCAATACCACAGGTTTAAAATGGAAACCATTTAATGTTTTTTGTTGTTTTAGTTGGTTTGTCTGTTGTGGGGTTTTTTTGGCCACACCTTCCCTTCTGGGATCCTAGTTCCCTTCAGTTCAGTTCAGTTCAGTCACTCGTCGTGTCTACCTCTTTGTGACCCCATGAACCGCAGCACGCCAGGCCTCCCTGTCCATCACCAGCTCCCGGAGTCCACCCAAACCCATGTGCATCAAGTCGGTGATGCCATCCAACCATCTCATCCTCTGTCGTCCCCTTCTCTTCCTGCCCCCAATCCCTCCCAGCATCAGGGTCTTTTCCAATGAGTCAAATTTTTACATGAGGTGGCTAAAGTATTGGAGTTTCAGCTTTAGCATCAGTCCTTCCAATGAACACCCAGGGCTGATCTCCTTTAGAATGGACTGGTTGGATCTCCTTGCAGTCCAAGGGACTCTCAAGAGTTTTCTCCAACACCATAGTTCAAAAGCATTAATTCTTCGGTCCTCAGCTTTCTTCACAGTCCAACTCTCACTTCCATACATGACCACAGGAAAAACCATAGCCTTGACTAGACAGACCTTTGTTGGCAAAGTAATGTCTCTGCTTTTCAATATGCTATCTAGGTTGGTCATAACTTTTCTTCCAAGGAGTAAGGGTCTTTTAATTTTATGGCTGCAGTCACCATCTGCAGTGATTTTGGAGCCCCAAAAAATAAAGTCTGACACTGTTTCCACTGTTTCCCCATCTATTTCCCATGAAGTGATGGGACCAGATGCCATGATCTTCGTTTTCTGAATGTTGAGCTTTAAGCCAACTTTTTCACTCTCCTCTTTCACTTTCATCAAGAGGCTTTTGAGTTCCTCTTCACTTTCTGCCATAAGGGTTGTGTCCTCTGCATATCTGAGATTATTGGTATTTCTCCCGGCAATCTTGATTCCAGCTTGTGTTTCTTCCAGCCCAGCGTTTCTCATGATGTACTCTGCATAGAAGTTAAATGAGCAGGGTGACCATATACAGCCTTGACGAGCTTCTTTTCCTATTTGGAACCAGTCTGTTGTTCCATGTCCAGTTCTAACTGTTGCTTCCTGACCTGCATACAGATTTCTCAAGAGGCAGGTCAGGTGGTCTGGTATTCCCATCTCTTTCAGAATTTTCCATTTTTTTGTGATCCACACAGTCAATGGCTTTGGCATAGTCAATAAAGCAGAAATAGATGTTTTTCTGGAACTCTCTTGCTTTTTCCATGATCCAGTGGATGTTGGCAATTTGATCTCTGGTTCCTCTGCTTTTTCTAAAACCAGCTTGAACATCTGGAAATTCACGGTTCACGTACTGCTGAAGCCTGGCTTGGGAAATTTTGAGCATTACTTTTCTAGCGTGTGAGATGAGTGCAATTGTGCGGTAGTTTGAGCATTCTTTGGCATTGCCTTTCTTTGGGATTGGAATGAAAACTGACCTTTTCCAGTCCTGTGGCCACTGCTGAGTTTTCCAAATTTGCTGGCGTATTGAGTGCAGCACTTTCACAGACAGCATCATCTTTCAGGATTTGAAATAGCTCAACTGGAATTCCATCACCTCTACTTTCTAGTTCCCTTGCTGCTGCTGCTGCTGCTGCTGCTGCTGCTAAGTCACTTCAGTCGTGTCCGACTCTGTGCGACCCCATAGACGGCAGCCCACCATGCTTCCTGTCCCTGGGATTCTCCAGGCAAGAACACTGGAGAGGATTACCATTTCCTTCTCCAATGCACGAAAGTGAAAGTGAAAGTGAAGTCTCTCAGTCGTGTCCAACTCTAGGGACCCCATGGACTGCAGCCTACCAGGCTCCTCCGTCCATGGGATTCTCTAGGCAAAAGTACTGGAGTAGGGTGCCATTGCTAGTTCCCTTACCAGGGATCAAATCTGAGCCCACCACAATGAAAGCGCCAAGTCTTAGCCATTGGGCAGCCAGAGAATTCCCGGGAACTCTTCAATGTTGTTGTTTTAAATGTATTTAGAATAGTGTCTTTTAAAACCATCTGCTTTGGAAATGTTTTGTTCTGTTAATTTTTAATTTTAATTTTGGTTGCACCCCATGGCATGAAATATCTTAGCTCCCCAACCATGGATCTAACCCATGCTCCTTGCCTTGGGAGCTTGGAGTCTTAACCATTGGACAGCCAGGGAAGTCCCAGAAACGTTATTTTTAGGTGCACAATTTCAGGCTCCATGAGGTTCTTTCTTGGCCATCAGGGCACCTTGCTTACAGAAACCTGCAGGAGGTAAATGTGGTCTTAGCATTTCTGTGGCTGGTGAGGTACCTGTTGTGCACACGATAAATATTCACTAAATAACTTCCTTGATGAATTATTTATGGTGTGGTTGCATTAATCTTTTGTCTTAGACTAATCCACACTCTCAAATGTTGGTTTGGCTATTTTTGTAAGTCATTTCCACAAACAGGCATTTCCCCTGCATTCACTGGGTCTTCAGCAGTTCAGTCAAAAAGTGTTAACATTTGCTAGATGATATTCTTCTCAGGTTAACTTAGTTTTTTTTTTTTTTTTTTTTAATTAATACCCAGTATTACCAAGATTGCCGATCTACTTATAGTTCTTCTGGCAGCAATTTTCAAACTCTTAAGAATGGTGAGGTAAACACAGTTTTGTTTTGTCTCTCAAAAACATTTTTATGGGTGAAATAAAAGATGGTAAGAGACTGGCAGCACTGTTTACAATAGCCAAGACATGGAAGCAACCTAAGTGTCCAACAACAGATGAATAGATAAGAGGATTTGGTATAGATATATAATGGAATACTACTCAGCCATAAAAAGGATGAATTAATGCCATTCATAGCAATATAGATGAGCCTAGAGATTACCATACTAAGTGAAGTAAGTCAGACGGAGAAAGACAAATACCATATATCACTTATATATGGAATGTAAAAAAGAAAACTAGTGAATATAACAAGCAACAAACAGACCCACAGACATAGAGAACAAACTAACGGTTATCTGTGAGGACAGGGAGGGGAAGGACAACATAGGGATAAGGGATTAAGAGGATTAAACTACCATGTATGAAATAAAGAAGCTACAAGGATACATTGTACAACACAGGAGATATAGCCAATATTTTGTCATAACTATAAATAAAACTTTTAAAATTGTGAGTCACTGTGTTAAATGCCTGTAATCAACTATATCTCAATAAAAAAATAATTAAAAAAAAAAAAACCAGAAAAATAGAAGGAAAAAAAAGAAGGAAATGGGCAACCACAGAGTTGACAAAGGGAGTCCTGGGGCCTCCCATTTATCCTTTTACTCACATATCAACACAGGCATTCACTGAGGGTTGGTTAGCCCTGGCTTGAGAAGCCCACAGTCTAGTGATACAAATAAGCCAGTGAGTACAGGGTAAAGTGATAATGATGAACGCTTTCATAGCTTATTTATTTATTTATTTCATTTATATATACAAAATGTTTTGGCCATGCCATGTGTCTGGGAAGATCTCAGTTCCCTGACTGGGGATTAAACCCCAGCCTTCAGCAATGAAAGCCCAGAGTCCTAATCACTGGACTACCAGGGAATTCCCAGCATTTTTATTTCTTAAATATCACCATTTGGTTGTCCCAGGAGCATCGTATTCATGGATGGACTGTGGCAGACATTACTATGCAGCCGAACCTATTGTTTTCTTTTCCATTACATTGTTTACAGAATATTGAATCTAGTTCCCTGTGCTATGCAGCAGGACCTTGTTGTTCACCCACTGTGCGTGTAATAGTTTGCATCTGCTGATTTTAACCTCCCAGGCTATGCTACCCCCACCCACCCTCCGCTTGGCCACCACAGCCTCTTCTCTCTCTCTGTAGGTCTGTTTCTGGTTCGTCAAGAAATCCATTTGTGTCACACTTTAGATTGCACAGAGAAGTGATGTCATACGGTATTCATCTTTCTCTTTCAGACTTACTTAGGGTGATAATCTCCAGGTCAATCCATGTTGCTACAAAGGGCACTCTTTCATTCTTTTTTATGACTGAGTAATAGTCCACCATGGTATATATGTGGACTATATAAATACATATCCATTATATATATATATAATATATATATCCATTCCTCTGTGGATGGACACTTAGGTTGCTTTCATGTCTTGGCTACTGTAAATAATGCTGCTATGAACATGGGGGTGCATATGTCTTTGAGCTGAGCCAACATTAGGCCCCAGAGGCCTTGGCCCTGTGGCTTCACCCTCTGTTCTGTGCAGGAGGCAGGTCCGCTGAGCCTGGTGCTGTGAGGGGCTACACAGCGCCCCACAAAACACTAGTCAAACTTTCAAGCCTGGCCTTGGTTTGACTTCCAGGAACATCTGCCTCCTTACCTTTCTGAGCAAAAGAAAACAAAAAAAGGAGGGAGGCATGGGCCAGTTTATCTAAAAGGTCACTAGTGACAGCCTTTTTGCCCTTTGGAGCAGTTCAACCCTGATCAGTCCTGCGTGCTCAGTCACCAGCGATATGGAAGAAGCGTAGCCACAGCAGACAATGCGGTGGGAAGCAAGCCAGACCTTCTGGCAGAACTTCTAATGCTCAAAGACGAGAGTAGTCATACCTCCCAGGAATCCCATGGTTAGAGGTGCAGAGTCTTCCAGTAAATCTATCATGGAAGGCAATTCATCTTGTCTGTGTCCCTCAGAGGTAGGTCTATGGGGAGTTACAATCACTGGTGCAGCAGTAAGACCTAGCTGAAGTTGGGAAGGACAGCCGTGGGCTTGTTATCTTAACCACAGACAATTGGCTCCAGGTGAATATTATCAGTTCTTCAGAAAACCTTTTGAGAGAATCTGGCAAATCAAGCCCAAGCTGCCCTCCCTGCCTGTGTGCCCTTTGTCTGGTTTCCCATGAAAGAAATGAAACCAGCAGCGACAACAGAAGACACTCTGCACCGTCTGCTTTTGTCCCTCCCCATCTCCCTCCGTCACTCCATCCTTCTCCCTCCCTCTGTCACCCTGAAGGGGTCTCCTTCTGGAGACCTGCCTTTCATCCCTGTCATCTTCAATATGGCTCTAAGAATGTCCTTCTCTAGGACCTGGGGACCTTTGGAAAGGTAATCATCAGAAGAGACAGCTTCTCTATCTCAGCCTCTGGCCTAACAGTAGAGAACACCTTGCTTCTGATTGTAAAGCTACCTTCTGCCATAAAGACAGGAGAAGCTTATGAACAAACACAGATGGCATTTGACAACACCCTAACACTGTCCAATAGTTTTCTGCTAGCTCACCCCAAAATTTAAAAACCCTTCTGGGGACCTCCCTGGTGGTCCAGTGACTGGGACTCAGTTCCCAGTGCAGGAGGCCTGGGGTCCCAGCCCTGGTAGGGAACTAGATCTCACAAGCCACAACTAAGACCTGGAGCAGCCAAATAAGAATTTAAAATGAAAAACAAATTAAAAAATAAAATCCTTCTGCCCTCTGATGCAGGGGAGTTAAGTCTGAGCACTGGCCTCTCTCCATTATTGCAATAGCCTTGAATGACATTTTCCTTGCCTGTTTGACTTTGCACAGTGCCATCTTTGACAGGCCCCTGCCCCACTCTCCAAAATCTTGTTTCATTGCAGCAGTGACTCTCAAACTGGTGTGCTTCTGAATCACCTGAAGGGTTTATTAGAACACAGTTACTGGAGCAGTGGGCCTGAATCCGGGCTTGATGTGTTCCAGCTAGTTTCTAGATTTGGCTGGTCCAAAGATCATACTTTTTAACCTGGTGTTTTGTTTTGTTTTTTTGCATAGAGTGTCTTAACCTTCTGAAGGCCCTGGAGTTCATGATGGCCCCAATACATTGTCTTATGATAGGGTCATTTCCCGAGTTGATGGGGATGCTTTCTTTCCCACAATCTTCTCCCTCACTCTTTTGCTCCCCCATGAGACTTCCCTGGTGGTCCAGTGGGTAAGACTCACATTTCCAATGCAGAGGGCATGGGTTTGATCCCTGGTCAGGGAACTAAATCCCACATGCTGTGCGGCACAACTGAAAGAAACCCGAAACCAAACACACAGCTTGCTCTCCCTTTACTCTCTGGCCTTTTCCCTCCCTTTTCTTCCCTCTCCTTGGATGCCCAGGTCACAGTATTCTCTTCTGATTAGCCTCCCCCTTCTGAAAAAAAAAAAAGTATCCTGCTACTTCGTAGGGTAGCAGTTAATCTTTCCATGTTTGAGGCTATAGTTGTTTTGTCTGTTTTTTAACTGACGTATCCTTCTTGGAGCCCCCTTGTCTCTCTGCTTCCCTGGGGATGGGGGAGGGGCTTCCCTCATACTCCCTGGTTACCTAGCAACTTGTCTCCTTTCTGACAAGTCACTGCCCCTAAGGAGAAGCCAGCTGATGTGCACACAACAACGGGAAAGTGACACCACTGCTCCGGTTCCCCTCTTGGAAGGCCTCCCCGTTCATTAGCACTGCCGTAAGTGGCTTGCTACGGGCAGGCCCCCCTCATGCCCTCTCCTCTATTAAGCCAGCTGCTTTGCTCCTCCCAGGGATCTTGGAGAGATGGCAGCTTGTCAAGTTCCGGAAACACTGGATATGTACTGGGAATTTCAGTTTCATCCTTAATTACATCCGGCCCATCACCTTTGTAATAGGAGCCGTAATAGCCTCTTCATTGCTGTCTTCAAGTCAGGGGGCTGGGTGGAAACCGCATCCATATTCACGCCTGTGTTTTCTGTTTTGCTACTACATCCTCTCCTGACACTTCAGAATGAAGGGGGTTTTGCTTTTCTCCTGCAAGAGCCTTTATGAAAGAAGCTGTTTGTTTTATACCCTTCAAGCCTCTGACCCTACCATCTTTGTTTCTTCTTTACACATCCATGAATTAATTGGACCCGTTAAGTTGGTAACCAACTTTATCGCTGAAGACATAGATGCCCCTAGGTAGTGCTTGTAGAGTGGAGAAGTGGTTGATCCTGGACCAGCTGAGGAAGGACGGTCTCTCAATCTCACTTTCTTTAATCCTGAAAAAGACATAGAACAGGGGGAAAAAGAGAGAGAAAGAAAGGGGGGGAAATTCCACTCTAAAAAAAAGTCACTCATAACAGTAACAGAGAAAAATGGTAAATTACTCAGATGTCCAATAGATGAATGCCCTAAAGTCAGTATCATAACACAACAGAAGATTATTAGATTGATTTTGAAAATGGTAGGCCACTTATATGGATCATACCAGTCATATGGATAAATATATATTATATATCTCAATATGCACGGTGCATATGTGACATGCATTTGTACACAGTAACTCAAGGGAAAAGAATGCAAGAGTTCGAGTAACTGGTTAGATACATGAAAAAAATGCATATAACTGTTCAGAAAAATTAGAAGAATATATGAAAAGATGTGAATAGTATAGAGCTGCACAGTCCAGTGTGGTAGCCAATAGCCACATATTACTAGTGAGTACTGGAAAATTGACATGTGATAAGCATAAAATTGGATTCAAAGACTTAATATAAAGAAACATATAAAATATCTCATCAAAAAATTTATGTTGATTACCTGTTGAAATGACTATTTTTAATATGTTGGGTTAAATAAATATATTATTAAAATTAATTCCACTTGTTACTTTCTACTTACTTACTGTGGTTACCAGAAACTTTTAAATTACATATGTGGCTCATATTATATTTTTACCAGACAGTGCTGTTTAGAGTTAAAGTTTATTAGGTCCTTTTTCTATGAAGTTGTGAAATTTCTTGTTCTGTTTATATTTATAAGGTGTATGAAGTCTGGAATAGAGAGTATTTGGAAGCAATAGTTTCACAAAGACTAGTTCCGTGGTTTTCTACATTCTATACCAGACTTTAGGTACATAATGGAAATTGTGGCTTCCCTGGGAAGATATATGAGAGAACATAGAAAAATCAAAATATTTAATAATTTGTCTAGATAGTAAGATTTGACCAGAAGAAAGATATGACCAAAAGAACTTGTTTTGATTTTAAGATTCTGGGGGAGGGGGAAGGAAGAGGGAAGGAAGTTGAAGAGGTGGTGACATCTTAGCATGAGGTCACCTACTTGTACTTCTAACACTTAGTCATCTCAGTGACCCTATCACCTCTGAAGTATTTGGCCTTCCTTCTTTCTTCTCCAGGCCTTATATCTTCTCTTCCTTTGGGAAGGAAGGCTTCCTTTCCAAATGAACTCTTTCATGCTGGCCTGTCAGCTTGACCTCTTAGAGTTGAGAAGCATGCTTCTGTCCACTGTCCTCAAAGGAAGAACACATTGATTAAACTATGAGTCAGTTACATGATGTGTGTGCATTCTCAGTCATATCCAACTCTTTGCAACCCCATGGACTGTAGCCTCCTAGGCTCTTCTGTCCATGGGATTTTCCAGGCAAGAATATTGGAGTGGGTTGCCATTTCCTACTCCAGGGAGGGGATCCCCCAGAACCAGGATCAAACCCACATCTCCAGCATCTCCTGTACTGGCAGGCAAATTCTTTACCACTGAGCCACCTGAGAAGCCAGTTACATAACTTGGTGTGCAATTCATGATTTTTGTCATTATGCATTTGATTTCATGGTTAGAATTCTTTCCTTCAGGACAGTTTGTTGACCACAGGTTTTAATGGAGAGCAGGCAGGTAGAAGAATGGTGAGCAGAGCACCACTGGGGCTGAGGATGGGACAGAGGCATGGGAGTGCCCATAGGGAACGGTGACACAGCACAGAAATGAGACACTCACTTTCCTGACCAGACTTTCAGTTCAGTCACTCAGTTGTGTCCAACTCTTTGTGATCTCATGGACAGAAGCTCGTCAGGCTTCCCTGTCCATCACCAACTCCCAGAGCTTGCTCAAACTCATGGAGTCAGTGATGTCATCCGACAATCTCATCCTCTGTTGTTCCCTTCTCCTCCTGCCTTTAGGTACCAATAATCAACCTAGCTAACCAACCTTTAGCTATAAATAATCATGGGTGTGTGACCAGGATGTTCTAGTAGCCAGAATTGTCCTAGTATGTGCTCTAACAAACCATTTGGGAGAAGAGATGATAGACAAAACTAAGGGTATTCTACATTTCAGAGACCGTCCAATGAAATATAGCACCACTCCCTGGCTGGACCGCAGAGGGGTTGCCAAGCCATACCCCATGGGGGACAGCTCACCCTAATTAAATGAATCATCCTTTTTAATGGGTATCAGAAGACTTAAGAAGGCAGATTGATTTAATGGGGGTCAGGAAACCTAGGGGTTGATTAATTTAATCAGGATTAAGAAACCTAAGGTGTTGGTTTAATGGACATCAGGAGATTTAAGCAGGGTTGATTTAATCAATAGGAGCCATGTGATTTAGGGGCCTGATCAGATCAACAGAGTCACAAGATAGAGGGGCCTGATTGAATCATTAGCAGCCCAGTGATTTACGGGGACTGATAGAATCAAAGGCAATCACCTGATTTAAGAGGGCTTATTGTTTTAAGGGCTGTCAGGAGATTAAGAAGGGTGATTGATTTAATTGGGGTTCAGGAGAATTAAAAAGGCAGAATGACTTAATTAATGGATATCTAGAGAGTTAAGAAGACAGATTGGTTTTGAGGGTATTGTCAGGAAACCTAAGGGATTTGATTGGTATAATGGGTGTCAGGAGATTTAAGACAGATGACTGATTCAATGGAGGCCAAGATATTTAACGGGGCTGATTTAATAAATTGGAGCAGATGATTTAGAAGGCTGGTTTAAAGGATGCTGAATAATCCTTGTATTCAAGCCTGATCCTATTGGTAGCTGTTTTGGGGGCCACACTTATTAACATGGAAAAAATGTCCCCTGAAACGACCTATGGTCACAGAACCTCATTAAGCTTGGAAGAACTACTTTTTCCCCAACAGAAAAAATACCAAAGTATAACATTCCTTCTTAAGTAAAAGTAATTGTTATTCAACTGCTACATCCCACTTGATCAATAAACATTCATTAAACTTGTATCAGGTAGCATTGACCCATCAAATAAATACTAAGCCCCCACTATGTAGAATATTGTGTAGTTGAGATGCTAGACTTTGAACACTGCATAGATTCAAATCCTGTCTCTACTACTTCCTACTGGGATGACCTTGGATATACTTTTTAATATCTCTAAGCCTCTTTCTTCAACCGTAAAGTAGAAAAATACAATAGGGTTGTTGTGACAATTAAATGAGTGAGTACAATTAAATGAGTTTTAAAATACATGAAAAATATTTAGTATGTGAAAAACACAGACACAAAGTAGATGATATGTAAGTATTTGCTGCTATATGCTGGCCATTGTGTGATAGAAATTACAAAGATGAGCACAACACAATACGTGCTCTCGAGGGTACTCCATCCGATGGCCTTTCAAACACGTTGTTTCATTTAACCTTCATAATTAGCCCATTTTCTTGGGCTCCGAAATCACTGTGGACAGTGACTGTAGGCATGAAATTAAAAGACGCTTGCTCCTTGGAAGAAAAGCAATGACAAACCTAGGCAGCATATTTTAAAAACCAGAGAAACTGCCTACAAAGGTCATATAGTCAAAGTTAGGATATTTCCAGTAGTCATGTATGGATATGAGAGCTGGACAGTAAAAAAAGCCTGAGCACTGAAGAATTGATGCCTTTGAACTGTGGTCCTGGAGAAGACTCTTGAGAGTCCCTTGGACATCAAGGAGATCAAACCAGTCCATCCTAAAGAAAATCAACCCTGAATATTCATTGGAAGGACTGATGCTGAAGCTGAAGCTGAAGCTCTAATACTTTGGCCACCTGATTTGAAGAGCCGACTCATTGGAAAAGACCCTGATGCTGAGAAAGACTGAGGGCATAGAAATATTTTCTTTGTTGCAATAGGGTGTCTGAGTTGAGGAGCCAAGTAACGGAAAGTCCTGACTGAATTTGGCTTACACATTAAAAAAAAAAAAAACTCACATTTTTAAAACCTCAGTGTAGGTTGTTTCAGAGTTTGATGGTTTCATGATACCATGAAGGGTCCAGATTCACTCCATCTCTCTGCTCTCACTGTCAAGGAAAATGGGATGATCATGACTGGTTCAACAAGATGGTGATTTATCCCCCCAGGTAGGAAGCAGGGTGACCTTCACAGAACACATTAGGGCTGATACAACCGCAGAATCAGAGCTTCTGCTGTTGGTTGCGTAGGCCATCAACAATGTTTGCCGAAGGTGACACCAAGGGTCATCAAGTAGCATTACTTTTACAACTAATAGAATCCTCATCTCAGTTCAGAACGAAAATTCAAAATCGAAGTAGACTACAGATAAATTAAATGGGGGCATCTACCATGCTATGGTAATGAGATTTTTAATTTTGCCCAAACATTTTTTATTTTAAGAGCATGGTTGGGATCATGAAAATATCTAAGTTGTTCTAGCCAGTTCGAATTTTTTAAAACATTATTTGTGGGGGAGGGAAAACACTTATCTTTTTATCTTTAGGAGGTGCCTTTTTTAAACCACAAAAAGAGATGGTAGAACAACCAGGACCTACAGTATAACAGGGAACTATATTAAATACCTTGTATAACCTATGATGGAAAGAGACCTAAAAAAGAACATATATATATATATTTATATATGTATAACTGAATCATTTTGCTATTCATCTGAAACTAGCAGTGTGTTTTAAATCAACCATACTTCAATTTTTAAAAAATTAAAATCTAAAAAAACAAAAGAGTAGAAGATAGTAAAATATTCAAAAAGATGTGTAGCAACCAAAGGGAAATGTAATCTTTCCTAGGAGACAGGATTTTATAGGATTCTTGGATCTTTTTTTGTATCTGATTGTTGAGGTCTTGACAGCTTTTCAATTGAAAAATATGGTCATGTCTGTTAAGCTAATTGTAGCTGTTCACTCCACTATATAATTTTACAACATTTCAGCTTCAAATAGAATGGCTTCAATAAACATAAAGCAGACTGACACATCCCAGATTTCTGCAGTTTATTTTGCACCAAGAGATTACATTTAGAGATTTTCAGACACATACTATAAATGAAAATCCAACAGGAAGTTTCTTTCACTTCCTCTAGATCTGACCTACATTTCAAAAATATGTGAGTGGGCTATAACCAAGAACTTCTCTTGCTGCCATTATTCACGCTGTGTTTTCTGAAGGCTTTTTTTTTTTCTTCTCAGTGACTCTAATGGCCAATAAGGGAACTATAGACCTCAGGAGTCTTTACACAGCCCTATGTGAAATGGCACATGTTTTGCATAGGGACGACCAGATGGTACAGCCCTGAGCTACCTACATCTATCAGATTAACCAGAAAATTCAGTCCTCTTGTGCTCTTTTCACAGAATAGTTGAAACCTATGGCTTTTTCAGCTATACAACCTTAGATATTTGTCTTGATTTTTGGCTGCACAGCATGTAGGATCTCAGTTCCCCAACCAGGGATCGAACCCACACCCCCTGCATTGAAAGCACGGAGTCTTGACCACTGGACCACCAGGGAAGTCCCAACCTTAGATATTTTTAATGTGAGCAGCCATTTGGTAGCTACATTTTCCCCTAATCTATGCCACCCACCTATCTTCTCTAAAGGAATCAGTGTGGTGATGAATTATATCCAGTATGTGCAAGATTGCTAGCTTTTTAGAGAATGGTGCCATACAAATTTAAGATCTTGTTAAAAATGAGCTAAAGCCCATAATACACCAACTTACGTATATTTTATTGTACTCTAGGCTGCAATATGAACACAGAATATTCCCATAGCTCCTCTACCTGCCATCGCAGAAGTTCTGGAATTCAGTCCAGGAGTCTCGTGAGGTCCCTAGATGGATGTGCGTGGCTTTGTGCCTGACAACATATGTGCTTCACAGAAGTTTTCTTTCCATTTCAGAGTGGCTCCACCAAGCACAAGGTAGTTTGGTGAGATGCTTACAGCAGAGCGACCTGCCCTGTGCCTCTTGGGTGAAATGCCAGGAGACGTGGAAGACAGGGGACAGCCCCGTTAGGTAATAACGTGTTAATTCAGTTTAAAGATCTGAAGCTGAAAAGCAGCTAAGTGCAGAGTAAGGAAGTTTTAGGCACTTCAATCTTGAGAAGGGATTTAAAAGGCAAATGCATTGAGGGATCAGACAAGTTAACATAAATTGTCAGATGACTTTAGCCAGTAGGAAGTGATAAGGACTGAGGTAATTTTTTTTTTAACTGTTCCATCTCCTTTTATTGCAATCCTATCCTTGTGTTCCAGAATGAATGGCTATTTAATATACAACTCAAGGCATTCCTAAAATTAATCTTAACCTTTCAATTTCTTTTTCAGTATATTAAATCAAAAGGCAGGTTTAATGCATTCTAGGAAGAACATCTTTACTAAACAGAGGAAACAAAACATGTTAGGAATCTGACCAAATATATAAAGCAGCAGGTGAGATTTCTGATAGTAAAGAATGACTCCCAATGGAAAATAAACAGATCCCCTCAAAGTACATGTATTTCACAAGTGTGTATGTATATATGTAATATATTAAAGCAAATTTGGTCTCTGCCACGAGAAGCTACTTGCGGAGTTCAAATTTTAAAAGTTAAAAAAAAAAAAAAACAGAAACAAACAAAAAAACACTGCATGCCCAGATAAAGAGTGCCCCCAGTTACTGTGTATGATCTTATGTAGAAGAACATCTAGGGAGATGGTTGGTTTTTAAGCCGTTGGGTGTTCCTGCCAACAGAAGTCAGATAGGCAGACTCTACTTCAAATAAGGTGTAAAGTATTGCACGTGCTGAAACTCTTGGTCTTAGGTTAAACAAGACAATGTCTATGTATTTCCCCCCTCAGGGCTCATCATGTAACAACAGCAACAACAGTAACAATAATAATCAGGAGACTCATGTAGTCTTTACTATGTGCCTGGCACTCTTCTAAGCACTTTACATACAGTAGTTCATTTTTAATACTCGGAACAACTTTCTAAAGTGGATACTACTATTACTCCATCTTATACGTAAGGAAAGAAAGGCCCAGAGTCAAGCTGTTAGGAAGTGGTAGAGGCTGGATTTGAACCAAGAAAGACGTTCCCTCAAAGCTTCTCTGCTAAACTCAGAAGGATTTGAGCTTCAGAGGGATTTCGGTGGCTTATTCATGACATGGGGATCATGCACATACCAATCCAATCGCTTCATTCACTCAAAGTTTAAACTTAAACTTTTCAGGGACTTCCGTGGCAGTCCAAAAGTTACGACTCCAATGCAGGGAGCAGGGGTTCAAGCCCTGGTTACGGAATTAAGATCCCACATGCTACTTGGTGTGGCCAAAACAAAACGGTTCCACAATTGGAAATGCATTTTGCCTCTTCATCCAGTAAACACGTATATGGTGCAACGCTCACCCTCATAGCACACAGGGCACTCTGATGTGTTTGATTCTTCCCTGTTCTGTGGCACTTTTCTTTTTTTTTAATTGCTGGTCACAAAAAATTAGGTTGATTTCTGCAATTTGGAAATCACTAATATAAGGCTCTGTTCTCAGCCCCAATCCGCATAGGGTCAAATATTGACATGGATGTCCAGAAAAGAAATCTTCATGAAACTTCTTGCCACTGCCATCGTGTGCACCTCCCCCAAAACGAGGAGTGAATTCATGTCGCTCTTTGCAAGCACAAATGCCTCTTTCACAATTGTCATAGTCGAAAAACCATTAGTGCACACACATAGAACACAAAAGTGAAACGATTTGTCCCTGGAGACTGTGTGCACGAGTGTGCTCAGTTGCTCAAACCTGTCTGACTCTTTGCGACCCTGTGGACTATAACCCACCAGGCTCCTCTGTCCATGGAATTCTTCAGACAAAAATACTAGAGTGGGTTGCCATTTCTTCCTCCATGGGCTCTTCCCGACCCAGGGATGGAACCTAAGTCTCCTGTGTCTCCTGCGTTGCAGGCAGATTCTTTACCTCTCAGCCATCTGGGAAGCCTAATCTTACATTATTATCCTCTATTCAACTTCTGCTCCTGAATAAAGAGAGTCTACTTTCTTTTCTTCTCTCGGTTTCTTTTCTTCCTTTCTTCCATCCTTTATTTCTTGTCTTTTTTCTTCCTTTACATCCTTCTTTCTTTCCCTCATCCTTTAATTCAACAAACAACTATTGAGCGTCACCAAGACAGACACGTACTTCCACCTCATGAAACTTCAGTTCAGTTCAGTTCAGTCACTCAGTCGTGTCTGACTCTTTGCGACCCCATGAATCACAACACGCTGGGCCTCCCTGTCCATCACGAACTCCCAGAGTTCACTTAAACTCATGTCCATCGAGTCAGTGATGCCATCCAGCCATCTCATCCTCTGTTGTCCCCTTCTCCTCCTGCCCCCAATCCCTCCCAGCATCAGAGTCTTTTCCAATGAGTCAACTCTTTGCATGAGGTGGCCAAAGTACTGGAGTTTCAGCCTTAGCATCATTCCCTCCAAAGAAATCCCAGGGCTGATCTCCTTCAGAATGGACTGGTTGGATCTCCTTGCAGTCCAAGGGACTCTCAAGAGTCGTCTCCAATATCACAGTTCAAAAGCATCAGTTCTTCGGCACTCAGCTTTCTTCACAGTCCAACTCTCGTATCCATACATGATCACTGGAAAAACCATAGCCTTGACTAGACGGACCTTTGTTGGCAAAGTAATGTCTCTGCTTTTGAATATGCTATCTAGGTTAGTCATAACTTTTCTTCCAAGGAGTAAGCGTCTTTTAATTTCACGGCTGCAGTCACCATCTGCAGTGATTTTGGAGCCCAGAAAAATAAAGTCTGACACTGTTTCCACTGTTTCCCCATGAAACTTACAATTTCATAAAGATTGAAACAAACTTCATACTCAACCGAGACATGTATATATCAATGCCAATTTAATTCCTTTTTGTTTTTGGAATGTGACGTACAAAAATATTTCTCAAATGCAGTTCAATAAATATTTTATGTCGAGACACCAGGCAGGCATCTAAAATGAAAACAAAAACAAATCCTCAGTACTTCTCATGTCTTATGCCATTTTCCCTGGAAAAATGTTTGCCTGACAACGAAAGCCAGAGAGGAAACAGGTGTTCAGTCTTACTTTTCAGTAGCTTTTCTTCTGGTTCTCTGTCAGTTCCCTGTGATGTTTATCTTGCCCCTGAATTTTATAGATGTCCTTGTAGTAAAGTCAATATATGTACATGAATCAGATATACTGGTGTAGGGGGATCTCTGTTTTCATCTAATGTCCAAATAATCGAGGCTGTTGTTGTTTAGACACTAAGTTGTGTCCAACTCTTTGTGACCCCATGGACTGTAGCCAGCCAGGCTCCTCTGTCCATGGGATTCTCCAGGCAAGGATACCAGAGTGGGTTGCCGTGCCCTCCTCCAGGGGGTCTTCCCAACCCAGGGATCAAACCCAGGTATTCTGCTTGGCAGGTAGATTCTTTACCACTGAGCCACCAAGGTAGCCCAAGCTATATATATATATATATATATAAAATATATATATTATATATATTATTAGTTACACTTTTCAGTAACTTGATAATCTAAGTTTGAGTCCCCTGCTTGATGAGAATTCCAAGGAGTCTATAGGTGGTATTTCAAATACAATGTTACCACCTAGATAGGAAGTGCAGATATTATTCTGGTTTAAATTTCACTGAGAAAGATTTACAAATGTAGAAGATGATTGGATAGGAATCCTAAGAACTCCCTCTTCTCCTTGAATCCATGCTCAACACCACCCTCTCAATGAAGCCCATCCACATACACCCACCTCCTACCCCCACTCCCTTTGCTCTATTTCTTTCTTTCATTGTATTTAATACCTTCCAACACACTTTACCACCGACTTGTTTACTATGTTTGGTATATTAATTGTTGGTTGTTTATTATCATGGCCCTCACTGGAAGGAAAACCTCTAATATAGGACAGAAAGTTTTCCTGTTTTGTTTATTGATATATACTAAGCTCAATATGCCACTTATGGCAGAAAGTGAAGAGGAACTAAAAAGCCTCTTGATGAAAGTGAAAGTGGAGAGTGAAAAAGTTGGCTTAAAGCTCAACATTCAGAAAATTAAGATCATGGCATCTGGTCCCATCACTTCATGAGAAATAGATGGGAAAACAGTGGAAACTCTGTCAGATTTTATTTTTGGGGGCTCCAAAATCACTGCAGATGGCGACTGCAGCCGTGAAATTAAAAGACGCTTACTCCTTGGAAGAAAAGTTATGACCAACCTAGCTAGCATATTCAAAAGCAGAGACATTACTTTGCCAACAAAGGTCCATCTAGTCAAGGCTATGGTTTTTCCAGTGGTCATGTATAGAAGTGAGAGTTGGACTGTGAAGAAGGCTGAGCGCCAAAGAATTGATGCTTTTGAACTGTGGTGTTGGAGAAGACTCTTGAGAGTCCCTTGGACTGCAAGGAGATCCAACCAGTCCATTCTGAAGGAGATCAGCCCTGGGATTTCTTTGGAGGGAATGATGCTGAAGCTGAAACTCCAGTACTTTGGCCACCTCATGCAAAGAGTTGACTCATTGGAAAAGACTCTGATGCTGGGAGGGATTGGGGGCAGGAGGAGAAGGGGACGACAGAGGATGAGATGGCTGGATGGCATCACTGACTCGATGGACGTGAGTCTAAGTGAACTCTGGGAGTTGGTGATGGACAGGGAGGCCTGGCGTGCTGCTATTCATGGGGTTGCAAAGAGTCAGACACGACTGAACAACTGAACTGAACTGAACAAGCCCAATAAAAGGGCTTCCTTCATAGCCCGGTTGGTAAAGAATCTGCCTGAAATGCAGGAGATCCTGGTTCAATCCCTGGGTCGGGAAGATCCCCTGGAGAAGGAAATTGCAGCCCACTCCAGTAATTGCCTGGAAATCCCATGTACAGAAGAGCCTGGCGGGCTACAGTCTATGGAGGCTCAAGAGTCAAACACAACTTCTCGACTAAACTACAAGGAAGCCCAATCAATGAACAAACACCTACTGACTGACTGACTGGATAAATAAATTAAAGGAAGAATGCATCCATTGATTACCTATTGTAATCCATAATGCAAAGTATGGGCTTTGGAATAGAATTGTCTGTGTTCGACTCTCAGAAACTGTTTATTAGCTGCTAGCATAGGGCAAGTTATTTATTCCCCCTCGTTTCCTCAACAGTAATAGTCATGCCTAGCTTTCAAAGATGGTGTCAGAGCTAATTAGGAAAATTTTTCCCCATCCAGAACATACTAAATCCTCAACAAATGTTAGTTATATTAGTGCACACCTGGCATCTTCACACACTGTATTTCATTTTTAAAAAATTGATTTATTTGTCTGTGCCAGGTCTTAGTTATGGCATATGGGATTTTTAATTTCGACATGTGAACTCTTAGTTGCGGCATGTAGGATCTAGTTTCTTGACCAGTGATTGAATACGGGCCCCCTGCATTGGGAGCTTGGAGTCTCTGCCACCGGACCACCAGGTAAGTCCATGTATATCATTCAGATACAGGACACTGATGCTGTACCTGTGAAGTTTCCCTAAGAATCATAAAAACACTCTTAGCCAATCTGAATATAACCCCTGATTGGAAGATCCTTGCTAAAGCCAAGAGTCAAAGAACAGTCTTAGAAACATGGTGCATTTTGCTGGAAAAAAAAGAGGTATTGATTTTTCATTCCTCCAAAAAGCAAGGAATGAATCAACTAATCATTTTCCCTATATGCTACCACCCCAAATCAGGGGTTCCAAATTCCTACAGAGACCAAGAGAAGTAAGATTGTGAATACAATGAAAAACTTTCTTATACCAAAAATAAATTGATCAAGAGCACATTCCAGAAATACTGGCCTTGAAAGTCTCTGTTTAGACAGTTGATGAGAAAGTCACATGCATCTAGCCAGCCAGTTTCCATTCTCAGTGGGCTAACACACAGAGGCCAAAATCCAAGTATTGTTACCAACTAGCAACCTACTGAGTTGCACAGCCCAATAAAATGTAAAGATTATAGTCATTTATTAGCATGCTTAGGTATTAGACTTTATACTTTCTTTTCTATTGCCCACATTTAAAACTTCACATTAAACAGTCGAAACTCAGGATAACCAGAAAAATAACCTGTTCCAGTATTTTAAAATTTGTGTGTAAAATATGAATGAAAGCTGTTATCCGGGTGTTTTACCCCAGTCCCTGTGTATCTACGTATGAAGAATTGGCTATTCTGAGCATGTGGTAGACTGTGCTGTGCTCCCCTGGGAATGTGAATTATTGTGGCTTTGCAAAAGGTCAGCCTAGGGAAAAATACACACACTTTTTTACCCAAGAACCACATTTCTAGGATTTGTTCTAGACGTGTCATCTGAGATATGCCCAATGAACTGCCCACAAGAATGTTCACTGGAACATTATTTATTGTAATTTAAAAATGGAGACAAACTTACATCTCCAAACTGGAGATTATATAGAATAGAGGTATGCATACAAGGCTATTACAGAGGTCAGAAAGCTATTGTCCATGGACCAAATCCAGCCTGTCTGTTTTTGTAAATGAAGTTTTATTGGAACACAGACACATCTGCTCATATATATATATTGTCTACGACAGCTTTTACTACAACAGCAAAGTCCAGGAGTTACGACAGAAACTGATATTTCATTTTCTGTATGTTGCTGCTGTAACAAATGACCATAAATGAGTGACTTAAGTCATACAAATTTATTTTCTTACAGTTCTGGAAGTCAGAAATCCTAAAAATCAAGGTATCAGCAAGACTCCATTCCTTCTGGAGGCCCTAGGGGATAATCTGTTTCCTTGTCTTTTCTAGCTTCTAGAGGGCTTCCCGGGTAGTTCAGATGGTAAAGAATCCACCTGCAATACAGGAGACTCAGGTTTGATTCCCGGGTCAGAAAGATTCCCTGGAGAAGGAAATGGCAACCCATTCCAGTATTCTTGCCTGGAGAATTCCATGAACAGAGGAGCCTGGTGGTCTATACAGTCCATGGGGTCACAAAGAGCTGGACATGATTAACATTTTCACTTTTCATTTTCATGGAAAACCCACAGCTAGCATTACACTTAGTGGTGAAAACCTGAATGCTTTCCCTCTGAGATCAGGAACAAGACAAGGATGTCTGTTCTCACCACTTCTATTCAACATTTGTACTGTAGGTTCTAGCCAAGGCAAGTAGGCAAGAAAATGGGATCAGTTCATTTCAGTTCAGTCATGTCTGACTCTGCGACCCCACGGGCTGCAGCACTCCAGGCTTACCTGCCCATCACCATCTCCCAGAGCTTGCTCAAACTCATGGCCATCAAGTCAGTGATGCCATCCAACCGTCTCATCCTCTGTCGTCCCCTTCTCCTCCTCCCTTCAATCTTTCTGAGCATCAGTGGCTTCTCCAGTGAGTCAGTTCTTCGAATCAAAGCCAAAGTTTTGGAGTTTCAGCTTCAGCATCAGTCCTTCCAGTGAATATTCAGGACTGATTTCCTTTAGGAAAATGGGATAAATGTTGGAAAAGAAGAAGTAAAACTATCTCTACTTGTATATGACAAAATCTTTTTATAGTAAATCCTGATTAATCCATGAAAAAAATAATAGAATTAATAAACAAATTCAGTAAGATGGCAGGATACAATATCAATATACAAAAATCAGTTGTATTTCTATATACGAACAATGAACAATCCAGAAGTAAAATTAAGAGAGCAATTTCATTTACAATAGCATTAAAAAGAATAAATATTGAGGAATAAATTTTACAAAAGAAATGTAAGACTTACTGAAAGGTTTGGGGTCTGACTGCTCACCACACAAAAGCCAATAAACAGGCTAAGTTGGTGGAAAGGAAAGTTTGCTTTATTTCAGATGCCAGCAACTGGTGGGGGAGAATGGACATCTATCCAAAGGCGGACCGCCACCCCCCCACCACCCGTTG
The DNA here is from genome assembly GCF_000754665.1 of Bison bison bison. Taxonomy (NCBI): domain Eukaryota; kingdom Metazoa; phylum Chordata; class Mammalia; order Artiodactyla; family Bovidae; genus Bison; species Bison bison. The sequence continues at coordinate 7,143,000 of NW_011495070.1, read as the reverse complement.
GCAACCAGTGGGGCAAGAGCTTTTTTAGGAAGAAGCGGGGAGCTACATGAAGAAACAGCACAGTCAGCTCTGACAGTCATCTTCAAATTGGTCATTGGAGGTCTGACCAGCATCTTGGTTGTTTTAGGTACAGTTAATTTTCAGTTCCAGAGTCTGTTTCCATTTCTTTGAGGCTAGTTCTCAGAACTGTGGCAGCTTATGCCGTGGCTACAGTCTGGTCATCATGTAGTTAATTTCACCTGGTGGGTGGGGCTTTTGGTGTCTGCAAAGCAACTCACAGGATATGACTCAGAATATTATCTATAGCCCTTGAGAAAGGAATAAAGCTCCTTGACTATGCTAAGTGAGTACCTTATTATTATTTGGTCTTCTTTGACTGTTTTCCTTTGTTTTTGCATGTTTTCACTTCTCTGATTAAACTTACTCTTTGACTAAAGATTTCCACAGACAAAAGGCAGGCAGAGCACATGAGGTACAGGCAAGGACCATAGGGTCCTGCTCTGTTTCAAGACATGGACACTGCAGACTACACAGGATCACTGAAAGAGATATTGAAAGACCTAAGTAAGTGGAAAAGCTTCCTGAATTCATGGATTGGAAGATAATGTTAAGGTGGCAACAATCCCCAAACTGATCTACAGACTCAATACAATTTTTTATCAAAATTTTAGCTGCCTTCTTGTACAAAAATGCATGAATAAGTAGGTCCTAAAATTCATACGGAAAGGCAAGGGTCCCAGAACAACAAAAGAAATCTTGAAAAATAAGAGCCAAGTAGGAGGAGTCAGAGTTCTCAGTTTTAAAGCTTATTCCAAAGCAACAACAATCAAGACTGTAGTACTGGAATAAGGGAAAACATACAGGTCAAGGAAACAGAACCAAGAGTGCAATTTTTTTCAAAATAATATTTATTTTTATTTATTTATTTGACTGGGCAGGGTCTTAGTTGCAGCATGTGGAATCTATTTCCTTGACCAGGGACTGAACCCTGGGCCCCCTGCATTGGGAGCATGGAGCCTTAGCCACTGGACAACCAAGAAGTCCCAAGAGTGCATTTAAACTCCAAGACTAAATAGCAACACTCTGACAGAGAATTCTGATGAGGACCTACCCCAGGGATGAGACAGCACAACTGAGTCACAATCCCAAAATGAGACAAGCGTCTGACTGGAGTCAGAACATCTAAACTGGAGCCACTTGTCTGCTCCCAGGCTGAAAGAAGGCAGAGCTACCGATTACAGTCCTCCCACCTAAGAAGAAGAGACGATCCCAGATAAGAAAACTAGAAGAGTGTTAAGAAATGTATTCTAGGGAATTCCCTGGTGGTTCAGTGGTTGCATGCATGTGCATGCTAAGTCGCTTCAATCGTGTCCAATTCTACGTGACCCTATGGTCTGTAGCCTGCCAGGCTCCTCTGTCCATGGGATTCTCCAGGTAAGAAAACCAGAGTGGGTTGCCATGCCCTCCTCCAGGGGATCTCCCCCACCCAGGGATTGAACCCAGGTCTCCTGCAGGCAGATTCTTTACCATCTGAGCCACCAGGGAAGCTCAAGAATACTAGAATGGGTAGCCTATCCCTTCTCCAGGGGATCTTTCTGACCCAGGAATTGAACCAAGTTCTCCTGCATTGCAAGCAGATTCTTTACCAGCTGAGCTACCAGGGAAGTCCAGTGGTTAGGGCTCTGCATTTTTACTGCCGAGGGCCTGGGTTCGATCAATGACTAGGGAATTGCAATGACTGCAAGCCAGCAGGGTGGCAAAAAAAACAGATGAAGAAAATTTACTCTAGGCTGTTCCTATTACAGATTTCTGTAGAATAAAAGAGTGAAAAAGCATATTCTTAAAGGAACAAAGGTTTCCCACACCTGATTTTGGAGTTTTGACATTAAAAAACACATTACATTTTTTTCTTAGTTCTGATGTTTCTCTTTATATATATATTTTTTTTTATTTATTGCCACAGTCTATTCTCTCCATATAGGCCAGTCCCTGCCCCTCCCCCAACATCTTTGCCACCAGCAACCTCTCTCTCTCCCTCTCACTCTCTCTCTTTCTCATACACACACACACCCACAGGCATGCACATTCATCCTGCATTCTCATCACAGCAGCAGAAGTTCATTAATCACATGGATTTTAGATTTAAACTGATCTTTGAATTCAGGTTTTGCTTTTTATTGATTTGTGCCCCCTCAGGCATATACCTGAACTCTAAGCTTGTTTCCTTATGCATAAAAGGGAAATAATACAAATATTAACCTCTCAGGGGCTTTGTGATGTTTAAATGTGGTGTATTGGTTAGGATTCTGGGTTTTGGGATTCTTGGGAGTTCCCCATGGTTAGGATTCTGGGTTTTCACTGCTATGGCCAGGGTTCAATCTCTCTTCGGGGAACTGAAATCTCACAAATCGAGTGGCCAAAAAGAAAAAAAAAAGAAAGAAAGACTAAGTCACTTCAGTCATGTCCAATTCAGTCCGACTCCTGGACAGAGTAGCCTGCCAGATTCTCTGTCCATGGGATTCTCCAGGCAAGAATACTGGAGGGGTTCTTCCTGACCAGAAGATCGAACTCACATCTGCCTGCGTCTCCCTCATTGCAGGCAGATTCTTCACCCACTGAGCCACCAGGGAAGTCCTAACAGTAGAGACATTTGTAAAAAGAAACTCCTCCAGGATAGGTTTTGTTCTGCTGAAGATCAGAGGAGAGACCCTGGCTGACCCATAGGATGCAAAAATTATATAGGCAAAAAAATAATAATAATTTATTGTTAACAGTATAAATTTTTTTAGACATCATATCTCTAGTATCCATGTACTGACCTGTCTTTGGATACACTTAATAAAAGTACATGGTCCTAACAAATCTGTTGCATTTTTTAAAGGAGGATTTTTAGACTTAAATATAAAATTATTAAAGGGTAAAGAAATATGCACTGTGAAAGAGACACCAGGCACAGGATTTAGCCTGGAAAAAAGGAAGGCAAGAGTGTGTGAAATTAATAGCTGTCTTCAATAAGGATATTAAAAGCTATTATGATGAGTATAGTGGTCAGCTCCGTCCCATTGCCACTAAGACAGAAATGAATTATGAGGCTTAACTGTGGCATTTAAAGTACAGATTTAGCGAACTCTGGATTAAACACACTTAGCAAAAGGAATCCAGGAACGGATAATGCAAACCAGTTTATAATGGAAAAAAACTGTTTGGCTTTGAAGTCATTGACACGTATTAAGGGAATGTCTTTATTAAGACCACTATTAACTGCTTTGCAGATTTTTTTTCTCCTGCTGCATTCATTCATTGCACAATCGACTGGACCAGTTGGTTGATCTGGCAATTTTTTCTGCTAGGACATTCTAACTGGCTTTCACCACAGTTTGAAACTCTTTGCGATCCCCTGCTGCAGTCCACGGGGTCACAAAGAGTCAGGCAGGACTTAGCGACTGAAGAACAACAGTTTGGAAAAAAAAACCAAGCCACCCTTAGACTGGTCTGTAGATCTTCATCAGCCAGAGGACAACTACTTTTAAAGTCCTGGCTCCAGGACTCCTCATCTTCAAAGCCCTGCTCCACACAGGCTCCTCTCTTCCAGCGAAGATTCTGGCTCTGGTTTTAAGCTCTTCTCTCCATTCTGAGACCTGTCAACATCTTAGGTGACCTCAAGATCCACCACGATGAACAGAGCTCTTCACTTCACGGTTCTGAAAGTAGATGCTTCCAGAAAAGAGCACCTGTAACATGTGCCACCAAAACACCACCCCTGCCTCCTTCCACTGTCCCCTCCCTCTGGTTACAGAGGACAGGTCACCCTTGGGCCTCCTGTTCTCCTGGACCCTGAACTCCTCCTCAACCACCTTCTCAGGGACGAATTAGCTTCTTTTCATCTTCAGTCTCTTTCCCAGTCTCTTCTGCGGACTCTTCCCCTTCGCATTTAAATATCCTCATTTTCTCTTGTCTTAAAAAATAAAACCAGGGACTTCCCTGGTGATCCAGTGGCTCAGATTCCATGCTCCCACTGCAGAGGGCCTGGGTTCGATCCTTGGTCAGGGAACTAGATCCCACATGCCACAACTAATGATCCCGCGTGCCACAGTGAAGATCAAAGGTCCCACGTGCCACTCCTAAGACCAGCACGGTCAAATAAATAAATAAATATGAAAATAAATAAGTAAAATCAAAGCTCACCCTCAGTCAGCATCTCTAACCTGTCTCTTTCCTCTCCGTGAATGACCTCTGCATCCACATCCTTCACTCATCCCACTCCGGCTGACCTCTGGCTCCCATTGCACCAAAATAGCTTTCACCACTTCTGACCCAGAGAAAGCTTTCTGCCCCTAAGCTTTGGTTCTGCTTTTCTTGACCTCCAGGCACCATTTGCCCCTCAGACCGCAGCCTGGTCTCCTTTCTTCCCTCTCTCTCTCCCCTCCTTTCCAGTCTCCTTTCAAGACCATCCACAAAGGACGTGTCTTGTTCTGTACTTGCCCTTAAGTCTCTGTTCAAAGCCCTTTTCTCTTTCTACTCTTAAAATTCCCCCTGGACGAGCTTGCTTACTCTCAAGATGTCATTTACTATCTAAAGTCTAATGATGCTCAAGCCTTTTTCATCTTGTCTAGATCTTTCATCTGAGCTCCAGGTGGCTGCACAACCCCTGGACACCTCCCGTTGAATCTATCTCTTATGAACCCCTCAAGTTCATTATGTCCCAAACTTGACTCATGACTCTCCTTTCTTCCTCCCATCTCATGACTCCGGCAGGTTCCCCTGCTCACAGGAATGCTCCCACTCTTTACCCTGGTGCTGCTGCCGGGAACTCAGACTTTATTCTTGAAACTTCCCTCTCTCAACTCCTCACATCAAGTTAATAGTCAAGTCTTCCAATTGTCTAACCTAAAAATCTATCCATCTAGCTCCGTCTTTCCATCCTCACTGCCATTTCTTGTCCAGGCACCAGCCTCTGCTTAGGGAGTTCAGCAAAACCCTCTGGGCCGGTCCCCCTGGTTCCTGTCTTCATCCTTGCTAACAGCTTTGACTGATCGAAGATGTTCATCAGATTGTGTCCTGTATCTCCTCCCCTTCCTCATTATTCCTATTAGATTTCTCATAGGCCATGAGATAAAACACAGACTCTCTGACATGCCTCCAAGGCTCTCACTTCTCTGCCTCTCCCCCTTGCTCCCCGCAGCTCACTCAGACAGTCCTGCAACACACCTCTCCTTCCTGCAACTAGTCTTCCGGTCTCAGCTTAAATGTCACTTTCTCAGGAGGGAAGGAGGCTTTCCATGATGAGTTGAGTAGTGCCCCTATCCAAAAAAGGCTATCCCCATCCTACTTCCTGGAACCTGTAACTATTACCCTACATGGCAAAAGATGTGATTAAGCTAGGCATCTCCAGATTTCCTGGATTGTTCAGGGCAGGGGGTGGGGGAGCACTGGGCTGCCATACAAAATTCCCCAGACTGGGTAGCATAAACAACAGGAATTTATTTTCTCATAGTCCTGGAGGCTAGAAGTCCAAGATCAAGATGCTGGCAGGGTTGGTTTCTGGTAAGACCTCTCTACCTGGCCTGCAGATGGCTGAATTCTCATTCTCATCACATGGTCTTTCCTTGGAGAGAGGGTTCCAATGTCTCCTTCCCTTCTTTTTGTTTGTTGTTGTCATTTAATTTTTTGGCCATGCTGCACGGCATAAAGAATCTTCGTTCCCCAACCAAGGATCAAACCCGAGCCCCCTGCAGTAGAAGTTCAGGGTCTTAACACTGGTCCACTAGAAAAGTCTCACCTTCTTTTAAGGCAGCCAGTCAGTCCTATTGAAGCGGGTTCACCTTTATGACCTCATTTAACCCTATTCTCAAATAGGTTCTGTCTCCAAATACAGTCATGTTGGGAGTAGGGCTTCAGAATATGGATTTGAGGGGCACAGGTAGTTCAATCCACAACAGGCCTAAATGCAATCACATGTGTGCATGCTAAGTCACTTCAGTCATGTCCAGTTCTTTGCAACCCTGTGGACTGTAGCCCGCAGGCTCCTCTGTCCATGGGGATTCTCCAGGCAAGAACACCGGAATGGGTTGCCATGCCCTCCTCCAGGGGATCTTCCCAACCCAGGGATGAAACCTGTGTCTCTTATGTCTCCTGCATTGGCTGTCGGGTTCTTTACCACTAGCGCCACCTGGGAAGCCCAGATGCAATCATGTGTCCTTATAGTGCAGACACACAGAGGAGACAGGAATGTAACCCTAGAGACAGAGGTTGGGGAAATTCAGCCACAAACCCGAGATGCCTGGAGCCCCTAGAACACGGATGGACAGACACTGGGAGCTCTGAGAGGGAGTACGGCCCTCCCAGAACTGAGTTTCTGCTTCTGGCTTCCCGAACTGCAAGAGAATGACTTTGTGTTGTTCTCAGCCACTCCATGTGTGATCATTTGTTACAGAAATGACCACACTTTGGTGACCTCGAAGATAAGTGAGGAGGGCATCTCGCTGCCCCCACGGCCCCTCTCTGCCCTCTTCATCACCCACACCACACTGAACTGTAAGAGTGGGTTAGAGGCAGTCTTCCCTTCTAGCTTTTGCGACCCTATGGACTGTAGGCCGCCAGGTTTACGAAGGCAGAAATGGCCTTTCTTGTCCACAACTGCTCCCCAGGGTGTGGTACATAGTACGGACTCAGTAAATATATATGAGATGGATGAGTAAATGAGCTGATGTAGAGAATTTCTTGGCTGGGAGAGTTTATGAATAATAGACTGCTCTATGACAACAAGCTAGGGAAGTTGTTCCTTATTGGAGACACTGGCAGTCCTTTGAAATAACTAGGTAAGGTCTTGTCCAGTACATCAGGGGTTTTCTAGTCCGACCGCTGTGTCCTTGTGGGTTGCAGTTTTCCTGGCAGCTTGGGCTTTGGTGCCCTCTGGTGACAGAAGTAAATTGTCTCTTGTTGTTACTCTGTCAAGACTGACACACATCTAGTTCCTGCCGTTGGGTGGGATTTTCTCATGAAGAAATTGAATTTTCTCCTTACTGTTAAAAGAAATCATCTGGAAAGTTGTATTTAACCATGAAATCGACAAAAGTTACATAAACCACATAACTTTCAAAGCCTTTGCAGAGGTCGCTTTGAGTGTTCAGTTTTGAATATTAAGATTTCCTCATAAAACATGACATTTTCAGATTGCGTTTACTACAACACTTCCTCTTGAAATAGCCATGGTTTTAAATGGTTGAATTCGATTATCATTTGGAAAACTAATGTTCTAGTGTATGTGGCTGCTTATGATGACTATGACTTACAGTGCTTTCCAAGGCCCTTAAACCTTTATTGAGTTTGAAAATCAAGTTGCTATTTTTTTTTAAACAAACCACACACATAAAACAATCGTGTGTGTGCTGCTTGTAAATGAGAAGTTATGGGTCTGGCTGCCTCTCTGTAAACAGACTTACTTTTTATCCCCTGATCTTGTAAAACTGCTGACAGCTACAGTCTTCCAATTTGAATTCTGTGTGAGTTGCAATGCCAGACAGTTCCACATGGCAAATGCAAGTATGACTGAGCTTAGCTTCATGTCAAGAATGTGTTTCCAAAGTGTCATTTGAAGATGATTTGGGTGGATAGAGTAAATACACTTTTTTTCTCACCAATTATACCATCATGTTAGGCCTAACTTACCATCATTTCCAATGATTTTCAAAGGATCTTGCTGACCTGGTAACATATGAGTTTGAAGTGTTCCTGACCTCAAGCATTTAGTCAAATAAACAAGCACTTACTTGCAGAGGGAGCTGCTATTTATAGGCACTCAACGCTGGTTTCCTTTCTAAATTAAGAGTCCTTCGGTAATGTAAACAACCACACTCTGACTTTGTTTTGAATATTCCTAGTCTCACTTTCCCATTTTTTCAAAGCACTGTATATCTGTATAAACCCATGAGACGCTACTGTCCCCAAGGTACTTCTTACAAAGAGCCAGAAATAAGCAATATGATGCAAATGCTTTCTGGAAGATGCAACTGTTTGGAAGATGATTCTTCAGTTAGTGAGATTTTATAGCTTGTTTTTTCTAGAGAAAAATGGGTTAAATATATATTTTTAAATATGTAAAAAAATACATAAATATATCCATAGGGATCTCACCTTCGAGCAGATGGAGAAAAACAACAAATAAAATAAACAAGTAAGATATACAGTATTTATATCATAATATGAGTATGGAGGATCTTCCCTGGTGGCTCGGTGGTAAAGAATTTGCCTGCAATGCAGGAGGCATGGGTTTAATCCCTGGGTCAGGAAGATCCCCTGGAGGAGGGCATGGCAACACACTCCAGTATTATTGCCTGGAGAATCCCATGGACAGAGGAGCCTGGTGGGGTCTCAAAGAGTCAGACATGACTGAAGTGACTGAGCACACACGCATGCTCGAGCATGGAGAGGGTTGATGGAGCATATATTAGGGTTGTTATTTTAAATAGAATTGTCAGAGAAGACTTCACTGAGGAAATATATAAGACTTGAATAAGACAAGGGATTTAGCCATGGTGATATCTGGGAGAAGAGTGTTGCAGGCAGAAGGAAAGGTCAGTGCAAAGGCCCTGAGGCAGACACATGATCGATACATACAAGGAAAAGCAGACGGGCTACAGTGGCTGGAGCAGAGTGAGCAAGGGAGACGCAGTCTAAGGTGAATTAGAGACTCAGAGAAGCCAGCCCAGATTATGAAAGCCATGGCAGCCCCTTGTTAGCAAGACTTTGGCTCTTACTGTGAGGAGGAGCTAGAGAAGTAACATGATCTGACCTCATGTTGAAAGGATTTGGCGTGGGGTGGGGTGGGGGGTGGGGGTGCAAGGGCAGAACCAGGAAGATGGGATTGCAATATTCCATGTAAGAGATGTAAGCGCTCAAACCAGGTGGATAACAATGGAGCTGGTAAGAAGTGGTCAGGTTCTGGGCCTATTTTGGAGAAAGGGCCAACAGGATTTACTGCGAGGTTGGCTCAAGAAAAAAAAACGAAGGGAACGGTTAAACACTCCATTAGTTTTCTGTGGCTGCTGAAACACAGAGCCACAAACTTGGCAGCTTAAAGTGACAGAAAATTATTCTGTCACAATTCTGGAGGCCAGAAGGCTGAAATAAAGGAGTTGTCAGAGGTGCCTGTCCCCAGAAGCTCTAGGGGATATTCTTTCTTGCCTTTTCCAGTTTCTGGGGGATCTGGGCATTCCTTAGGTTGAGGCTACCTGACTCCAATCTCTGCCTCCATCCTCACATGGACTTCTCCTCTGTGTCTGTGTCATCTCTTATCTCTCATAAGGACACTTGTCCTTGGATTTAGGACCTGCCCAGATAATTCAGCATGATCTCACCTAAAGAAGCTTAGTTATAACTGCCAACAACTTCCCCCCAATTAAGGTCACATTCACATAATGGGGGTTAGGATGCCATATCTTTTGGGGAGACATCATTTCAATTCCCTGCAGTGACTCTAAGTTCTTTTAACACAAGCAACTGGGAGGATGTAATTGCCATTCGTTGAGATGGTGAAGATGTGGGTTGAACAGAGTTGGGAGAGGAGTCTAGGACCTCAGTGTTGGACATGTTGGGTTTGAGAGGCTTATTTGACATTTAGTAGAGATGTCAAGCTGGCATCTGGGTGAATAAGACTGGAGCTCAGGGCACAGTGCAGGGCTTGAGAAATAAGTTCGGCAGTACAGATACAGGCAGTACAGCAAGGTACAGGACCGGTGATGTAACCAGGGGAGGGAAGGAGACAGGAGAGGGAAGCCATGCCAGCCTTCGCTGGACCCAGCGGAGAGCTGAGAGGAGCAGCCAGGCGGGCAGGAGGAGAAACAGGAGAGTGTCAAGGCCTAGAAGCTGAATGGAAGAATTGCCTGAAGTGGGAAGGAGCGATCAGCTCCACCTTCTGGCTGTGTCACTGTTGCAAATTCTCAGGCCTAGGGTTTCAGGTAAAAGCTGACGTTTCCTCTGCTGTTTCCTATAACGAGATGGCGCAATTTTCATGTAACTCTTCTTTTATGATGTTGAAAAGCCAGGGACATCTTGATTGAAATCATGAATATCCTGAAGTGACTTAGAGTGAAGTATGTTTTTAAGGTATTGAGTTATTCTGATCAGCAAAGCCTTCTCAGTGGGTCAGTGTCTAGTGCATTTGACTCAGAAGGGAAAGAAAGTCATCTATCTTAACCCCACACGAGGTGGGAGAAACCATCAAGAGGGATTGCTGCCTGGGATCACACCATTTCCCTCACTTTCAGCTCCTGAGGGAAAGGCCTTGTGATCCTTAATAGAACTGTGAGGGAAATCACTGAGAGAAACTGTTTTAAAAGGTTCTAAACTATGTCTAGAAAATTGTGTAGTCACCTCAGGCACCAAGACAGCAATCAGACAAGTGAAAACAGCCCACCGTCTTGACTGAAACCTGCTACATGATGCCAAACATCTGGTCAAATCAATCAGTGCAGTTAAGCAAGTTGTTTGTCATTCGCAGGGGAAAGCAGAGTGAGGTGATGGATTGGATTTTCCACCAAATGGGCATCCCAAAGACACAGCTTCAATCTTGAGCCATTTTCTGGGTTTTTCATGAATATGGTAATAAATGGTTAAATTAGAGAATCAAGGGCTAAATCCTAAAAAATACATCTTGTGGAAATTGCTTCAGTGTCTCTGTAGCCAAAATATCTGAGGCCTCACTGGCCTGTGACCACAAATGGGATTTCATCAATATTAATATCCAGATCTCCATGACTCACAGCCTCCACCAGCTTGACATCCAAATTCCCCTCTCTTGAGTGTACTTGGGAATCCCCAGGGTGTGTATTTATAGTATCCCTATCGTTGCAAGCTTGGCTGAGAGAGCACCTCCACCCTGACCCCAGAAGAGCCCCTCCAAGCTGGAGGTTGCCTCCCTGGGTGCCCGCAGGGCTGGTACATCTCTGAAACTCTGCAGGCAACAAGACTGCTCTCTCTCATGAAGTCAGAACATTCCCGGCTACACTCGGTTACAGGGTTGACAACACACGGGTCCTTGAACCTCAGAATGTCACAAGACTTAGTCACAAGCCCTTTCAGGCACGAAGCCCTTTTCTCTCCGCGGGGGATGAAGTCATGCTGCCTGGGTGGGAGGCAGTTCAGGAAATAGTCCTCCTTCAGCCCTTGACAGTAAATTGTCCTCAAGGTTGGTAGGAACCTGAGTTCCCGGGAGGCTCCTCAGCCCTGGGGAGTCCGTGGTTGTGAACAGACTGATAGGGGAAAAGACCATCATCACCAGGATCATCTGAGTCTCTGCTCTGTGCCAAGAGACTTCTTTAGAAAGATTTTTTTAAGGATTGGAAATGTTCTGTCCTCTAAAACACAGTAGACTGTTCCCAATTCCAGCAAAAGACAGAAATTATCAGGAACAGTTAGAGCCCTTTGGCGGAGAAGGCAATGGCAACCCACTCCAGTACTCTTGCCTGGAAAATCCCATGGACGGAGGAGCCTAGTGGGCTGCCGTCTATGGGGTCGCTAAGAGTCAGGCACGACTAAGCAACTTCACTTTCACTTTTCACTTTCATGCACTGGAGAAGGAAATGGTAACCCACTCCGGTGTTGTTGCCTGGAGAATCCCAGGGACAGAGGAGCCTAGTGGGCTGCCATCTATGGGGTCCCACAGAGTCGGACACGACTGAAATGACTTAGCAGCAGCAGCAGCAGCAGCAGAGCCCTTTGGAAGAGAGATCCAGCCCGTGGCTCCTCTGCAGACCTCCATATCCTTGTACCCGACAGAAAGTCTCAGCTTGCTCAGGGTGGCGCTGGAGATACCAGGGAAACTGACCCACCCTGGAGCCTCCCAGAACCAAGGAAAGAAAGGGACACTTTACAGGGAGACCAGAAGTACTTCTTTCTCTACCGTAGCTCACCAGAGTCACACTGTCAGTTTATCTTACAGAGGGAAAAGAATTCAGCGATCTGGAACTCTTGAACAAAGGATCAGACTTATAAAAGTAAAGTTGGTAAGAAGAAATCAAATTACTTTGAGTGTTTACATGTGCTGGGTATTGTGCTAAGCACTGTATACATAAATTTGTATATTATAAAGTATTATATATGTATACATGCATTTAATCTTATTTAATCCACACATCAAGTTTATGATGTAGATTTTGTATCCCAGTTTTACAGAAAAGTAAACTGAGGCTCAGAAAGTTTCCATTTACAAGGCCACATAGCGAATGAATGTGTTGAATCCAGGAGCCCAACCCAGCATAACTCTTAAGCCTGATATTTAAATTAAAATATTGCATTAATTGGGGCTTCTCTGATGGTTCAAGTGGTAGAGAACCCACCTGCCAATGCAGGAGACATAAGATACCTGCATTTGATCCTTGGGTCAGGAAGATCCCTTGGAGGAGGACATGGTGACCCACACCAGTATTCTTGCCTGGGGAATCCCATGGACGGAGGAACCTGGTGGGCTACAGTCCATGGAGTCACAGAGTCAGACATGACTGAGCATGCACACAAGACAATGATGACTGCTTTAATTCTTAATATTCAGATATAAACCATCCCAAACCCTCTCTGAAATCAGAAAAACCCTTTGCAAAACACCCTTTTATTGAAGGTTTCCTTTGGACATCACTGCAGTGAATTTGATACATGTTCCAGAAAAACTAGGGTAAGTGAGAAAGGGAGAAAAAACAGCATCTCCTCCGTCTGATACTCCATCTCTGAAACCATGAAGTCATGGGGTGAGTAAATCTGGAAGAGCTACATATGCATGCAAGGGCTCAGTCCAGGAGCCCTCAGGCCTCAGTTTCACTTGGAAAGGTACAAGTTATGGCCCATTCCAGGGCCTCCTCACCCACACATCTGAAAGACCAGGAGAACCTCCAGCCCCTCCAGCCTCGTCAGCCCAGAGGGACTGAATGTGCCTGGGATGGGGCAAGCCTAGTTAGAGGCAGCTTTAAGTTCCCGAGAAACAGTCTACATCACCAAAGGATGCTACTTGCTGTTATTTCAGAAACAAAGGACTTTTGTCTCCGAGGCCATCACTCTGGCTCTATTCACCTCCAAGCAATTTCACTAAAGACAAGCACAGAAATGAAAAATAAAACAGCTATTAAAAGTTTTATTACAATACGTGCCCAGTGGTTATTTTTAAATCCAATTCCTTTGAAATTTTATTCTTGACATTTTTTTATAGACTGATTGGGACTGTTGGATAGATTAAGTGAAATTTCACTTTAGAATTATGTTGCTTTTCAACTGCTCCCAAAACTGAGACATTCATTTTAACTCCTCGCATCCAAAAGGAATATCAAATTCAAGTCTGGAGAAAAGAAATTGTGACCATTGCTCCCTTTTCTTCAACATAATTATATAAGACTTTTAAAAAAATCAGTTCAATTATTAACCTGCAAATGAAAGCTGAGATGGCACCTGAAACTCATCTGCACGTGGACAGCAATCCTTGTAGGAATTGCAGGTGGAAGCTTTGTGATAAAATGCTCCCACAGAACCAATTCATTTGCATCCCATTTTGTAAGACACTAAATAGAAGAGCTAGTGTCACAATTTCCTTATCCCTGTCCCTCATGCATATTGCATTATGAATTAATGTAGCGATGCAAAGTGGAAAGTGACCTTAAAGGGGAAAACTGGAGGCTCAGAACAGCCTTCTCCAAGGTGCATCACACTGTCAACTAAAATTTACCATCACTGTGTTCTCTCAGTCTCTTGCCATAACCTATGACATCAGAGGCATTGCATCTGGAAACTGAAGTGACAGGACATGACTCTGCTCTGCACATAATACTTAGGAGAACTAAGCGACTGGAAAGAAAACCCGCCCCATGGGGAATGGACAGCCAATAAGAGCGTGCTTCGATGATGCAATGCCTTTTCTCCCTGGAGAGCCATTGGTTAAATGGAAACAAAGATAACAATAAGGTGCTCCAGGAGTTGGTGAATTCCTTCCGCCTGAACAACTCCTGGCATTTGCAGGCTTCTCACTGATCTCAGGAGGTGGGCTCCAGACTTAAGGAATGGCCAAGACTTCAAAGAAGCCCGACGCAACAGATGGACATAGCTGCCTCCAAACATGACTCTCTCTATCCCTAGGGTTTGCTAGCCTCCCTGGATTGGGTGGACAATGTCCTGGGTTGGGTGGTCTGGAATGTTTTCCAACACCACCAAGCAGTTCTCTGATTCTCAGCAGATACTGACTAGGTATCCTACAAATTTAACTCAGTTCTGACACTCAGATTTCACTGGCTCAGGACTGAAGTCCCATGGTCCCCATTTCAGACACCAATCACAAGTCTAGGTTGTCACCTGGGCTTCTGACCAACTGGCTGTAAATAGGAAGTTCCCACAACCCACTCCCTAGGTTCAGTAGTTTGCTAGAGCAGCTCACAGAATTCAGAAAACACTTAACATTTGTCAGTTATTGTAGGGGATATTTATAAAAGATACAGCCAGTTGAAGAGGTGCATAGGGTGAGTCTGGAAAGGTTCTGACTACAGGAGCTTCTGTCCCCGGGGACTCGGGAGTACCACCTTCCTGGCACCTGGATGCATTCACCAATCCGAAGCTCATCAAATTGTCTGTGAGGTTTGATACAGCTCATCTGCAGTGTTCCATCCCCTCCCAGGGGTTGGTGTGTGGAGCTGAAAGTTCCAGCCTTCTAACCCCTTGGCCTTTCAGGTGACCAGTTCCATCTGAGGGAACCTAGGAGCCCCACATTAAGTCACCTCATTAGCATGAACTCAGATGGGCTCAAAGGGGGCTTCTTATGAAAAACAAAAGACACTCTGTCACTCCGGGAATCCCAAGAGATTGAGGAGTTCTGTGCCAGGAACCAGGGAGAAAGTCCAAATATACTTCTGATACACCAGTGGGCAGCACCTGTACTTTTCAGTGAAGGTGGACAAGGACCACTCCAGCTAAGAGACGGTGGTGACCCTCCTGGGTTTCATTGCTGCCAGCCTCTCCCACCTGATCTCTGCCAGACTCTTTCCATAAAAGCACATCTCTGACCACATCTTTCTCCTGCTCAAAATGGAGTCACTACAGTCTTGTCTTTCCAGATTTACTTGAAATAAATAAATAAATTTACTTTGCCGTGTTCTCCTGTCTCATGCCTGTCCAAATCCTTTCCTGTTTCTATGTGAAACCATCCTCAACACGTGTCCCGACCCAGTAATTCCTCTTCAGAAGAAACCTCTCTTTAGCTTAAACATACAAGAGGTACAGGGTCTGGTGTGTGTGCGTGCATGTGTGTGTGTCAGTCACTCAGTTGTGTCTGACTCTTTGTGACCCCATGGACTGTAGCCCACCAGGCTCCTCTGTCCATGGGATTTCCCAGACAAGAATACTGCACTGGATTGCCATTTCCTCCTCCAGGGGATCTTCCCCACCCAGGGGTCCAACCCTAGTCTCCTGCATTGCAGACAGATTCTTCACCATCTGAGCCCCCCGGGAACCCCACAGGGCCTTGTGCAGTGGTCTTCAAACACTTTTGCTTGTGTTTGCCTCAAATAATTTTTTATAAGACCATGTGTCCCTTCACACATTTTAAATTGACATTTTAAAAGTTTCTATTATAACTTCAAGTACCTGCAAAAGCAGTAACAGATGGTACAGTGGGTCTCACACTTGAGCAGGCATCAGAATCACCTGGAGGGCAGGTGAAAACACAGAATACCAGGGCCTGTCCTCAAGAGGTTCTGACTCAGTGGGTCTCGGGAAGGGTCTGGGAATTTGCATTTCTGTAAAGTTTCCAGGTGATCCCAGGGGTGAGGGCTCTGGAACTACACTCTGAGAACTGCTATTCTGATGTACTGTAAATATTGACATTTTAAGTAAAATTGTCACATCACTCCCTTAAATATATTCAATGGAATCTAAATGTGAATCATCTAACTTTTAAAAATACAAGAATAAGCTCCTCTTGACAACTGGAAATTTTATATTGCTCTTTTTTCCCTTTGAGCTTTTATTTCCATCCTATTTCCTCCATTGAATTTTATGCTAATGTAATATGTTTTATTCTTAAAAGTATTTTATTGATCACTTTTTCACGTATCTGTCATAAATGTATGTTAGAAGATGAAATTGAAATGTACTTAAATTTCCTATAATTATTAGGCTCTGAGTATTTAAGATTTTTATTTTGGATTAAATATTATAGTTTTTTGTTGTTATACTAACAATATTAGAGTTAGTAGTAATATATAATTGAACAAAACAACATATATATTCGTTAAAGATGAAAAATGGAATTTTATTGGAAATGTACCATAATAAGATGGGACTATTTTTTAAATTAGTTCTTGTACTTTTAATTAATATATTACTTAATTCTAGAATGATACAGGCTTCTATATAAATTCTATTCCTATTTTTATTTTTTATAGACACAGCACCAAAGAATATTGTTGATGTTGAAAATGGAGTAAATTACATAACTGCAATTTTACTTAATTCTCTGAATGCCTTCCAAGTTATGGACGAACAATCTCACAGTGATCTAACACCTAGAATTATTTTTTTTATGATCTACCAGCTAAAAATGTGATTATGTCTCCTTTGTACAGTTGAAAGCAAAGAATTAGAAACCACCTGCTTTGCAAAAGGGTTTATTACCAAATATTTGAGTCATTCTCTTTTTTCAGTACTGACACCATTACTTCAAACTATCCCTTCCTTTGCCACACTGGAGGTTTTGTTTTGTTTGCCGAGTTTTGCTTTTTTAATTATCTAGGACAGGGGTTGGCAAACGATGGCCAGCTGATGCTGGCCAAATTCTGCCATCCTGTTTCTGTACAGCCCTCAAGCTAAGCATGGTTTTTACATTTTTAAAAGATTGTAACACACACACAAAGAAGAACATTCAGAGATGGTATGTGGCCCACATTTTCTGAAATATCTACCATCTGACCCTTTTCAGGTAAAGTTTTCTGAATCCTAATCTAGGACAAAGCAACTTCCTGCTGAAGTCAGGAGGATGACGCCACACCTTAATTTGTGCAGTGAAGACGGGCCATGGTGAAAGGGTCTGTCATGATGCTGGATTCTCAAGATGATTCTTTTTATTTTTTTTATTGAACTTTTTATTTTGTATTGGGGTATAGCCAACTAACAATGTTGTGACAGTTTCAGATAGAACAGCGAAGGAACTAGGATGATCAATTTTCACAGAGGACGTATGGAACATTCAAATTGGCAAACGATTCCCTGTGTATTGCTGCATAACCAATACCCCAAACTTGGTAGCTTAAACTGAGAACAGTCATTTAATTTGCTCTCGAATCTGTACCTTGAGTGGGACTGGGAGGGGAAAGCTCGCCTGTTGCTTCATGGGACTTAGCTAAGGGCTGGGAGATATGTTTCCTAGATGACCTCTCACATGGATGTCAAGTCATCCACAGCTGTCACCTGGGAGCTCAGAGGATGGAAGCCAGGGGCTTCCTGTGCAGGCTGGTCCTCGACTAGTATTTGGGTATTTGGATGTGGGGAGAGGGTCTCACCTCCCTAAATGGTGAGAGTGGCTCTCTGCGCTTAAATTGTTTATACAAGCAATGTACTTTATGCTAAATACCAGTTTCTTTCTGAGGTTCTAGAATCTTGGGACATACTAGGCAGAGTGCCTACAAGCCCAGCCCACCATAAAAGCCTTGGGCAGTTTGTCTCTTAGCCGTTCTTGACAATGACAATAAATGTTAGCTGCTCAGTCGTGTTCAACTCTTTGTAACCTCATGGACCCTCCAGGCTCCACTGTCCATGGGATTCTCCAGGTAAGAAAATTGAAGTGGGTAGTCATTCCCTTTTCCAGAGGATCATCCCTACCCAGGGATTGAATCCAGGTTTGCCACATCGCAGACAGCTCCTTTACTGTCTGAGCCACCAGAGAAGGCCATAAGCCCTTCTTGGTAGATGTCACTTCACACGCATGGTCACACGTGTGGTCACACAAGTTTCAGGAGGAATTCAGCACATCCTGTGTGACTCCCAAAGGCGAGGACTCCAGAGGCTTGTGCCTGTCTCTCCTGACTTTGCCCCACGCACCTCTTCCCGTTGTGATTTTGCATTGTACCCTTGCATATAATAATAAATCTTAGCTGGGGGTACAAGCATATGCTGAGTCCTGTGAGACCTCACAGTGAATCATCAAACCTGGGGATGGTCTTGGGCGCTCCCCACAGCTCCTCTTCATGTGAGCTGCTCCATGAGGTCTGGGCTTCCTCACAGCATGGCAGCTGGGTCCCAAATCAAGTGACCTGAGAATGCACCAGGTGGACCTCACCTCAGAAGTCATGTAGCATCACTTCTGCCCACTCTGTGAGTTGAGATATTCATAAAAGCCCACCCAGGTTCAAAGGGAAGATACACAGACTCCTCCTTCTGGTGAGGGTGTGGCAAGGTTCCAGAAAATATGGATGGGAAATATTGTTTCAGCTAATCTTGAAAAATAAAATCAGTCATACCCTTAAAAGCACCTGAACCTACATTCCCTTTGAAATGTCTCTGAATACCTTCAGGATGGGTTTCCCAGTTTGAGACTACTGGTGTAGTGAGTAAAACATTGACTTTTGAGTTAGAGAGATTGAGTTTGAATCCTGGCTCTGTAACTTCCTATCAAGAAAGCAATGCCCATTAGTAATTTCCAAACATGCAAACCTGTTGATGGTTCTGAGGGTTCAGGAGCAATTGCTTGAGGCCCAGAGACCAGCTATGAAGCCTTGAGAAGTTACTAATCTATTCATTCAACAAATATGTATCAAGTGCCTTTTATGAATCAGCACTGTGTGAATCCTAGATGTGCAATGCTTAGCCAAATTGACCCAGTCCTCATGGACCTTGCAGAAGAGGAAAAAACCAAATCAAATGATCACACAAATGAACATGTGTGAAGCTCCGTAAAAGGAGAATCCAAGGGTGAATTCCACCAGAATATAAGCTCCATGAGGGTTTTGCATACTTTGTTCTCTGATGGATCTCTATCACCTAGAAGGTGGCCTAGCACAGATCAAGTGCTAAATAAATACTTGTTGAATGAATGAGTGCATGAATGAATGAAATCTATGAGATTACTTCTTGAAGGGCTAGTGTAAATCCTTATAGGAAATGCTATTTTGGCTGGTGTTAAAGATAAACTCCATTTTCTTAGTTCGATTTCTACTGAATGAATTTGTATTAACCCAATTCTCAAGAGACTAATTTATGCACCAGAATATTCTTATTATTTTTGTAGTGGGAGACATATCTGATTTAGTATTTCCCTAGGAAGCACCCAAAAAACTCCAAAGGGAACTGTCTTTGGTTTTACTACAATTCTGCTGTGTTGAGCAGTAGTTAGAGACCTCTTGGGGAGCCACATTAATTATCAGAAAGCTAATATAGAAGGACCTGGAATCAGAAAAATGGAAACCACCCAGATTTAAGGGACATTCACTCAAATCACCCATACAACTTACATAAAACCACTTTCCTACCAGGAACACTCCTGTGTACATCACATTCTTCCTTTCTTGGTGGTGCTTAGGAATCATAGCAAATCACATTGTTAGAATTACTCCTTTTCCTAGATTTCAAGCTAGGACCCAGACTGATATGAAATTCCAGGGCCCGTTCTTCTGCTTGGAGTCATTGGTGAACCTAGTCTCATCAAGGCAGCTGTCTTCTCGAGCTTACGCCAGTGTGACCTTCCTCCTAGTTCCTGCTGCTGCTAAGTCGCTTCAGTCGTGTCCGACTCTGTGTAACCCCATAGACGGCAGCCCAACAGGCTCCCCCGTCCCTGGGATTCTCCAGGCAAGAACACTGGAGTGGGTTGCCATTTCCTTCTCCAATGCATGAAAGTGAAAAGTGAAAGTGAAGTCACTCAGTCGTGTCCGACCCTCAGCGACCCCATGGACTGCAGCCCACCGGGCTCCTCCATCCATGGGATTTTCCAGGCAAGAGTACTGGAGTGGGGTGCCATCTCCTAGTTCTTGGCATCCTTTAAAATCAAGGGTCTATGAAGGTACTTGCTTGTGTAGAGGAGCAAATTCACCACCTGCAAAATGTCTCTTTAGTATGTGGATTACATCAAACTGAAAACAATCAAAGCCTCAAAGACTCGTGAAGAACCTTTGACCTTCCGTCTATCTGCCTAAAGATTGTAGACAGAGGACAGTTCCAGGAAAGGCGTTTCATTGCAGGTAACTCTAGAATGAACTAGCCGTGTAGACAAGAAGAAACCTAGCAAAGTTTGTTTAAATTCCTCTCATCACACTGTCTCTGTGTGGCCCAGCAAACATTTGTTCACCAAACATTTGCTTTTCTATCTCCATGTCAATTGTTTCCTCCCCCTTAACATTCCAAACCACTTCTCCCAACATCCTCTTTTGTCTTTGAAGATGGTCTTTAACGTGAGGGTTTTCGCCGTTTTGGAGAGTTACTCACTTCTGGGTCTCTCCCTGTGTATGCATGTTAACAAACTTTTGTTTGATTTTCTTCTGTTCATCTGTCTCACGTAAGTGTGCAAAGTCACTTCAGTCATGTCAAATTCTTTGTGACCCTGTGGACTGTAGCCCACCAGGCTTCTCTGTCCATGGGATTTTCCAGGCAAGAATCCTGGAGTGGGTTGCCACACCCTTCTCCAGGGGATCTTCCCCACCCAGGGATCGAACCTGAGTCTCTTACATCTCCTGCATTGGCAGGTGGGTTCTTTACCACTAGAGCCACCTCATCTGTCTCACACCAATTTAATTCTTAGACCAGCCAGAAGAACCTAGCAGAGTAGAGGAAAATTTCTTCCTTCCCAACATATACCTCTTACAGGAAGTCCTCCATGCATCCATCTGCTCTCTCCGGGTAGTGTACCTCTGTCTGTATGGATAAGTGCAGTGTTTCTGTGTGACTGTCTGTGCACCTCCATTCAGGTGTAACAGCAAAGTCTTGTGCTTTACTTCACAAGCCCAGTGAGACCATTCCCCTCACAGTTTCAGCACATCACCCAGAAAGGAAGCATACACGTGTATATCTGGGTATTGAGAGGGTAGACACATATTTGCTATCAGAAGTCCCTAAGGGGCATTTGAAGACCGCTGGCTCTGCTTAAACCAAATGACAGGTGAGTCAAGGGAGAATCTAGAAGACTGGGCCCTGCTCGGACCCCAGAGAAGCTGTCATTCGCTGAACCACGAAGAAGAGAAGGGAATGAGTTAACATGAGCGCTGGCAAGTCTCAGAAGAGGATTTTGCTCACAAAAACTGAAAATAGCACGTGGAAGTAGGACATTTGAGCCTCATGGAAAAGAATTAAAGGATATTCTATAACAAAATGCTGTTAGGAAGGTGGGGGATCTACACAGAACCACGGGGGTCTGCAGGACTGTGGATTCAAAGGGTCACTTCTAGCTCATGAAACATAATAAAGTTAATTTCCTAAAAATGAAGGTTTCCCCCCATCTGCCTTTATAAAACGAATGTTCCTAGATACACTCTTTCATGTCACCAGTAGGACAACAAATTAGGTTTTTTAAGCAGCAGTGCCTTGGAACTGTCATAGCCACTAGAGCGTTGAGTAATTTTACTATAAGATCTTCAAAATCATCAACAGAGCAGCAAAAGGAAAGCAGGGGCTGTGACCCTGAATGTCTGGCCTCAGGACCACAGAGGTCAATGTATTGGGTTTCCTGAAACACCACTTCTGGCCTTGCCCTCCCTCTCTCCTCTCTCTGAGACTGGGCTTTGCATTCTCAGGAATGCTGAATGCATCTTGAATTGAACCTTTCTTTAAAAAAAAAAAAATTCATTCCCATGTTCCCTCCTAGGACATAGTCAGGTTACATCACAGCTGCTGCTTGTCCACATGGTGCTTTTGGACAAATTAGAAATTTAGACAAATTAGAAATGCTTTGGGACATTTACACTTTATCTTAATCTATTTTTTGAAATCGTCTGGGAAGTTCCCTGGTGGTCCAATGGCTAAGACTCCGTGGTTCCAGTGCAGGGGGCCCAGGTTTGATCCCTGGTGAGGGAACTAGACCCCACACACTGGGACTAAGAGTTCACAAGCCACAACTAAAGATCCCATGTGCCACAGCAAAATAAACATTTTAAAAATAAATTGGCTTAACATACTGATTTTTTTAAAAATAAGACCATTTCTCACCAGCTGCAGGAAAATTGCCTGTGATGTCTAGGATGTGAATGGCATCCTTTTAGAGTTAAAAGCCAGGCCTGAAAAACAAACTATTTGGATTCAAACTCTAGCTCTGCCTCTTCCAGAAAATTGCTGAACTTTTCTGGGCACTGGGTTTCCCCCATTTGTAAAATGGGGGTAATATACCTCACAAACTCCTCATAGGAATTAAATAAAATGCTGTGTGTAAAGCACTTATTATGATGCTCATCAAATAGTGTGGGTTGTACAAAAAGGACAGGAGCACCATTAATAACACACATGATGCAAATTAAAAATAGGATTTATCAGGGGGAAACTTACAAGCATAGAAATAACGTGTGGTCATGAGATTCTGAGGTCCCATTATAACCCAGAAAGGTGTGTGGGACTCAGCATAGGAGATAAGAACATCACAGAAAGATCCCAGGAGAGGAGGGCTGTGTCTTCAGTGCTCTATACACAGTTAGAGAAAGACGCACGGGAACATCTAGGTAATTTCGTAGTCATGGAGCTTCCTGAGTCACCAGCCAGCCTTGCTAGCGTGAGGAGGCTCCCGGGCTCATCCTCCAGGATCAGACTCTTCCTCTCTGAGCTAACTCTGACCAGGCTGGCTTCTTGCCACAAAAGGGGAGGAAATAAGCTGTGAGGGCCATGAGATTTTCTTTCCTCTGAGAGTGTCACACAAGAAAACATGCGAGGAAACAAGCATTTTGCTGCCCATGGCAAGGGTTGAACTCAGCTTTTCCAGTTTCCAAGGCCAGGGATCTTTCCACTTGGCCGTGTTACGTCTGCTAACAAGTCAGCCTAGAAATCATCCAACCAGTTTAATTGAAACTAATTCCAAATCTCTTAGAGTCATAAATTGAAAAGGACAGGAGAGATAATGTAATTCAATCCAACACTGGCAGACAAAAGTGAGATTCAAAATGGGCATTTATTGGGTTACCAGTACAAAGTGGCAGAGTCAGGCTTGGATTTTCATCTTCCAAATCCCATTTCCTCTTAAATTGCAATAAAGTACAATGTAACCTTGTTTATCACACAAGTCACAGAGATGTCATTAAAAACGGTTTTATGGCTTTAATCTACAAAGGTTTAGGAAAAGACAGCAGCTCCCCGAGTACACTGACAGCAGCAGAGCCAAAGATGTTTGCTTCATTTTATTCAAAGAAAGAGAAGTTAGATAATTTAGCAAATAATGATCAAGAGAACACTGCTTATTAACATCTATGAGATGTAGTCAAAAATTTATTCAGAGGAAAAGTCATAATCTTAAAACCTTTTAAGCTTAAGAATAAATATGGTACTTCCCTGGTGGTAGAGGGGTTAAGAATCTACCTGCCAGCGCAGGGGACACGGGTTCAATCCCTGGTCCACGAAGCTTCCGCATGCTGTGGAGCAACTAAAGCCTGTATGTCACAACTGGGCTTAGAGCCTGTGCTCCGCAGCAAAAGAAGCCATCGTGATGAGAAGCCCAGCACCGCAAGGAAGAGCAGCCCCACTTGCTGCACCAACCCCCAGCATCAGCACCGTTCAGAGAATATGTTAGAAATGTACTTTCTGGAGCCCCACCCCAGAAGCTACTGAGTCACAGACTCTAGGGGTGGTGCCCAACAAACCCGGGTTCCAACAAGCCCTCTGGGTGATTCTGATGCATCGTCAGGCTGGAGAAGCGCTGTAGTAGATCTCATTCATGTCATCCAATTTAGCATCTATTAGAGCCCACTTCCTGTTGGTTGCGTCACAAATGACTCCAAAGGAAAAAAAATTCCATTCCTTCGCAGCCCCTCTATTGCTATAAATAGGGAACACTTGCTCACCAGCAGCTGGAGTTCCGGCCCATCCCTGTTGGAGCTCTCCATCTCCTTCAGACAGCTGCTGCAGAATGCCAGTAGCCAAAAGCACAAGGATACTCAGCCGTGCTGGGGGAAATTCGACTGTCTTTTAGGTCTTGCCCAATAAAGTCACAACGCAGTTTTGAGGCCTGGAAAGCAAGAGTTGCCCCACTTTTTCTTTTTTAATGAACAAGGTTAAGGCGGAACTGATAGCTTCCCTCGTGGCTCAGTGGGAAATAATTTGCCTGTCATTTCAGGAGACACAGGTTCAGTCTCTGAGCTGGGAAGAGCCCCTGGAGAAGAGAATGGCTTCCCACTCCAGTGTTCTCACCTGGCGAATGCCACGGACAGAGCAGACTGGCGGGCTACAGTCCATCGGGTCGCAAAAGAGTCAGACACAACTTAGCAACTAAAACAACAATGAATACACAGCTACAGACCCTAATCCTAACTACGTGTGAAATATAAAGAGACATCGAGGTCTAATGCTGAGGCAATAAAACTGGAAGAACCAGAAACCCGAATCCTTTCCCTGTCTCGGTTACTAACTCACCACATGACCTTGGGAGCATGACTTGCGCATTTCACTCTTTACTATTCCTGTCTGTGAAATATGAGAGATAATAACCCCTCAATACCCCATCACAGACTGATGGGGAGATTCCTTCCAACATCTAAAAAAGACGTTTTTAAGAGAAAAGAACCATAAGCAGAGCTGATCCTAAGGTACCACAGTCCCATCTCACCCACCTCCTCCCAAACGCAGGGAGTGATGGGGAAGAACTAGGATTTTAAAGATCCCCTAGCTCATGCACAGGAATAAGCTGAGCTTCTAACTCAGCGCCAACACCCCCAACCAGGCGGACTGGACCACTTCAGAACCTTGGCTTGTCCCTCTGCCGAAGAGGGTGGGGAGAGGTAGAGGGTGTTCTGTTTGCTTGCTTGTTTTTGTTTTTTTAATATTTTGTTTTGTTTTTTATTATTATTTTATTTTTGACTATGCCATGTTGCATGTGGGGTCTTCATTCCCCAACCAGGGATCAAGCCTGTGCCCCCCGCAGTGGAAGCTCGGAGCCTTAACCGCTGGAGCGCTAGGGAAGTCCCCTGACTTGCTCTTTGTAGATGGAACAGCTGCGCCAGGCCACTGAGGAACTTTACTACTTTGAGTTTGTGTGGACAACTTGCCAATCTGTGGCTTTGCAGGGAGGAGAGTGACTTCCTGCCTCATGGCCACAAGATAGGGCTCTGGATCCATTTGCACTTCCACCTAGAATTCCATGGAGACTGGATTATATTTGCCCAAGTCTCGATTAGGGGTGTCAAGCGCCACAATTTAAATGAATTACAACCCCATGAGTTCCTCGACCTCACCCTCACCTACAGTGTGCGCTCGTCTGAGACTTCAGTTGTGCCTTAGAGGGACAGGCACCATGGTGATGATGGCTGCTGCTTTCCCGGGTTATGGGAAATCCACTGGTTGTCCATCATCAATCCCACGGTGCTTGTGCTCTTTCTGGTGGGTTTCATAGCTGTCATTCTCACACATGTGCTTCGAAATGACCTGCCTCCGTACAACTTGACTGAAGAGGCAGCGTCTGGAGGTTCTGGTGATGACTTTGACCAAGGTGAAAATGGCTGGGAAATTATCCACAGAGATGTCTTCCGCTTCCTCCATACTGAAGTCTGCTATATGCTGATCTTGGTGTGGGTGCCCAGTTCCTGGCCCTTGGCACTGGGGAGGGGATACAAATCAATCAGGGATTTCTCTCAAGGGGTAGAAGTAAGTAGGTGGTTTGTTCAGTAAAATATCTGCAGATCTTCTCTTCCATCCAGGTAAAAGGCAGACTTCAGGGGTGGGAAGTCCTTAGCAAGGGTGTGTGTATCTTATTGTGCTGTGCTGACCCACAGACTACTGAGCAGGGGCTGCCAGGGTGCCTTTTTCTTTCCCTGAAGTACAGTTGATTTACAATGTTTTGTTTTTCAGGTAGATAGACAGATATGTATATATACATGAATATATTCTTTTTTCAGATTCTTTTCCACTATGGTTTACTACAAGATATCGGATATGGTTCCCTGAGCTATTCAGTAGGTCCTTGTTGTCTGTTTTATATATAGTAATGGCATATATGTTAATCCCAAAATTATAATTTATCCCTCCCCCACTCTTTCCCCTTTGGTAACCATCAATTTATTTTCTGTGTCTGTGAGTCTATTTCTGTTTTGTAAGTTCATTTGTATCATTCTTTTTAAATTCCACATATAAGTGCTATCAGACGACATTTGTGGAGGGTGCTTTTTCATAATTCTCTCTTACCCCATGGCTACCCTGATCAAATATTTTGAGCCCCAAATAGGGGTACATGCCTCACAAATGAAGGGAACCTATGGGAAATCAGGTGGGATTTCCTAAATCAGAAGGTCAAGATTATAGCCCCTGTCACCACCTGGACAACCTCTGCCCCTGCAGTCTGGAAAATAGAGTCGATGCCTTTTGGCTCATACAAATTTGTCTGAATCCCTTCAAGGGTTAGAGACTGCCCTTTCCAAAGTCCTAGCGGAGAAGAAAGGTGCCCTAAAGAGTCTCTCTCTTTTTTTTTAATTGAAATACAGCTGATTTACAGTGTTGTGTTAGTTTCAGATGTACAACAAAGTAATTCAGATAGATATACTATATATAAATTCTCGTTCATATTCTCTTCACTATGGTTTATTATAATACATTGAATATAATTCCCTATTATGCAGCAGGTCCTTGTTGTTTACTCTATATATAGTAGTTTGCATCTGCTAATTCCAAACTCCTAATGTATCCCTCCCTCATCTCCTTCCCTCTTTGGTAACCATAAGTTTGTTCTCTGTGTCTCTGAATTGGTTTCTGTTTTGTTGACAAACTCATTTGTGTTATATTTTAGATTCCACATACAAGTAATATCGTCCGGTATTTGTCTTTGACTTCACTCAGGATAATAATCTCTAGGTCCGTCCATATTGCTTCAGATGGCATTATTTCATTCTTTTTCATGGCCAAGTAGTACTCCATCATGTGTGTGTAAAACATCTTTATCCGTTCATCTGTTGATGAATACTGGGGTTGCTTCCATGTGTTGGCTATTGTAAGTGGTGCTGCTATGAACTTGAGGGTGCACATATCTTTCAGATGAGAGTTTTCTCTGGATATATACCCAAGAGTAGGCTTGTTGGATCATATGTCAATTTTAGTTTTAGTTTTTTAAGGAAACTCCACACCGTTTTTCATAGCGGCTGCACCAATTTACATTCCTACTAACAGTGTAGGAGGGGTTCCCTCAAGGGTCTCTTTAAATGTATCCCTTAAGGAATATAATCAAGACTTTTTAAGCTGTTCTGATCTCTCCTTACATTCTAATCAATGCATGAGGGAGGCCTTGGGTTTTGTCCATCTTAGAGATGAAAAAGTTGGGGCATGGAGACAAGCATCCTGCCCAGGTGGACTAGTCACAATCAGGGGAGGAATTCAAAGCTTAAAATAAAGTCCACCCAGGATGGTGAGCCTGGGTGGAATCCTAAGATTCAGAAGCCTGTCCCATCTTTGTCATCTCCCCTCTCTATGCTCCCTCTTGTTGTCTTACTTTCTTTGTAGATGTTGTCTCCTCAGCCTCAAGCCTGCCCAACACCCCAGTGTCTGGGGTTTACCCTCTCTTGCCTGAGTCCACGTCCTCTCCAGAACCAACTACATTTTTCTACACAAGGTCTTTCCTGTGGTCTCCACTCCCAGAGAAAACTTGCTTCTTCTTCATGGACTCATTTTTGCAATGTAAAAGATTGCTAGTTCAGATCCAGCAACAGTAGACCAGAAAGTGGACAGATGGCCAGAGACAGCGCCTCCTTCCTCTGATTGCAAGGTGGGGCCACATTCAAATCATGCCCCATGTACTTTGCTAAAGTGGCATGTTTTCCCTTGGAAAGATATATGCAGAAGGCCTCAAGCAAGGAACAGAAAAATGTCCCTGCAAGTCCCCCAAGTGTAACTCTTCAATGATCATAGCATCTACATTTGAACACTCTCTACCAGGTATCAGACATACCAAATCTCACCCCGACCCTATAAGGTGCTACTACCTCAGTGTTACAGATGTGAAAACTAAGGCTCAGAGACATTAGTAAATGGATCAGTGGTGAGAGAGCTTGAATCTGAACCCAGGTCTGCTTGACTTAAAAGCTTGGCTTCCTGATTTCTATGTTCTTCCACATTCAGCTTGACCCTGAGACGGCTGACTCATACCAAGCTGCACTGATAGCCAGACAGTGTCCTAACATGCAGAGCTGGGTCATGCTTCTCTTGTCCTCCTTGTCTGCATCCCAAACTCTCACCCCTAGGGGAAGCGGATTCCCTGCAGTTTTTCTCTCCACCCTGCCCCCACTCCCTTTAAGCTCTCTACCATTCATGGGTGGTTTCTGATGAAAAGGTATTGAAAACTCTTTATAACTATCCTTTAAGTTCTCCTTTAAAAAACCACACACATTCATATCTTAAAATGAGAAAATATGGCTCAGTGGTGTAAAAAATTATGTCGGAACAAATAACATAAAAGACAGGACCTTCAGAAGGAGACCTACCAGCCTGTACAACCTGTTGCAAAGCTATTTTACATATAAAAAAAAATCACAAATGCTCCAAGACCTTCTGTGCCCTGGAAATACTCTCTGGAACAAGCAGCAGTGAGAGTATCTTTGTGTTCACCTTGCAAACATCACCAGAATTAAAGCCCTGGCTCTGGAACTTCCCTGGCAGTCCAGTGGCTGAGACTCTGAGCTTCCAGTGCAGGGGCTGTGGGTTCAATACTTGGTTGGGGAACTAAGATCTCACATGCACAGCCAGGGAAGAAAAAAAAAAAAAAAAAGTCCTGGCATCATAGGAGAAGAAAATTGGAGCATGGAACCAGCCCTTAACTAGGAGTCAGTCAACTATTTAATGACAACCAAGCATGAGGAGTCATGCAGCCTCTTTGGGCCTCATTTGGAGAGCTTTTTTAAGGTTCCTCTCTCCCCTACCATTCTGATTGAATATCTCTCAGATGAGGCCTCGGAACTGCCATATTTTTAAATTTCCCATATTTTAAATTTAAAGTGACCCTTCAGTTCAGTTCAGTTCAGTCGCTCAGTCGTGTCTGACTCTTTGCGACCCGATGAACCACAGCACACCAGGCCTCCCTGTCCATCACCAACTCCCAGAGTTTACCCAAATTCATGTCCATTGAGTGGGTGATGCCATCCAACCATCTCATCCTCTGTCATCCCCATCTCCTCCTGCCCTCAATCTTTCCCAGCATCAGGGTCTTTTCCAATGAGTCAGCTCTTTGCATCAGGTGGCCAAAATATTGGAGTTTCAGCTTCAACATCAGTCCTTCCAATGAACACCCAGGACTGATTTCCTTTAGATGGACTGGTTTGATCTCCTTGCAGTCCAAGGGACTCTCAAGAGTTTCTCCAACACCATTGTTCAAAAGCATCAATTCTTCTGCACTCAGCTTTCTTTAGAGTCCAACTCTCACCCAGCCAGATTTGGGAACAACTAAACAAGATGATCTCTGAGAGATCTTCCAACTCTGAGAACTTATGATAGTTTCCCTTACTCCACCAAGGGCAACTTGATAACACACCCACAGTCCTGGCACTGCCAAGTACGTTCCAAATGTCACACGAAACAGGGACACCAGTCTCTGTTGCAGACCAGAGTCTGCGAGGATGGATTTGGATGACCATTTGAAATCAAGACCTAGGGAGGGGCTTGGCGACCAGCCAAGAGAGAATGGGCTTGGGTTCTTGCCTGTCTGGATGGAAGGCAGTAAATAGGGTACTAGTGACGTGTACTAAACAGAATTCTGCAGGAAAGAATACCTCCCTCTTTAAACAAAGCAAATTCCTTACTTTCAAACTGATTGACCAACAGAACCAACTTAAGAGTTTATGTCTTTATATCTAAACCTCCCTGATGAGCAAAATCTCAGTAATAATAAAATCTTGTGAGGAAAGATTTTAGACATGTGAGACATTACTTCTTACTCTGGAGAATTTTTTTTTTTAACTTACATTACTGTTATGAGTTAAATTATGTCTCCACCTCTCCGACCTCCACCAAAGAAAAAGATATGCTGAAGTCTGAATTCCAGGACCTCAGAATGTAACATCATTTAGAAACAAGATCTTTGCAGAAGTCAAATTAAAATGAGGTCATGAATGTGGGCCAGGGTCCTTACAAAAGGGAGAAATTTACACACAGAGATAGACATGTGTTCTGGGAAGGCCATGTAAAGCACATATGGAGAAAATGCCTCATGCCTGGAGTGATATACGTAGAAGCCAAAGCACTAGAAGCCAGGAAGAGATAAAGGATTCTCCTACTCGTTTCAGAGGGAGCAGGCCCCTGCTGACAACCTGATTTCAAACTTCTAAGTCTCGAGAATTGTGAGACAATATATTTCTGTTATTTTAAGCCACTCAGTGTATGGTGCTTTGTTACAGCAACCCTTGAAGATTAATACAATTACCAGCCTATATTTTAAAATAATAATAACATAACAATAATGGCCACCATCTATTGCTGGGTTTTACATTCATGATCTCATTTAATCCTCTCAATAACCAATGAAGTAGATTCATCCCTGCCTGCGTGCTAAGTCACTTCAGTCATGTCCGACTCTTTGCCACCCCATGGACTGTAGCCCACTAGGCTCTTCTGTCCATGGGATTCTCCAGGCAAGAATACTGGAGTATGTCGCCATGCCCTCCTCCAGGGGATCTTCCCAACCCAGGGATCGAACACAAGTCTCTAATGTCTAACCTGCATTGACAGGCAGGTTCTTTACCACTAGCACCACCTGGGAAGCCCAGATTCATCCCTACTTTTATTTTATTCTCATCTCCATTTTAAAAAAATAAAGGACAGGTGTGACCAAGTAAGATTAAGAATTTTGCTGAAGATCAGATGGCTCTATAAAAGAATGGGACTTGAACTTGATCTCAGACTATCTGACCCCAAAGCCTTCCACATTATACTGCTGCTGACCCTTCAGTAGCCTCTGTGGAAGGGCTAAACCTAGAAAAGAAAGCCTAAGCAGTTCCTCAACTACCGATGCTAGGATACTTAGGATCTAGTGTCATTGTTTTGTTTAAAGTAAAATGCCAGGCCAGATACCTACAATTAGGTAAATACCAAAGCACATTAAGTAAAAGTCCTGCTTGTTCATTGGAAGGACTGATGTTGAAGCTGAAACTCCAATACTTTGGCCATCTCATGTGAAGAGCTGACTCATTTGAAAAGACCCTGATGATAGGAAAGATTGAAGGCAGGAGAAGGGGACAACAGAGGATGAGATGGTTGGATGGAATCACCAACTCAATAGACATGAGTTTGGGTAAACTCCAGGAGTTGGTGATGGACAGGGAATCCTGGCGTGCTGCGGTCTATGGGGTCACAAAGAGTCAGACACGACTGAGTGACTGAACTGAACTGAACTGAAAATGGCTTTAAATTAAATCATCCGAAATTTAAATCAAATAAACAGGGATAAAGATCCTGCTTCTATTAGTATAAATTAATCAATGATTAAATCTACATATTTATAAGAAAAGGG
The DNA here is from genome assembly GCF_000754665.1 of Bison bison bison. Classification (NCBI taxonomy): domain Eukaryota; kingdom Metazoa; phylum Chordata; class Mammalia; order Artiodactyla; family Bovidae; genus Bison; species Bison bison. Next base: position 7,111,388 of record NW_011495070.1, on the reverse strand, counting down.
ACAAAAAACAGTGATGTAAGAAGTGTGACTGTTTTTATTTTGTAGTCGATGAAACAGCTACTTCAGAGAGTGAAGCTTTGATCTCTGAGAGGCTCTGTCTACAAACTTTCAGAATTAGAGTTGATTGAAGTTGTTTCAGCTTAATAGGTCTTCCCCAAATGGAACACTTTCTTATGCAAAATAATACACAACGTTTCAGAAGAACTGCCATCAAAGGAGCCCCCCTGCTTTCTGGGGCTTAATTTTCAGGCAATAAAAGCTTTGGCCTTAAGTGGCAGCACAAAGATCAGATACAGGGAAAAGCATGCTTGAAATTACCTCGTGGTACTTTCAATGATGAAATGGTGATCTTCGGTGATGAAACCAACACTGAACTTACTCTTTTTTAAGCTGTATTGTCATGTAACTCAGGCAGAAATTTTCTGAGAAAGCTCATGGACCACCAGAACAACAGCTTTATGGGAACTTGGTCTTATGGGAGAACTCTCACATGTTGACTTTAGCCTCTAGAATTCAGTGTGTGGAAGACAGAGTAGGTGTCAGCCTCGCCAGCCCTCTGCTGGCACCCAGGCCTGCAGGAATGTTCCCTCAGACAGGCTCGGACCTGTCCGCTCCTAGGAGACGTGGCTTTTGTCAACATCCTGGGTCCATCAGACCCAGGACTGTGGCATCCGAGTCCTCTACAACCTTCACTTACAGCCGATTCCGCTTTGCTGGACGCGGCTCCTCTGCAGGCTCTAGTACTCAAGAGAAACGTCTAAACTGTATTTCTTATTCATTTTCCTTGCTTTGTTTCCTAGACTTTAAACGTATTTTTTTTTCCCCTACTGAGCATGGTAGGTTAAATAGGCTTTTGTGGGCTAGTCTGGGAACATTGTTTTCAGTGAAAAATGCATTCTGTGTTGGAAACAAACAACATACACAGAGAAATGTTGGGAACATGACCTCTTTTGTAGAGTGGGGACTGCCTGTCCGGTCTCATGCATCAGAGCAAAAGCCTCTAAGGGGTTCTCTTTTCAAACCTGGACAGCTCTTTTTTTTTTTTTTTTTAATCTCACTCTAGGTTGGAAAGCATGAATCTAGCCACATGTGGGAGACCCTAAAAAATAAACGGTTTTGATGTTTGTATCATCTGTTTTCTAACTGGGAGAAGGGGTTAGAAATAAAATGGGGTTAGAAATAAAATGGATCACTTCCCTGGTGATCCAGTGGTTGAGACTCCATGCTTTCAATGCAGGGGGCGCAGGCTCAGTCTCCATGCCATATGACTTGGCCAAAACAAATACAAAAAAAAAAAAAATAATAAAGTGATATGTCTGCCACTGCCTTCTTCCTCTTTAGGAAAACACCAGCCATCTGAAGAGAAGGTGGTGGGACGTGATTGAACTGCTCAAAGATAATTTTCACTTAACAAGGATAATTTACGTAGTTAATTAAATCATCCAGCAACTATATATTGAGTGGACACTGTGGTAGGTGTTCTAGAGGAAATTCTGACATAAAGAAGAACATCTATGGGTAGACCTACCCTAGGAGTAATAGTGTAACAGAGTAATGGGGTCGCAAAGAGTCGGACACGACTGAGCGACTGACCTGAACTGAACTGAGTAACACAAATAAGCAAGAACGTGTTGTTGCAAATGCTAAGAGGAAAAGGAAACAGAGGAAGAATTAAACAGGAGAGGTGTGCCCAGGCAGCTCCTTTTGGTTGAGTGGCCAGGAAGGCGTCCCTGAAGAGGGACTATTATACTAACACCAAAACCCAGCTACGAATGAGAATTGACCTATATATTCTACCATGTGTAAAATAGCTAGCTAGTGGGAACCTGCTGTATATCACAGGGAAATCAGCTTGGTGTTCTGCGATGACCTAGAGGAGTACAATGGGAAGCGGGGTTGGGAGGGAGATCCAAGAGAGAGGAGATATATGTATACATGTAGCTGATTCACTTCGTGGTACAGCAGAAATTAACACAATATTGTAAAGCAATTTTACTCCAATTAAAAAACAAAACAAAATGAAAACCAGCTGTGAGAGGCTATAGGGAAGAGAATTCCAAGTAAAGGGAACAGTGAGTGCAAAGGCCCTGAGGCAGGAGGGAACTTGATTTTTATCCCAGGAACAAGAGAGTCAGGGAAGGAAGAAGGATGTGGGAGTTGTTTGCAGATCTGATCAGGAACCACATCCTGCAGGGCCTTGCAACCAGGGTAAGCTGTTTAGATCTGATCTCAAGTACACAGGCAACACTGGGAGGCTGTAAGCAGGGCGATGGTGAATGTGAACTGACTTGAAGGGTCTCCCTCCTACTCCATGAGAAGACAAGAGTAGAAGAAGCTGAAGCTTCAACTCATACAGTGACAGTCGGGACGGTCGTGGCCAACAGGTACAGTGTACTCACCACGTGCCTGGACTCTTTACAAGTGCTTTACCTGCATTACTTTGATGAATCCACTCTGTGGAACGGAAATTATTAGAAATTATTAGAATTTCCCTATGATACATACAGCCTAAAAAAGTAAAGAAACTTGCCTCCAGCTAGTAGTTTTTTTTTAATACCCTCCTTTTATAATTATATAAGTTAATAATAGTCACTACAAGGAAATTATTTTAAGTCAGCAAAAAGAAAAAAAACTAAAACACTTGAGACACATAGCCCTGAGATAACTGCTGTTAACATTTTAGCTTATGTTTTTCCAGTTGTTGTGCTGTGCAAATACATTGTCTGGTGGTGGTGGTAGTGGTTTAGTTGAAATCACGTCCAGCTCTTTGCTGCTGCTAAGTCGCTTCAGTCCTGTCCGACTCTGTGCGACCCCATATACAGCAGCCCACCAGGCTCCCCCGCCCCTGGGATTCTCCAGGCAAGAACACTGGAGTGGGTTGCCATTTCCTTCTCCAATGCATGAAAGTGAAAAGTGAAAGTGAAGTCGCTCAGTCGTGTCCGACTCGTAGCAACCCCATGGACTGCAGCCTACCAGGCTCCTCCGTCCATGGGATTTTCCAGGCAAGAGTACTGGAGTGGGATGCCATTGCCTTCTCCGTCAGCTCTTTGCGGTCCCATGGATTGTAGCCTACTGGGCTCCTCTGTCCATGGGATTTTCCCAGGCAAGAATACTGGAGTGGGTTGCCATGCCTTCCTCTAGTGGATCTCCCCCACCTAGGGATCACACTCATGTCTCCTGTTTGGCAAGCAGATTCTTTACCACTGAACTACCAGGGAAGCCCCAAACACATTGTCTGCTGCTCTCAAAAGCATAAAACTGCTTACTTCTATACAGGACATAATTCCTAGATTACAGAGTTTTTTAAAAACATTTTTATTACTACTTTTAAGATTACTGTCCACAAATCCATTTTGAATGACAGTATGAAAAAATGTGAAATTATAATAAACAGAATCAAGTATACTATTGGATAGTCAACTATTATGAAATATTAATTAAGAATAGTGTTAATTGGGGGAAGGATATGTTAAGAGTTTGGGATTAACATGTACACGCTACTATATATAAAATAGATAACAGACGTATGTATATCACAGTGAACTATATTCAATATCTTATAATAACCTGTAACAGAAAAGAATTTGAAAAAGTATATATGTAAATGTATGTATGTATATGTGTAACTGAGTCACTTTGCTCTACAGCTGAAACTAAAATAACATTGTAAATTAACTATGACCTGCTCAGTAGCTCAATCGCATATGACTCTTGGCAGCCCCATGGACTGTAGCTCACCAGGCTCGGTCCACAGGATTCTCTGGGCAACAATACAAGAAGATCCGCCTCCAGGGGATCTTCCTTGGTTTGGGAAGATTCCAAGTCTCGAACCTAAGTCTCCTGCATCTCCTGCGTTACAGGTGGATTCTTTACTGCTGAGCCACTGGGGAAGCCAACTGTGCTTCTATATTTTTAGAAAGTGTCTGAAAGAGTATACGTGTTTAGTCACTCAGTCGTGTCTGACTCTTTGCAACCTCCTGGACTGTAGCCCTCCAGGCTCCTCTGTCCATGAGATTCTCTAGGCAAGAATACTGGAGTAAGTTGCCATTTCCTCCTCCAGAGGATCTTCCCAACTCAGGGATGGAACCCAGGTCTCCCACACTGCAGGCAGATTCTTTACTGTTTGAGCCGCCATATACCACACTGTTTTTTTACAAGTTACTTATTGTTTGTTATTGGTTGTTAGAATTTCAAGTGAGTTTTTTTATTGGTTGTTAGGATTTCAAGTGAGTTTCACTTTCTTCTTTTTGATATTTTACTTTTCTAATATCTCTACAATGAGTGTTTTGCTTCTAAAAGTAATAAAGTAAATGGTGATCTAAAATTATAGATTAAGATTGGTTTATCTTTGGGAATTCCCTGGCTGTCCAGTGGTTAGGACTTGGCACTCTCATTGCTGGAGCCCCAGGTTTGATTCCTGGTCGGGGAACTAACATCCCACATGACACAGCCAAAAATAGACAGACTAGATCGTTTTTAACTTGATGAAGTTCTCCAAAAAACATTTTTCAGTCTTCTGCCACATCCCTGGCTCAAAAGTCATCTGTCCAATGTAAGTTGCTCCCAAGATGGCCCTTCCCAGCAACAGGCTCTTGGTGGACTTGTTAGAATTGGTCCCTCAATGGCAGAGAGCACCTCCGGGCAACAAGCACACATCTCAACGCCTACATGTCCGAACTGTATGAGGCACCACGCAGCCTAGCGCAGCAGCAGCAGCAGACATCATTTCTGCCATCCATCTCAGCCACCATCACCAGAAAGACAAACTGAGTAATGTGGGCCCAAGTAGCAGGCCATCTCAAATAGATGAAGGTCACCTCGGCCACCTCCGTAAAAGCATACCTCCAAAGGTGGTGGAAAGGTACAAACCCTCAGTTATAAGGTAAGTAAGGACTAAAGATGCCATGGACATGATGACTACGGTTAACACTGCTGTATGACATACAGGAATATTGTTAAGAGAGTAAAACCTAAGAGTCATCGTCACAAGAAAAACTTTTTTTGCTTTTTTTTATTGTATCTATATGAGATGACAGACACTAACTAGCCATACTATGGTAATCATTTCATAATATATCTAAGTCAAACCACTATGCTGTACACTTTAAACTTATACAGTGATGTACGTCAGTTATGTCTCAATAAAACTCGGAAGGGTGCACATGCCTTCAGAGATAAAGTGAAAGCTTTCCTCTGCTATCCAATGTCAACCATGTATATACTCCTGTGGCTTTATTCCCATAAATCCACCTTGCAAGACACCCTGAAAACTGATGTACTTTTCCTTTACTCAATCAGCTTCTAGAATTGTTTCTCCACCCCTATCCTGTCACTTCCCTTTCCTCTGTTTGTGGCTCTTCACGGTTTGGATATCTTGGACTTCAGCCCCCAAACCACTACAGATATGACAGTACACAAGTTATTTAGAGTTTCGGGTTTCCTCATCTCTATATGGAGATAATATTCCATAAGGTCGTTTCAGGATTAAATGAAGTTACATGGATCAAGGTCCTGGGACATAGCAGACTGTCTCTAAGGACTGTTCTCTTCTCACTTGTCTCCTGCCCTCCTATGCCTGTCCTCTGAAGGGTCTCACCACTCTGCATGAGATGTGTGGCATGATTGAAGGCCCAATGGACCTTGATTTGAGCTCCATTAAGCCATGCTTTTGTTGTGGGATCCTGGGCAAGTCTTTAGCATCATGGTCTTGAGGATTATTTTGAGATACCGGGCTTCCCTGATGGCTCAGTTGGTAAAGAATCTGCCTACTATGCAGGAGACCTGGGTTTGATCCTTGGGTTGGGAAGATTCCCTGGAGAATGGAATTGGCCTGGAGAATTCCATGGACTGTATAGTCCATGGGGTCATAAAGAGTCAGACATGACTGAGCGAGTTTCATTTTCTTTCTTTGAGATACTAATGAGATCGTAGATAACAAATTGCTTTCTATTCAACATAAAATTCTCCATATACTAGAAGAGTATGGTAACAAAAGGGCTTCCCAGGTGACTCAGTGGTAAAGAATCCGCCTGCCAAGCAGAAGACACAGGAGATGTGGGTTCAGTCCCTGGGTTGGGAAGATCCCCTGGAGGAGGAAATGGCAACACACTCCAGTATTCTTGCCTGGGAAACCCCATGGACTGAGGAGCCTGGTGGGCCATAATCCACGGGGTCGCAACGAGTCAGTCACAACTTATTGATTAAGCAACGACAACAACATGGTAACAAGAGAGAGAGGCCCTTAGAAAAATGAATCTATATGGAATTTAGAAAGATGGTAACAATAACCCTGTGTACGAGACAGCAAAAGAGACACTGATGTATAGATCAGTCTTGTGGACTCTGTGGGAGAGGGAGAGGGTGGGGAGATTTGGGAGAATGGCATTGAAACATGTATAATATCATGTATGAAACGAGTCACCAGTCCAGGTTCGATGCACGATACTGGATGCTTGGGACTGGTGCACTGGGACGACCCAGAGGGAGGGTATGGGGAGGGAGGAGGGAGGAGGGTTCAGGATGGGGAACACAGGTATACCTGTGGCGGATTCATTTCGATATTTGGCAAAACTAATACAATATTGTAAAGTTTAAAAATAAAATAAAATTTAAAAAAATTTAAAAAAGAAAAACGAATCTGTAAATGAGATACATCCATTTTATAACCCCAAATTTTTCAGTAAGTATTTTCAGAAGGATTCTTTTGAAATAGGAAAGTTAATTACAAAATGCCCAAATTATATAGGATTGGTGGGAGGGAAAATAAAATTGACTTCCCCATCTCTCTTATATACAACTTACAAGAAACTAGCCTGCTTTATATCACAATCTTTTGTCACTCCTGAATGGGTAGAGAAGCCCAAGAGAAGCCAGTCCAGAGACTGGGAGCATAGACAATGTGGAGGACATGCCCTGGCTTCCTGCTGCTGCTGCTAAGTCACTTCAGTCGTGTCCGACTCTGTGTGACCCCGTAGACGGCAGCCCACCAGGCTCCCCTGTCCCTGGGATTCTCCAGGCAAGAACACTGGAGTGGGTTGCCATTTCCTTCTCCAATGCATGAAAGT
>NW_011495070.1:7099780-7104224 GCF_000754665.1 Bison bison bison | reverse complement strand
CAGGCATGAAAGTGAAAAGTGAAAGTGAAGTCGCTCAGTCGTGTCCGACTCTTTGCGACCCCATGGACTGCAGCCTATCAGGCTCCTCCGTCCATGGGATTTTCCAGGCAAGAGTACTGGAGTGGGCTGCCATTGCCTTCTCCGTCCCTGGCTTCCTAGCTGAGCAATAATAACTAGACAGCCCACCTCCACAGTGAACTGATGCCCAGCCCAGGCGTGAGGCACCACCCAGATGCCAGGTTGGGAAAAGATGCTCAGTGCTTATGGAAGACCGGCCCCCACAACACAGCTGCTCAGCTAGCATTGCTCTCCAAAGGGACAGTACAGGGCCTGCCACTGGGCTTCTCCTCTGTGTTCCTCTATCTTGAGCACAAGAGTATTTGAGCTGGGCTCTTTAAGTTGGACCAAAAGATATTTCAAAATTTGGCCACAGCATCTTTTCCTGGGACTTGATTTATGGGCTCAGCAAGGAGGATCAACAGGACCTTAAGTGACCTGAAGGGACACTCTACATTCAAAAGGACTGCAAGGCAGGTAGCAGTAGAGTCCATCTCAACAATGGATGGCTTAGCATCTAGCTCCTCTGGGTGGACACTTATGGGTCAAGGATGTCATTTCAATGCCAGATTTCAGAAACACTTTGTCAATCTGCCCTTGTTTGTAACTTGAGTTAGTGAGGCCACGTGAATATTTTCATCTCTGAATACCGAGCTCAAGAATCAGAGTCCTGTTTGCTCTCCATCTATGCTAGAGTAGATAAAACCTGCACCCTCAAGGTGGAATTCTGCAGCCTAAGTCATCATGGAAAAGGCTAGTCTCTCCACTCCCACACAGAAGAGGAAAAATAGCCTTCAGTTGGGTGCCCAGGATCATATCAGATCAGATCAGTCGCTCAGTCGTGTCCGACTCTTTGCGACCCCATGAATCACAGCACGCCAGGCCTCCCTGTTCATCACCAACTCCCAGAGTTCACTCAGACTCACGTCCATCGAGTCAGTGATGCCATCTAGCCATCTCATTCTCTGTCATCCCCTTCTCCTCCTGCCCTCAATCCCTCCCAGCATTAGAGTCTTTTCCAATGAGTCAACTCTTCGCATGAGGTGGCCAAAATACTGGAGTTTCAGCTTTAGCATCATTCCTTCCAAAGAAATCCCAGGGCTGATCTCCTTCAGAATGGACTGGTGGGATCTCCTTGCAGTCCAAGGAACTCTCAAGAGTCTTCTCCAACACCACAGTTCAAAAGCATCAATTCTTCGGCTCTCAGCCTTCTTCTTCACAGCCCAACTCTCACTTCCATACATGACCACAGGAAAAACCTTAGCCTTGACTAGACAGACCTTTGTTGGCAAAGTAATGTCTCTGCTTTTGAATATGCTATCTAGGTTGGTCATAACTTTCCTTCCAAGGAGTAAGCATCTTTTACTTTCATGGCTGCAGTCACCATCTGCAGTGATTTTGGAGCCCAGAAAAATAAAGTCTGACACTGTTTCCACTGTTTCCCCATCTATTTCCCATGAAGTGATGGGACCAGATGCCATGATCTTCGGTTTCTGAATGTTGAGCTTTAAGCCAACTTTTTCACTCTCCACTTTCACTTTCATCAAGAGGCTTTTTAGTTCCTCTTCACTTTCTGCCATAAGGGTGGTGTCATCTGCATATCTGAGGTGATTGCTATTTCTCCCGGCAATCTTGATTCCAGCTTGTGTTTCTTCCAGTCCAGCGTTTCTCAGGATGTACTCTGCATAGAAGTTAAATAAGCAGGCTGACAATATACAGCCTTGACGTACTCATTTTCCTATTTGGAACAAGTCTGTTGTTCCAAGATGGACAACTCTATCACAGCCCAGGACCTCTGGACCTTAATAAGCCTGATACCTTTATTGAAAGTTAACCAAAAGAAGGTTAGGTCACTGTCAGTACCCCATGAAGCAAAAATGAGCTGCTTCTCCAAGAACTTGTAAACCAGGTCACCCTCAGAAAGTCAGACTAGCAAAATCTACATATATGGTGGATTTGACTAGAATTAAGCCAGAGTAAACCAAGACACTGACTGAATTTGTGACTGAAGAATTTGTGGCCCAAATTCCCATCGAAGTGACTTGACCGTAATATCACGAAGGTAGACACGGAATGGTCATCTGAGTTAAATCCACCCATTCCACTCCATTTCAGTTGCTGATTCCTAGACAAAAGAGTCCAAAATGCAGTACTTGGATGCAATCTCAAAAACGACAGAATGATCTCTTCGTTTCCAAGGCAAACCATTCAATATCACAGTAATCCAAGCCTATGCCCCAACCAGTAATGCCTAAACGGTTCTCTGAAGACCTACAAGACCTTTTAGAACTAACACCCAAAAAAGATATCTTTTTCATTATAGGGGACTGGGATGCAAAAGTAGGAAGTCAAGAAACACCTGAGGTAACAGGCAAATTTGGCTTTGGAATACGGAATGAAGCAGGGCAAAAGCTAATAGAGTTTTGCCAAGAGAACTCACTGGTCATAGCAAACACCCTCTTCCAACAACACAAGAGAAGACTCTACACATGGACATCACCAGATGGTCAACACTGAAATCAGATTGATTATATTCTTTGCAGCCAAAGATGGAGAAGCTCTATACAGTCAGTGAAAACAAGACTGGGAGCTGACTGTGGCTCAGATCATGAACTCGCTATTGCCAAATTCAGACTTAAACTGAAGAAAGTAGGGAAAACCACTAGACCATTCAGGTATGACCTAAATCAAATCCCCTATGATTATACAGTGGAAGTAGAAATAAATTTAAGGGACTAAATCTGATAGATAGAGTGCCTGATGAACTATGGACGGAGGTTCGTGACATTGTACAGGAGACAGGGATCAAGACCATCCCCATGGAAAAGAAATGCAAAAAAGCAAAATGGCTGTCTGGGGAGGCCTTACAAATAGCTGTCAAAAGAAGAGAAGTGAAAACCAAAGTAGAAAAGGAAAGATATAAGCATCTAAATGCAGAGTTCCAAAGAATAGCAAGAAGAGAGAAGAAAGCCTTCCTCAGTGATCAGTACAAAGAAATAGAGGGAAACAACAGAATGGGAAAGACTAGAGATCTCTCCAAGAAAATTAGAGATACCAAGGGAACATTTCATGCAAAGATGGGCTCGATAAAGGACAGAAATGGTATGGACCTAATAGAAGCAGAAGATATTAAGAAGAGATGGCAGGAATACACAGAAGAACTGTACAAAAAAAAGCTTCACAACCCAGATAATCATGATGGTGTGATCACTGACCTAGAGCCAGACATCCTGGAATGTGAAGTCAAGTGGGCCTTAGAAAGCATCACTGTGAACAAAGCTAGTGGAGGTGATGGAATTCCAGGTGAGCTATTTCAAATCCTGAAAGATGATACTGTGAAAGTGCTGCACTCAATACGCCAGCATATTTGGAAAACTCAGCAGTGGCCACAGGACTGGAGAATGTCAGTTTTCATTCCAATCCCAAAGAAAGACAATGTCAAAGAATGCTCAAACTACCACACAATTGCACTCATCTCACATGCTAGTAAAGGAATGCTCAAAATTTTCCAAGCCAGGCTTCAGCAATACATGAACTGTGAACTTCCAGATGTTCAAGCTGGTTTTAAAAAAGGCAGAGGAACCAGAGATCAAATTGCCAACATCTGCTGGATCATCGAAAAAGCAAGAGAGTTCCAGAAAAACATCTATTTCTGCTTTATTGACTATGCCAAAGCCTTTGACTGTGGATCACAAGAAACTGTGGAAAATTCTGAAAGAGATGGGAATATCAGACCACCTGACCTGCTTCTTGAGAAACCTATATGCAGGTTAGGAAGCAACAGTTAGAACTGGACATGGAACAACAGACTGGTTCCAAATAGGAAAAGGAGTACGTCAAGGCTATATATTGTCAGCCTGCTTATTTAACTTCTGTGCAGAGTACATCATGAGAAACACTGGGCTGGAAGAAGCACAAGCTGGAATCAAGATTGCCGGGAGAAATATCCATCACCTCAGATATGCAGATGACACACTTATGGCAGAAAGTGAAGAGGAACTAAAAAGCCTTTTGATGAAAGTGAAAGAGGAGAGTGAAAAAGTTGGCTCAAAGCTCAACATTCAGAAAACGAAGATCATGGCATCTGGTCCCATCACTTCATGGGAAATAGATGGGGAAACAGTGGAAACAGTGTCAGACTTTATTTTTCTGGGCTCCAAAATCACTGCAGATGGTGACTGCAGCCATGAAAGTAAAAGATGCTTACTCCTTAGAAGGAAAGTTATGACCAACGTAGATAGCATATTGAAAAGCAGAGACATTACTTTGCTAACAAAGGTCTGTCTAGTCAAGGCTATGGTTTTTCCAGTGGTCACATATGGATGTGAGAGTTGGACTGTGAAGAAAGCTGAGCATCAAAGAATTGATGCTTTTGAACTGTGGTGTT
>NW_011495070.1:7094495-7099680 GCF_000754665.1 Bison bison bison | reverse complement strand
CAGAGACTCTTGAGAGTCCCTTGGACTGCAAGGAGATCCCACCAGTCCATTCTGAAGGAGATCAGCCCTGGGATTTCTTTGGAAGGAATGATGCTAAAGCTGAAACTCCAATACTTTGACCACCTCATGTGAAGAGTTGACTCATTGGAAAAGACTCTGATGCTGGGAGGGATTGAGGGCAGGAGGAGAAGGGGATGACAGAGGATGAGATGGCTGGATGGCATCACCAACTCGATGGACATGAGTCTGAGTGAACTCCGGGAGTTGGTGATGGACAGGGATGCCCGGCGTGCTGCGATTCATGGGGTCGCAAAGAGTCGGACACGACTGAGTGACTGAACTGAACTGAACTGAGACACGGAATATGATTATGACTTTAAAAGTGTAACTCCGCCTAGTTGGCCATGTAGGACCTTGTGTGGGAGAAACTGGTTTGAAGAGACACGTGGATATGGAAAGGAAGATGAAACTCTCAGAAGCTGGCAGGCCCATCTAAGCAAGTATGGGTGGGGTGTGTGGGCTGCCTCAGGCTTTCAGGGACTTGTGTCAGGGGTATTTCTCTATGGACCATACAACTAATTTCATTTATTCTAAATCCAGTTTAAGCAAACATCTGGATAAAATTTGTGTTCAAGTACCTTTATTTATAGAGACTGTGCTTGCCATGGCAGCATGAGTATTCTGGTCCGTTGATCATAATTCAGGTCTGTACATCAGTCTCTGGGGGTCTTATTTGAGGAATTTCAGAATCTGGGCCTTGATGAATGTTGTTACATTTGTGGTAAATAAGACAACTGGAAATGCCGTTCCATTCACTCTGTGGACAGTAATGTCAAAAGATACACAAGGTACCCACCCCCTGCAATGTTAGCATTTGTACATGACTGATTACAGGACCCAATAACCTTAACTGCAGCCCACTAAAATATTTTTTAAAAAGCAACACAATAACATGATACTTAAGAAAACACATTCAGTTTTGATGGTCGTTATTTTTCAAATTCCTGCACCTTATTGATTTTTCTATTTTCTAAAGCAGTCACCTCTTTGAAATCGTTTCCAATTTTTTTTTTTAATTATGTCATTCAGCAGCTTCACAGAACCCAAGACTGACAAGGGTTTTCATAACCCATAATGCAAAGGCCAAAAGAACCAGGCACACGGCATAGGAAGAACATGTGTTCAGAGTGGACCCAGACAGGGAGACCTGGGCTTCATCTTCCCTTCCTCCATGCTCCAAAAGGTCTAAATTTAGTTTACTGTATCTACTGCAATGACATTAACATGTTGCAAGAACAAGAATCAAGCCAAAGAGAGAAGAAGAAGCATAATGTGGTGCGAGATATTTAAATGCCATGGCAACAATGATGTCTTCTCCATTATTTAATTCACTTCCTCGGGTCAGGTTATCCTGCCTTCTCTCCCCTGCACTTCCTGTTGCAGTGATCAAATCAGGTCACCCTGAATCTGTGAGTCCTCCTCACGACTGCAGTCATGTCTATTTCCAGCAGAATGAATTTTCTCCATCTCTTCCTTTGCTCCCAGACCTTTATTTTGGTGCCCTTGATGTTCCCAGTTGCTCTTCGCTGAGCTCCACACGCTGTAAATGCTTCCCTTTCATCCACATCTCCTCCCCCACACCCTTCCCCCAGCGCTGCTCTCTGCCCCTCCCTCCAGCTTCTGCAGTTGTCACTAACACAGTTAGCCACTTGATTAGCAACTCAGTGATTCAGAAGCCAAGAACCTTAGCCTTCCGCAAAGGCCCCTGCTTCTCTTTTCAGAGTCAGATCAAGTCCATCACCCCCAGATCTCTGTACCATTCAGTATAGAAGTCCGGGGGCCTTGAATATTCCATTTGCCAAGTTTAGCCCCCACCCCCTACTTCTTCCCTTTTCTTCTTCTGTGTGTGTCCCTGGAGCTCTTCATGCTCTATTTAACTTTTCCCCAGGAAAGGTGGACAGAGAAGGTTTAAGTTTAGGATTTCGATGGACGACCAACCTCCTCGTTTACAGATGGGAAAACCAAGGTCCAGAGAGTTTAACTGAGCAGCTGCATGGCTAACCCTTGGAGGAACCAAAACATATGGGATGAAAACTCAAGTACAGTGGCAGATTTGGTGCGGAAAAAAAATCTTATTAAGGGGTGAGCAGTGCCAAGACCAGACTTGATGATTACCTAAGAGTTCCTTCACTCATTCTGCTCTTGTCTCCCTGCCAGCAGTGTAAGCAAAAGATCAAAGCAGAGCATGCATACCAGTCATAGATCCACGAGGACACCTGGGGAGGCTCCGCCTCCTAGGAGCTTGGAGACCCTGAAGACGGCCTGGGCCCCTCCAGCCCAGATCAGCGGGACAAGAGGAGGGTTCAGAGACAGCCAGGCTAATGAACTCCGCTCAAGTCCCACATCCACTAGGCTTTTCACTATTAGCCAGCACACACAGTGGTAAATTGACAGAAAATTTCCCCCTCAGTGTAGGAAGATGCATAAAATACATGATGCCTGTGAAAATATATTTATTGCAAAAGTTATATCAGTCTTGTAAGAAAGCACCAGCCTTCTCTGGGAAAACGCATGGGTGGGAAAATGAATAAAATAACTTAGTATTTTGACTGTTTGCTGCAGTGGAAGAGGGACTTCTGTTTCTCAAGCTGAGTGGGAAGAGAGGGATTTATCCTTGGATGCCTAGGAACAAGGCGGAATAGCGTAGAAAAGTCACTCCTTGGTGTGAGCATGGGGGCAAGTCCCCACCCCAACCCCCAGGCCTGGCTGATGGTCGTTCCCAGCCAGCCATTCCTCCCGGGTCGGGCTTGTTCCAGCCCGTTGGGATCTGCTGAGTGAGGCACTGAGCCTGGCTGCTGCCGCTGCCGCCCAGCACTGTGATTAAGAGCTCAATGATTGATTTTCTAGCCCATGACCACATTGGTGGGGACAGAGTATGGCAGAGGAGGCTGGCGGGAAGCCAAGTGGAAAGAGGGTTTATGAAATGAGCTCTCAATGAAGAAAACTGTGGGAAAGAATGCGATGGGAGCAGATCTGGGGCCAGTAGATGTGGGAAAGCAGAACAACTCAAAAATGCTCTTCAAACTCGAACTAAAAACACAGCATTTTGCCAAACACAGGAAGGATCTGGTATGTGAGAAAGGCTCAGCGCTGTTTATATAAAATAGACTATTCCTCTCTGCACAACCATCACGGACAAGGCTTAACCTCCCTTCTGTACTGGGCACTGTGCTGGGTTCTGAGGCTAGAAAGAAGAATCAGTCAGTCTAGAGAAGGGGATTGAAAACACACGGAATGAGGTGTTAAAAATGCAAATGGCTCTTAAGGGAGTCATCAAAACATTTTGCCTAAACTTTGGGCCCAGAGCCAGCAGGCAGGAGTGGAGCAGGGAGGGCCTGGGACTGCGCCCTGGGTGCTGCCTGCCTCCTGTGCAAACCTGAGGAAGGTTCTAGCAGGAAGACCCTGGTTGCTTCCCCCCGCACCCCCACCCCTGTTACATCCAGAGGAGGTCTGCTGAAGTTATGGGAGCTGGGAAAACCTCCCAGCACCAAGGGGCAGTTAGACATCCTCCTTATAAGCCTCAAGTTGTGGACACTTGTGACATGATTCCTTTCCCTCCCCTCACACACACCCCCACCCACCTCGAACTTGGGTCTCAGTTGACTCCCCATGTGTGTTTTGAGGGAAGATTTAACCTACTATGCCCCTGTTTCAACCCCCTTTGAGTAAAGAAATAAATTATTTGTGTTTCGTTTAGCTTTCAGCATCTTTTTTTTTTTTGCCCTGTAAAATAAACTGGAAACTGAAGAAGATGAGTATCTGTGTGTTTTTGTGCATCAGTGTTTAATATGTAAGAGAGGAGATGATATGTTTTAAAAGGGGAAATAAGAAAAAAATATCATACAACTTAAAACTTAGTGCTTGACCAAGCTCAGTATCTGATGGTTTTATTTTTTTAATATCTGAAATAAAATTCTATTTCTGCAGTTCATGTCTGAAAATGGTGTAATCCAAAGTGGCTCTTTCATCTTCCACTGCAGGAACTGGTTCTTTTTGTAGCTTTGGAGCCCAGGTGTCTGCCCTGGAGGACTTTAAGGAGGTTATATTTAAGCCAGAAGACTTTGGAAAAGTATAGACTAGGCTGGAGGACCTCTGAGCAGTCTAGCCTGAGCTGGCAGAACTGATACCAGTGTAGCCTAAGCCTCTTATCTCCTAGGGGAGGAATTCAAGCTGTGAAAAGGTGGCCTGCCCAGGCCCTTCTGCAGGTGAGCATCACCAGGACACAACCTTCTTAACCCCTGGCTCAGGGGCCTTCCCGCTCTTTCTCAGTCAAAACGGACTGAAATTTCTGGCAGTGCTGAGACACATGTCCCTAACATTGTACTCTTTTTCACAGAATAAAAACTGAGTTTAAGAAGAAACACAGTACTCGATTAAAAAAAAAAATACCTGGCATTTAAGCACAAAGCCCCAAAACAAGGCGTGGTCTCCCGGGTACTGGAAGTACTCCGAAATCCGCAAAGTCTCATTCGTGGTTCAGAAAACAGAATAGAACAACTTTCTCTGCTCCCTCCTCTCCTCTCCCCGCCCTCACCCGCTCGCTCCGTGCAGTAGCTGTTCTTGGCAGATGCCCAAAGCGGCACCCGGTAATTCCACGGTACATTGTGTACATTTGCATCCATTTAACCAGCTATTTACAGCCGCCCTTTACCGCCACCTGTAAGAGGCAACGCCGTAATGACACTAAGTGGCGGGGCCGGGAAGCGGGGGCCCCGTGATGTTCTACACTTCAAGAGCAGGAATTTGTGAAGGGCTGGCACTTGGAGAAACCAGGAGACGGCTGGGGACATCACACGTACTGGGCGGGAGGCGACAGGAGGAGGCGCGCCAGACGGAGGGTCCTTCCTCGGGAGCTCCAGTCGTTGGCTCCTTTTCCGTTACCACCACCGCGAGGAGGGACCTGCCGGGCCTTCCGCGCGGCTTATTTCCTGCCTGATAAAGAGCCCGCTGCCATTTGGATTTGCTGAAGCTCTGAATCACTCGAGACGAGACGCCTGATGGTCCCGAGGAGGGTGGGGACGCAGCGCGCTAGGGTGGGAGCCGCAGTCCGGCGGCATCCGGGCTGGATGTCACCCCCTGGCGCCTGGGAAACCTGCTCGCGGATGTGATGCGGCAACGCGGGGAC
>NW_011495070.1:7094017-7094366 GCF_000754665.1 Bison bison bison | reverse complement strand
GACTTCCAAGGGGTCCCTGGCATAGTTGGAGGTCGAGCGTTCTGAGCCCTCCCCACCCCCAAGGGTGGCTACCCGGAGGTCCCAAGTGCCGCGAGGAGCGCTCTCGGAGCGCACCCAGCCTCGCAGAAGCAAAAGCTAAACCCGTGATGGGCCGGGGGACTGGCAGGGGGGGGCGCAGAGCCCGCGCGGACCGGGGGCGCCTTTCGTTTTAAGGAGCCTTACTTCTGGGAAGGGACAGGGAACTGTCAATCAGCGAGGGAGGGAGCGCACCGGCGCTGGGTGATGTCAGCGGATCAGCTGCTCGATAACAAAGAGGGGGTATTACAGGAGAAAGTTGCAGCGGCGGCGG
>NW_011495070.1:7077408-7093308 GCF_000754665.1 Bison bison bison | reverse complement strand
TCCCCCGCCGCCACTGGCGATCTCGGCGGAGCAATCCCGAGCTCCTCTCCCGGCGCCAGCCCTTTCGTTCGGCTTGCCGCTGCGACCTGCGGTGACCGCGGTCGCGTCCGGGTCGGTCCCCCGGCGCAGCGCACAGGGCTGGACCAGGCACGTGGCAGCCGCGGCTCGCGCGGTCGCTCCTCCGAAAAGATGAAATCATTGCAGGGCCGGGGATAAGGCTCCCAACCCGGGGCTTGAACGCACGCCGACCTGGCCTCCGCTGCCCCGGAGCGCATCGGCCAAACCGCCCCTCCCCCTTCCTGCTTCCCCGGCGGGTGCCGCCGCCGCCACGCTGTGCAGGCGCCCGGCAAGCCCGGACCCAAATTGCTGGGTGACACTTAACTTTCTGAATTCCATGCAGTTGGCTGTGGGTGATATCACCGCCTCTGTGTCGTGTTTCTCCGCCCCTTCGCTTCCAGCGCCCCTCCCCCGACTTTTCTCGCCACTTTGTTTTGCTGAGTTTCTCCACCTCTTTTTTTTTTTTTTGGCTAGTTCTAAAAAAACGAGGTGGGGACGTTATACAATCTAGTTGTTTGTATCATGAGACGTTATGATTTTGTAACAGTGAATACTGGAAAATACACGTTAGCGTTATTTATTTCTATGATTCTACCCTGGACGGTACGTCGTGATGTTTTGCAGTGCTTCGTGGTATTATTCCAGAATATTTTAACCAAACAGCTAAGTAAACATTTTTTAGCTTTTGGTTGAATCTGCTTTCTATCTAATTTGTATTAACAAGTTCTTAGAAATGGTAAAGAAAGACAAAGTGACAAGGCTTACAGATGCATGAGAATGCAGTTACTGCTACTTTGGGAGGAAAAAAAATCAATTTTTATATCAACATAATTGACTCCGTTTGCGATGCTCCCAAGGTCTTAGGGAGAGATTAAGTTGAATAATATTTTTTAATTCTCTAAAATCTGTCTTCATGTAACTGTTGAAACTTATTTCTTTATCGTGCTTCAAGGAGTGTTGGTTTTGTTTTAAATTAACAATGCCCTGAACTATTTCTCTCTAAATAAAGCCAATGCTGGGACTTCCTGGGGCCCAAAGACGGTGATTGGTAATCTTCTTTAAACTTAAATTATTGACTACCTGTGCCTTCATGTTATGAAAGATAGTTGAAAAATGCTACTCTCAGATTGTTAGGACTTGCTCTCATTCTTCAAAGTTTACTTAGACTTGTAAAAATAATGCAAACCCTTGATCCCAGGCAGTGCTCCCAAGGTTAAACTACCTTATCCTTTGAAGCTGTTTGGAAACCTAAGGCTCAGTTGTCCACAGTCCCAGGCTCCTTGCAGGATGTGAACAAGCAGCTTTAGAAATACATCGATGCTTTTGAGATTGCTTAATGGGTGGAAGCACAGAAACTTCTTTATATAAGCAAGGAAGTTTCTGTTATATAGAGTGTGAGGGTATGTTCATATACATTATTACCCAAAGTCAGAATGTACTTGAGAAGGGTCACTATTTAATTCTTATGCTGGCACAACTGGCTTAAACCTTGAATGTCTGGAGGAATCCAGGACACATGGTTACTCAGTAATATCAACAGTAAACAAAGTAACGCAGAGTCTTTAAGTCCTTAGAGGCACACAAGGCGTAGACTCACACAGTGTCTAGAGCACGCATGTGTAAAAGCAGGCTTTTTCCCAGCCATTCTTGGCCTTTTAAAGTGCTGTCTGTAATAGTGTCAAGATCTAACACGCGCATGGGGGACTGGTAAAAGGCTAGTCTGAGCATCTTGGTGTGGAAGTACCGGCTAACCTACTTCTGTCCATATACAGAGCGTGTGTTCTCTGCAGTTTCATTGTCTTAGCTATCATTATTGCTGTAATTATTTAGTTCTTACTATGTGCAGGCTCTGTGCTTAGTATTTCACACACACACTCATGATGTGAGTACTCCTATTATCCTAATTTTACAGAGGAGGAAGCCGAGGCTTAGAGAAGTTAAGAACTGACCCAAGGACCCTCAGCCATGCAGGGGACAGGCTTGGACCCCAGAACCCAGCTCCACCATACGACATCGTCTCCCTGTGTGTGTGTGTGAATTGCTCAATCATGTCTGACTCTTGGCAACCCCCCCAACTGTAGCCTGCCAGGCTCCTCTGTCCGTGGAGTTCTCCAGGCAAGAACACTGGAGTGGATTGCCATTCGCTTCTCTAGTAGTCTCCCTACACCCTTCTTATTTTTTATTTCTTAATGAGCCAGTCACATATAGGAAACAGTTGGTAGCTGAGTTTGAAAGCAACCGTTAAATGTTGTGTCGGTGTCATTCTTTATCAGTGTCACTCTTTAGAGGCTGGGTCTGAAAGAGTTCAGTGACTCTCAGAAAAAAATATATTTGGGGAAAGAGAATTTAACTTATAGCCTCTGCTACCGACATCCTTTTTCTTCCTCCTTAGAAATTTACTCTGGGGAAGAAACTGGTCTCTTCAGGACTTAAGTCTGAGTGTTGATTGTCACATCATGTATCTTTTGGTTACCTCTCTGTTAGGGTGGAACTGCATCTTGGTTGGTGTTCTAAGCTCTGGTGGAGGAATCCCTGAGGGCAGGTGGGTGGAGGGGAGGGAGTTTCTGTTTATGATGTTGGCTGGGCTTCCTTGGGAGGGCAGCCCTGGGGCTCAGCGGGCCTGCAAACATCACCTGAGCTCCCGCTGTGGTTTTTATTCTTTTATATTATTATTATTTTAAAGGTTTTCTTGGCTGCCCTGCACAGCATATGGGAATCTTAGTTCCTACAAGGGATAATCCATGCCCTTGGCATTGGAAGCACAGAGTCTCAACCACTGGATGGCCAAGGAAGTCCCCTTGCTGTGGTTTTTTTTCTTTGAGGCTCATTGGTTCGGGGAAGGGTGATGTTTAACTTTGGGAATAGAAGTTTTTATTACATCTATTTCTTTGCCTACCAGTAGACACAAAGATGAATACAAGGTTTTCCCTAATGTAATTTGAAATAAATATATCATATCTAATCAGATGAGTGATGGTGGTTGAGAGGAAGTGGAAATTGCATACAGCCTGTGGAAGTAGTTGGGGAAGGAATTCCTGGAAGAGTTGGCGTGGAATTGAGTCCAGTTGAGAGAGGCACTTTGCGAGAAAAGAGAGTTGTGGAATGAAACAACAATTCACAGGGAAAAAGAAAACAAGTGACCAATAAGCATTTGAAAAGAAACAACTTCACTAAATAAATACAAATGCAAATGCTGAGATAAAGGTTTTCTCTAATTAGGTTGGCAAAATTCAATAAGACTAATATCATCCTGCAAAGAAGGGGACATTCTTACATATGATTCATTAGTATCATCAAGGAATTTCAGCTAATCAAAGGTTAACCCAGGTACATCAAAACATAAAAAAGGAAAAGGAAAAAGAGGGGGAGAGTGGAATTATTGCAGGCACATTCCGAGACGAACTGCTGGCTTCTACTATAACAGAGGGTCGAGGAGGAGAAAAGTGGAGGGTAACACAGGGAACGGAGTCTTGTCACAGGCCCAGACCGTGAAGTGTCCTAGAGGCTCTTTAGAGCTCAGAGTGGAAGAATGGGGGCTCTGCTCTGGGAGAATGAGCAGGCAGTGGGGAGCAGGTGAAGCGATCATCTAGAAGGCTCTTTGAAGTAGCAGTTATGAGGGCAGGAAAAATCAGACAGGCCTGGAAACATAAAGGCCACATGGAGGAAGAAAAAAAGGGGAAAGAGCAGCATCACTAGAACGAAGAAGCCAGAATGAAAATAAGAATCTCTGTGTTTCACTGCCCCAGTCCCCTCAAATAGTAAGAGGATTTTTTTTCCCCTTAAAATATATTTATTTATTTTTAATTGATTGATCATTGCCTTACAATATTGGTTTGATTTATGCCATACATCAAAATGAATTAGCCATAGGTGTACACATATCCCTTCCATCTTAAACCTCCCTCCCACCTCCCACCCTTTCGCACCCATCTAGGTCCTGACAGAGCCCAGGTTTGAATTCCCTGAGTCATACAGCGAATTTCTATTTGCTGTCTATCTTACATATGTTAATGTATATGCTTCCATGCTGTGTGTGTGCTTAGTCACTCGGTCGTGTCATGGACTTGTAGCCCGCCAGGCTCCTCTGTCCATGGAATTCTCCAGGCAAGAATATTGCAGTGGGTTGCCATGCCCTCTTTCAGGGGATCTTCCCGATCCAGGGATTGAACCCAGGTCTTCCACATTACTGGTGGATTCTTTACCGTCTGAGCCACCATGGGAAGCCCCATGCTTCCATGCTGCTCTCTCTCAAATACTAAGAGTATTTTTAACTGTCCTCCTAATCACTTATCCTACCTGTCTCTAATAAGACTGCTGATGCTCTGAACTTAGGAAGAATACAGGCGAGGTGTCTGGTAACACGCTTTGTATGTGGGCCTCACGTTAAAACTATGACCCTCACAACTAATAACTGAGCTCTTGCAAAGGATGACTTTCAAAAATCTAATTGTGTTTTTAACCGCAAGCATAAGTGCTTCATCATGAAGGCACATTCTTGCACTAAACAGAATAAGTTTGCCTTTTTTATGATTATTACCTTTTTAAAAATAATTCTGTTCAACAAAACCAACAATGCATGTAAGGGTCTCTGGTTCTGAGAGGAACACACACACACTCTCTCAGACACACACACACACACACGCACACACTCAGATCTCCTGTGAGTAAGCCTGAGGCTGTACGCAGCAGAGTGTCTGATCCAGAGGGAATTTCCTGTGCTGAGAGGAACCATCACTGCACAAAATACAGCCCTCGCTCTCATCAGGTTCATGAAAAAAACTCTGAGGGAACCCAAGGGGAAAAAAAATTGAACTTCTGTCTGTTCAGTAGATAATGATCTTGAGAGCAAAGTGAAAAAGTAGATTTGTGAGACGGTTCTTTTTTTTCCCCTTTCTCTAACTTCTGTCAATATTTGAATGCCGTGCTACAGACAGATGTACGACACAAGAGCCGGGGCAGCTCTCCCAACACACGACCGTCATTCTAGTGGGTTTTCCTTGTTTGGGTCTGGCCCTCAACCTCTGTGGAGTGGGAACTGGCCTGGAAGGCTGTTGGCTGACTTGGCACATTGCACAGGCTGACCTCAATCCGAGCAGGCAGGACTAGTGTTGCTCTTTGCGTTGGTAACACGTGGAAGAGGCAGGCATTTGCCGTCAGGATATGCTGGTGCTGTGAGAACTCTCTTAACTCTGAAGGCCTCTTCCATTTCTCTGTCTGGGACCTGAGATCACCTCTCTTTAGAGGTCACTTCTCCTGCCATCGGCAGGAAAGGATACCCTGCCAGTTCGCTCTTATCCCAGGATTGAAAGAGTGGGGGAAGGTGTTCTTAACATCCATTAGCTCATTCAGGGTAGCTGTTAATGTGTTTCTTGGGCAATAGGGATGACTTTCTCAGCTGTAAGACTGGAATTTGAGGGATGGTTGTGAGGTTTAATTTAGATAATAGGAAATTACATAACTCAGTGCCTGATGCATAGTAGGTAGACAGATGTTTTTTTCTTCTCTGTGGTTCAGTCTCCCTCTCCATTAAATTGACTTACTGGCAAAATAAATATTACATGATCTTATTGTCCAAATGGCTTTGGAACAAGAGTTGTACCAGAAGCTCCTATAGCACTAGTTGGTAGGAGATGTGAGGTCATAGCAACCCAGTCTCTTCTCTTCCTGACATTTCTTTTCTTGGAAAGTCTCTTAGCTGTTATTGTTTTGGTTGTGGGTGTTGTTTTAAATATAAAGTTCTGCTGCCAGAAACACCACCCCAGGCTATTAAATATTCAGGATGGAAGTCTTGAATGATCATAAGCCGTATTAACTTTTAGCTCCTTTTCATTGATCCTGGTCATTGATCACATCCTGGTCATTGATCACATCATCCTGCTTTTGGAAGGATGAGAAGAGAACAGACAAGCCAACCAGAGGACCCTGCTGTGATCTGATAGAAGGCGATTTCAGAGATTTCTCACAGCATACAACCTGAACACCTGTGGAAAGGCAGTAAAGGGTCACCCGTCCCAGCCTTCTTCCTAGACAGGTGGTGTCACCAGAAAAACGGCCAACATTCAGCAGCCCCTCTGTTCCTTTCTCCCTGGAGACTAAGACGGTGCTGGAACTTCTCCCCACTGGCCGGTACAGAGGCAGCATCCTTCATGGAGCAGGGTTGGTATTACCGCTCTCATCTCGGTAGGATTCAGGACTGTCCCTCAAGTGTTTTTATTGTGTTCTGTGATGCTTCCAATTTTCTGCAATATCTAAATGCCGCTGCTGAGGGTGCACCTGTTTTGCTCAGAAATAGGACAGGACCATTGCAACTGAGGAAAGGTGGAAATGAATTTACATTGGGTTTTTTTTCCCCTTAGGGTTCATATTTATCATAATACTTCTCTTGATCCAAAGTAGAATAGGGACTTCCCCAGTGGTCCGGTGACTCTATGCTCCCAATACAGGGGGCCCAGGTTTGATCCTTGGTCAGGGAACTATTACTAGATCCCACATGCTACAGCTAAGACCCCGCATGGCCAAATAAAATTTTTAAATATATTAAAAAAAAAAATGAGGCAAAATCACTAATTTCATCAAACATTAGTTTTATAAAGTCTGAAATATGTGAACTGTTTTCTATGGAGAAAGCATTTTCAACAGATTAGTAGGTACTTCAATATAAGGCTAAAATGGTTATTCTGATAGTTATACCTGAATCAAAAGTGGGATGCTACATTCATAGGAATGCTAACAGCTAAATTTAATTTGATCTGAGCAACATTTCATTAGAAAAAGCTTTTAACTATACACTGAGTGGGTTTTTTATGAAAAAAGAAAAAGACTTAATTTATTTCAATGAGAAAAATGTCATCAGTAGATATTTAGAAAATAATTGTCCAAATTATTTCATATGATTCAAGTGTCATTGAATCATGTCACATACAGTTTTTGGTTTTAGAGCAAGGAAGCAAATGTGGTCTAGTTCCCTCCTAACCATTAACTTCCTGGCCCTTGGTGAAAAAAAATTGTGTTAAGAGAAAAAGATCCTTATTGACTGTGATTTATTTAAGTAGCCATGTTTTCTTGTGATATATTCTAGGTAATTCATTCTATACAGAATGAGATATAGCAATAAAACAGTCTTTGTTCGTTTGTATTTTATGTTTATGTAATCAATAATACAAATAAACAGGTTTTTTGCTCTTGATAAGAGTGCTTGCTTACTATCCCTTCTAAGGGATGATACTGTTTTACCACTTTAGAAGAAATTATTTTAGGAGAGTAAAGCATTCATTGTGGTGTTATGGTCTGTGTTCCTTTTTTTTTTATGTCTGTGAGCCATCTGGAAGCCATATTTAAGTGTTTAATGTCCCTGCATTGCACAGTATTTAATTATTTTATACCTTTTCATCCATGACTCAGGTCATTAACCCAGGAAAAAGTCAGCAGATTAACTGCTGCCTTTATTTTCAACCCACCTCTGCAAAATTAGCTCAGCAAAATGACTGGGGAGACACCAAGGAGGTGACTCCTGGGTTTTGTGAAATATGTGGATAATAATAAGAAACCTAAATGTTGACTGGAAACATAAATATTAAAATATACCAGTTGGTGATGCGAGAAGAACCAGCAATTTAAAGATCACAGTGTAATCATGGCTACTGATGTTCAAAATCACTGCTTAAATGGTCATATGGATACTTCTGGCTACATTTAAAGCACAAACCCTCTGAACCCAATGGGCAGAAGGTATATGACAAGGTTATTACTGAACATTGAAAGCTGAAAGGTTTTTGTAAAGTAAAGCAGTAAGTTCAAGCTTAAGTTCAAGCTTAGAAGGACTCTGAGTTTGTGTGTTTGTACAATGAGGTGCAGACGTTAGGGCAGTTGTAGAGAGGTGGGTCGAGCTCTTGTTGTCAGAAGGTAACAAAGAGCAGGGGGGTTTTCAGAGGGTGCCTGGCCAGCAGAGCTCCACATCAGACCATATCAGTTCAGTTCAGTCGCTCAGTCGTGTCTGACTCTTTGCAACCCCATGAACTGCAGCACGCCAGGCCTCCCTGTCCATCACCAACTCCCGGAGTCCACCCAAACCCACGTCCACTGAGTCGGTGATGCCATCCAACCATCTCATCCTCTGTCGTCCCCTTCTCCTCCTGCCCCTAATCCCTCCCAGCATCAGAGTCTTTTCCAGTGAGTCAACTCTTCGCATCAGGTGGCCAAAGCATTAGAGTTTCAGCTTCAACATCAGTCCTTCCAATGAACACCCAGGACAGATCTCCTTTAGGATGGACTGGTTTGATCTCCTTGCAGTCCAAGGGACTCTCAAGAGTCTTCTCCAACACCACAGTTCAAAAGCATCAATTCTTCAGCACTCAGCTTTCTTTATGGTCCAACTGTCACATCCATACATGACCATTGGAAAAACCATAGCCATATAATGATGTATAAAATTGTATTGTGCTTGGTTCTACAACCACATCACATATTGCCAAGACAGTGTGCCATCTCAACCACATTTCAGTTAAGCGTGACCTTTCAGGAGCATTAATTCCAAACCTGAGGACTACCATGTGGTTTGGTACTAAGTCAATTGAAACTCACACTGCAGATGTTATTATTGAGAATAACTTTCAGTCCCTAGCAAAATATGATTGTGGCTTGGGTTCCTGTTCTTACATGTGTCTAAGGTGCTCTATCGTGGACCCGTCCTTTTGAAAGCGTATCTGAGTGGAACTGATGGTGCTGATGCAGGCAGAAAAAGCTTGGCATTCGCCCTTCCCTGAGCAAGGAAGGGACCCCCAGGCTGCTCAGGGCACTTGCTGGCAGCATCTAAGCACAGATCTGAGGGTGGGGGAGCATGGAAGATGTTAAGGTTTGCCTTGTGTTTCCCTTTCCCCAGGGCACCTGGATGATGACGGATTGCCGCACGGCTTCTGCACAGTCACCTACTCCTCCACGGACAGATTCGAGGGCAACTTCATTCACGGAGAAAAGAACGGACGGGGCAAGTTCTTCTTCTTTGATGGCAGGTAGCACTCACGGTTTGGTTTTGTTTCGTTCTGGGGGTAGGAGGTAGGTACCAAACTATTTGGAAGAATGATATGAATGAGAGAATTTCAGTATTTTAATACAATGTATAGAAAAGGTCAGGGTAAGCCCAACATGCATGTACTGCTTTGGGACCCAGGGAATTCGGCCCCTGTTACAGAACTCAAGTGGCCCGCACACAGGGAAGCCAGTCTGCTGACACCAGGTGGTGGGGAGGGAAAGTGTTCAGTGCAGAGCCCCAAGCAAGGAGTCCAGGGCACCCAGTGCTGCCTGTTACACTCCTGCACGGGTTTCAGGAAAGCATTTTTAAAGACAACGTAAGGGCGAGGCATCCCAGGATATGTAATGAGCTTGTGTACAATTCTCTGATTGACAGTGAGGTAACAGGGCGGTGTCATGGGGGTTAGCTTTACCAACCCAGAGGCGCCAGTAAGTCTGGGGGCTACTCGCTCATGGTCGTCAAGGGGTCAATTTCTTCCATTTGCTGAGGGATTTAGCATCTGTAAGTCAACTTGGGAAATGTGCGTCAGTACTGTTATCTAGGTACTTCAGAGGGGAGCTACCGAAGAAGATATGGGGGAGGGGTCTGTCCTGGGAAGATCCCATAGGGTCCTGCTCGGTTACCCACCACCACCATGGCTATGGCCTGAGACTCAGCTCTGCCATCATCACCTCTGAGGGTGTCAAAGACACCCTCTGCCGTGCCAGATTCAGGGGCCCTCATCTAGCACAAGTTGGTGGGTCTTTGATGGATTTCACCTGCTTGTTCAGGTAACGCGTCTCCATAAAGTTACACAAGTGGGGATCATTCTTCGTCAGGAACCAGTGTGTGCAATCCCAGTAGTGACTGATCCACGCTCTTTTTTGAGTGTAATGCGCACTTACTCCATTGCATTCAGCCCATTCTCAGACATCATGGTCCAGTTTCTTGATTTCCTGAAAGAAGCTTCAGCCACCCCATTGTTCCTGCAGCTTCATCATTTTCTCAGCGTATTCTCTCTCCTCCTGAGATTAGCCAAGAGAATATTTAGCAGAGGTCCTCCAAGCCCGTCATCACGGTTCATGCAGTAAGACGGGTGAACAAGGCGGGGCCAGCTCCAGGCCCAGTGTTGTAAACGCTTGTCTTTGGGGTGACCAGACACTGCATGTGATACCTCAGTGCTGATGCTGTAATAGTGTTTCCTATGTTCTCCCTCTAGTTAAAATATTTTTCACAGCAGGATTCTTTTACTTTGCTTTCACCTCCTTTATGAGAACACCATAAGGCAGAAGTTCTTCACCCTCTTGAGATAGGTGGGAATAGCTAGGTCTGCTGCTGCTGCTGCTAAGTCACTTCAGTCGTGTCCAACTCTGTGCGACCCCATAGACGGAAGCCCACCAGGCACCCTGTCCCTGGGATTCTCCAGGCAAGAACACTGGAGTAGGTTGCATTTCCTTCTCCAATGCATGAAAATGAAAAGTGAAAATGAAGTCGTTCAGTCGTGTCCGACTCCTAGCGACCCCATGGACTGCAGCCCACCCCCTCCATCCATGGGATTTTCCAGGCAAGAGTACTGGAGTGGGGTGCCATTGCCTTCTCCGATAGCTAGGACTAGTCTCTTTCAAAAGAGATGGGTTACACAGGCCTAGCTTGCCAGTAGTGACTTTTAAGCCATGTCGTCTTCAGAAATGAGGAGTGGCTGGGTGAATTTCTCCAGCAATTAGAGGAATTCAGAGGCACAGAAGAACCGGTTCTTTTCATACCACTTGACTGAGTAATACAGAAATGGATTTTTTGGGGCTGTATGTACGACCTTAGTTCCCTGAACAGGGATCCAACCCACGTCCCCCTGAGTGGAAGCACAGAGTCCTAACCACTGGACTTCCAGGGAAGACCCCAGAAATGGATTTAGCTAAAAGCAGATTATAGAATTCTGTGGGACAAGATGCTGAAAGCTCAGCTTTTCTGTACACCAGTGCTGAATCAAATCTTGGAGACATAGTTTTGGGTGAACTAGAAAAGAGTAGCTTTATTGCTTTGCCAGGCAGAGGGGAACACAGCAGGCTAATGCCCTCAAAACCAAGTGTCCCATCTTGGGAAAGACAGTGACAAGTTTTATAGTAATTGTTCACATAGGGCGTGACCAACTCATGAATATTCATGGCTTGGCAGTGAGATAAGTAGGAGTCCATATGGTCAACCTTCAGGTCCAACTGGTCTGGGGTCTACATTGCTTGTGGGTAGCACACCGTCATTAATCACTAACTTCTCCCACCTGGAGGGGGTTTCAGTCTCTGCAGAATGGCTCAAAGATATTGTCTGTCACCTGTATCTGTTGATGGGAAAATAGGAATTTGCCCCAAGGCTGCTCTGGACTGTTTCTCCCTGGTCTTGCATCCCCTCCCTTCCCTAATTAACAACTGCTTGAATCTGCCCCTTGAAACTCAGGAGAGGTCATGGAGACTGAATGAAGTTTTGTCGCCTATAATCAAAGAAATGGGAGCACAGAAAGGCCTTCTGCCCAGGAGCTCCACAGGGTCCTGCTCAGTATCAGGCATAGCACCACTTGCTAAATTCTTGACACTGGTAATAAACTGAAGCTTCCACAAACCTTGAAATTTCTTCAGGAGAGAGATTGTCTAAGCTAATAGCTGAAGGGTGATCACAGACACTGGCTTGTGACCCAGCATCCCGTCCCTTCTCTGTAGGTGGGGTGAGTTGCTTTTAAAAAAATATATTAATACGTCTTCAGGCTCTCAATTATCTGAAATAAGGAGGGGTGAGGAAAGCAATAAAAGCCTCAGAGAACTTTTGTAAACTTTTAACTCCAACCTTCTCTTTCCCATTGTCCCCAAGCCCACACTCAACCTCGTTTTAGCAGAAACTGGCTTCCAAACTATTCATGTTCATCAGTATTCTACTTCCTTTTTTCTGCCCCGGTGGATACCCAAGGCCTGTAGTGGCCTCTTACTGGATTTGATATCAGCGCTTTTCTCTCTCACAACCCCTTTAAGCCATCCAGAGGGAGATTTTTCCTGCCTCGTTTATTTAAAAATAAAATAAATATAATTAAAAGAGTTTATAACTCTTTTTTGGAAAGTGTCACTATTTACCTCATGCAGTTATTCTTTTACTCATTCAACAAATATATATTTATAGGAATGTCTTATTTCCAAGGACTTCCCTGGCAGTCCAGGGGTTGAGACTCCTCACTTCCAGTGCACGGCGTGCAGATTCAGTCCCTGGTTGGGGACTGAGATCCCATGAGCAACAAGTGCAGCCAAAAATGAGTCTTATTTCCCCTACAGAAGTGAGCTTTCCTTGAGGGCAAAATCTGTGTCTGTTTCATCTTCTATGCTTAATAGCACTTTCTCTTAATTTGGTACTAAAAAAAATGTTCTTGCTGAATGAGGATAGGAGATGAAAAAGAGGGTAGAATTCTCACACACATAGACACACACACACAAGTATTTAAAGAGCACCTTACATCTCTTACTTTGAAGGTCATACCTAATTAATTGATTGACTCTGGGAAAGCAGTCCAGCAGGTTTGATTGAATTTAGTGTTGGTTGTGGGCTTGCTTTGGGCTTCCCAGGTGGCTCAGTGGTAAAGAATCCACCTGCCAACACAGGAGACTTGGCTTTGATCCCTGGGGATCCAGGGGATCTTCTTGACAATGGCACCCTGCTTCAGTATTTTTGCCTGGAGAATTCCACAGACAGAAGAGCTTGATGTGCTACAGTCCATGGGGTCACAAAGAGTCTGACATGACAGAGTGACTGAGCATATGGGCTTGCTCTGTACTCAAGAGTTGGGCTAAGCTTCCCAACCAGTGTGCCAGGAATGAGGCCTGGGGTGCTGAGTGGGACCTTGAGACTTCCAAATGCATCCCTCCTTCTGCCAAGCTAGTCACGTCCAGCTCTGACCAGCTTCATCCAGTTCCTCCAGTGTGCCTTACTAATGCAGCGATCTGCCTACGGGTCAAGACCAGCGCAGACTGGAGCACCAGGTAAGGCTGAAGCATTAGGTCAGTAACTATCTCAGGAATAGAAAGAAATTCACTTTTTTTCTTTCGGGGGCACAAATTCACTGGTTTTTATACCTACCACTCAGACACCTGAAGAGACTTAGGTCCAATGGGAGCCTCAAGGAATGATGGAATTAGCAGGGACCTGAAAAGCTCACCCTTGTTAGCCTTGTGCGCATGGCAGGTAATCCCTTGAGGGGAAAAGATCAGTCTCACTGCTTTTGTGACATGGGATGAAGTCGTGTGGTGACAGGTTCTCAAAAGGTCGCAATCACCTTCTCTCTTAAGCCCAATAACGATCATGTTGTGAGACATCTATTAGAAGGATTTGTGAAAGAGTAGATTTATGGTCATGGTCGGGGAGGGAAAGGGTGGGATGACTTGAGAGAGTAGTCCTGCAACATACATTACCATATGTGAAGTGGACAGTCAGTGGGAATTTGCTGTATGATCCAGGAAACTGAAAGCTGGTGACTTGGAGCGGGCGATGGGGAGAGAGGTGGGAGGGTGCTTTAGGAGACGGGCTGGAGGGGCGTATGTATCCTATGACTGATTCATGTTAATGTATGGTGGATACCATCCCAATATTGTACTAATAGAGTAAAAAGTAAAATTTAAAAAAAAGAATTTGTGGAAAAATTAGTGACTCTTATGACTGAAATAAAATGCTATGTAATCTGTTAGATCTAACGGGGAGGTGGCAGATACCATCCCAAAATTGTACTAATAGAGTTAAAAGTAAAATTTAAAAAAAAGAATTTGTGGAAAAATTAGTGACTCTTATGACTGAAATAAAATGCTGTGTAATCTGTTAGATCTAACCGGGAGGTGCAGGAAGTGGTCATAGAGAAGTCAGTTTCTACATGAAGCAGCACCTTAGTTTACATTGCTTTATTAATTTTTCTCCCTATTACTGCTTCCAATTTTGGGGGGGTCTAATGTATTGAGTAAAATAAAGTGGGCATTCATGGTTTTTTATTAGCAGTCAGGAGGCTTTAGTCTGGAAAAATTCCTCCAAAAAGGGTGAAATTAAGGTTTTGAAATAACCGTTGAGGAAACAAAAGGTTTCTGATAAAGTTTTTTAAAGTTGTGCAAACCTGTAGCACTAGCTTATGTTGCCATCAAAGGCTTTGTTTGCAGTTACAGGAGCCTGTGTTTGGAAAATTCCAGGGTAGTGACAGAAGACTTGGCTTGATGCATTTTTAATCTTATATAAAACCTGAACCTGAGTGTATGATTTTTTTTTAACTTGAGGCATGATTCATATACAAAAATCTGTACATGTTTAACGTACACAACTTGAATTTGGCGTAGTCTGCATCCATGAAACCATCACCACAATCTGTGCCATAGACTGGGTGTGTGATTTATGAGAAGGTTTCAAACAAATAAAAACTTATATCAAGAAAGGTCCGGAATCAGTTTTTCCCTTACACTGCTGCTGCTGCTGCTGCTGCTAAGTCGCTTCAGTCGTGTCCGACTCTGTGCGCAGAATATGATAAATCTGAATAAGAATTTTAAATATGCAGATCGCCAGGGAAGATGGCCTGGAAAAATAGAAGCAGAATATTTTATTTTGATTTTAAATTACATAGGTAGCAAATACTTGATAGAAAAAAGAATTTCAAGAAATATAGAAATGTAAAAAGTGAATATGCTCAGTGCTTCAGTCATGCTGACTCTATGGACTGTAGCCTGCCAGGCTCCTCTGCCCATGGGAATTCCCAGGCAGGAATACTGGAGTGGGTTGCCATTCCCTTCTCCAGGGAATCTTCCCACCTCAGGGATCGAACCCAGGTCTACCACATTGCAGGCAGATTCTTTACCGTCTGAGCCATTAGGAACTAGTTATCTGTTTCTAAATCAGTATAAATAGCCAACATGTACATTTTTACTGCTGTCTTAGCTTCAGAGGCTTCAGAATTGTCGCCAGTTTTGAGATCTTAACAGTTGACCTGTCTTTTCTTAAGTTAAATCTGGCTTATTATGTCAGAAACGTAAAGTCTGACCAACCAGATAGTTTATCCCACAAATGAGGAATGAATGGGAAAATTGACCTCATTTTTTAAATTGTCTTTTCAAGCAGCTGTTGTTTTCCAGTCTGCCCCTCCCGCACCCACCCCCGCCCCAGCCTTTTTTTTTTTTTTGGCCACATCATGCTACTTGCAGGGATGTACTTCCCTGACCAGGGATTAAACTTAAGCCCTGCCGTGAAAGCGCCAAGTCCTAACCACTGGGCTACCAAGCAGTTCCCCATTTTTCCCCCTTTCTAATGCAAAGAAGAGGATTGTCCTAAGATTAGGTAATTGGGACTCCCTAACATCTGCTCTGGTCCTGATATAATGGTATTTGTGTGATGAGAGAGGAATCTTGAGGCTTTGTTGGTGTGGTTCTGGAGTCTCTCTGGCACCAGTAATTCGCTGGAGTACTGTAGGGGATTAAAAAATGTTTAGTATGCAAAATGCTTCAATATACACATCTCTGATTTTTATACAGTAATAATCCCAGATTCTGGGACATGTTAATTGTCCCAATTGTTCTCATCTCTGCCAAGATTTGTGGATGTAAAGACAATTTAGCAGGACTTCTCGAAATCTTAGAACGGTAACAAGAAAAAGATATTTCAATGTAGAGTGGCTTTGGGCTGTGTGATATTAGGGCATCATGTGGTTTTTAGCCTGATTATGAAATAGAGATAAGTGAATTCATTCAGTTTTGTTTTGTTTTTTTAATGTTACTGATGCTTCCTCCTGACCTGCCAGTTAGATTTCAAAGTATTATTTGTTACTCCGTGATTTCATCCTCCTC
>NW_011495070.1:7074786-7077308 GCF_000754665.1 Bison bison bison | reverse complement strand
GACTTGTTCCTAATGAATCTGGTTAAGAGGGCTCCTTGTAGTTAATCACTGACCAGATAACTTAAGAGAAGCTGCCCATCTGATGAACCACGGAGAAGGGTGATATTTTCCAGGTGACAGGTCCACAGAGGAGTTCTTTTATTGGGTTTTTAGAAAGCACTTGGTTGCATTTCAGAAAACTGGAGTTTGAACAGACTTCTGAAGTCATGTATCCCAACCTCCCATGCAAGGCAAAAGTCCCTTCTATGTTGGTTTTGTTGGAACCAGGCTCAACAAATACGTTCATCTGTATCCTAAGGAACAGTTCTGGCTGAGGCAGAGTTTTGTGATGGATGAGAAGAAAGGGAGAGGAAATGAGATGGAGAACTTTGAATACCCACCATTTGTTCAGCACTGGGCATACAGCCTTCACAGCAATCTGTGAAGTGGGTTTCATAGTCCTTTTTTACTTGTGAAGAAACTAAGGCACAGAGAGGTGAAGTGACCTGCCCCACATGACCTCACCGGTAGAAGCTGGAGCTGAGAGTCAAGCCAAGGTGAGTTCAATTCCAAAGCCACCCCTCTTCTCCCTGAATCTGCTCCCTTCCTCTCACAGGAAGCAAGGATATAGCTCCAAACTTCCCTGGCAGTCCAGTGATTAAGGCTTCGCACTTGCACTGCAGGGAGCCCAGGTTCAATCCCTGGTCAGGGAACTAAGATCCCACATGCCAAGGGAAAAAAAAAAAAAAGCTCTGATCCTGACCTTCTGTTTCATGCCTTCATTTTACTTGAGGTTACTCATTAGCTTTAATTGTGGAAAATTCAAAGGCGTCCTGGGGTGAATTCAGTTACTTTCTTGTAGGAGCTTAAACAACTTGGGAGCTTGGCACATTGACGGGAGATTTTCCAGAGGAATCAGTTCAGAAGAGCCCTGCCCTAGCAAGTTGGCCTCCCTAAACTTGTTTCCTCATTTGAAAAATGGGGATAATTATTATCAACTTCTCCTAGTTGTCAAGACTGAGTGAAAAAGCCTGTAAAGACCTTAGAGTGGAGGGTACCTAGAAGGAGCTCTACTAGTAATTTTTTAAAAACTAGATCACCAGTCCATTTAAAAAAGGATATAACTCAGTTTAGGATATAACCCTTTATAATGGGTTTCCCTGGTGGCTCAGTCGGTAAAGAATCCACCAGCAATGCAGGAGATCTGGGTTCAGTCCCTGGGTCGGGAAGATCCCCTGGAGCAGGAAATGGCAATCCACTCCAATATTCTTGCCTGGAAAATTCCATGGACAGACGAGCCTGGCGGGCAACAGTCCATGGGGTCACGAAGAGTCAGACACGAATTAGCAATCAAACTCAGGAGCAGCCAGATGGAAGAGATGCACTGAGCAAAGTAAGAGGAAGGAGCAAGCGGCTCCCAGACCCCCTCCAAGGGCATCACTCCCCCAGCGTCTTCACAAGTTCACCAACCCAGAAGCTCCCTACTTTTTTCCTATTACTCTGTCTGCACTTTTTCCCACACAATCAGATAACACCTCCATTTCCCCACATCATTGCCTTTTGTGTATGTGTGTGTGGTGATGATACTTAAGATCTAACTCTCTTGGGAGTTCCCTGGTGGCCTAGTGGTTAAGATTTCAGACTTTCACTGTCAAGACCCAGGTTCAATCCCTGGTCAGGGAGCTGAGATCCCACAGCTATGTGGAATAGGGAAGAAAAAAGATCGACTCTCTTAGCAACTTTCGAGTATAAAAGTATTGTGAATTATAGTCACTATGCTGTATAGGGCCTTAGAAAGCATCACTACGAACAAAGCTAGTGGAGGTGATGGAATTCCAGTTGAGCTATTCCAAATCCTGAAAGATGATGCTGTGAAAGTGCTGCATTCAATATGCCAGCAAATTTGGAAAACTCAGCAGTGGCCACAGGACTGGAAAAGGTCAGTTTTCATTCCAATCCCAAAGAAAGGCAATGCCAAAGAATGCTCAAACTACCACACAATTGCAGTCATCTCACACGCTAGTAAAGTAATGCTCAAAATTCTCCAAGCCAGGCTTCAGCAATATGTGAACCGTGAACTTCCTGATGTTCAAGCTGGTTTTAGAAAAGGCAGAGGAACCAGAGATCAAATTGCCAACATCTGCTGGATCATGGAAAAAGCAAGAGAGCTCCAGAAAAACATCTATTTCTGCTTTATTGACTAAGCCAAAGCCTTTGACTGTGTGGATCACAATAAACTGTGGAAAATTCTGAAAGAGATGGGAATACCAGACCACCTGATCTGCCTCTTGAGAAATTTGTATGCAGGTCAGGAAGCAACAGTTAGAACTGGACATGGAACAACAGACTGGTTCCAAATAGGAAAAGCAGTTCGTCAAGGCTGTATATTGTCACCCTGCTTATTTAACTTAAATGCAGAGTACATCATGAGAAACACTGGGCTGGAAGAAACACAAGCTGGAATCAAGATTGCCAGGAGAAATAGCAATAACCTCAGATATGCAGATGACACCACCCTTATGGCAGAAAGTGAAGAGGAACTA
>NW_011495070.1:7028894-7074686 GCF_000754665.1 Bison bison bison | reverse complement strand
AAGCCTTTTGATGAAAGTGAAAGTGGAGAGTGAAAAAGTTGGCTTAAAGCTCAACATTCAGAAAACGAAGATCATGGCATCCGGTCCCACCACTTCATGGGAAATGGATGGGGAAACAGTGGAAACAGTGTCAGACTTTTTTTTTTTTTGACTCGAAAATCACTGCAGATGGTGATTGCAGCCATGAAATTAAAAGATGCTTACTCCTTGGAAGGAAAGTTATGACCAACCTAGATAGCATACTGAAAAGCAGAGACATTACTTTGCCAACAAAGGTCCATCTAGTCAAGGCTATGGTTTTTCCTGTGGTCATGTATGGATGCGAGAGTTGGACTGTGAAGAAGGCTGAGCACTGAAGAACTGATGCTTTTGAACTGTGGTGTTGGAGAAGACTCTTGAGAGTCCCTTGGACTGCAAGGAAATCCAACCAATCCAACCTAAAGGAGATCGGTCCTGGGTGTTCTTTGGAAGGAATGATGCTAAAGCTGAAACTCCTGTACTTTGACCACCTCATGCGAAGAGTTGTCTCATTGGAAAAGACTCTGATGCTGGGAGGGATTGGGGGCAGGAGGAGAAGGGGACGACAGAGGATGAGATGGCTGGATGGCATCACCAACTCGATGGACATGAGTCTGAGTGAACTCCAGGAGATGGTGATGGACAGAGAGGCCTGGCGTGCTGCAATTCATGGGGTCACAAAGAGTCGGACACGACTGAGTGACTGAACTGAACTGAACAATGTTTTAAACTTAGTCAAAAGTTAATTTGGCTAGAGATAGGAGTTTAAAGTAGAATTACCCTTCATTTAAAATATCTTTCATCTTCCCTGGGTGTGCAGTGGTTGCCCAATGCGGGGGTCCTAGATTTGGTCCCGAGTTAGGGAACTGGATCCCACATTCTGCAACTGAAGAGCCCATGTGCTGCAACTAGGACCCAGCATGACCAATAAATAAATAAATAATTTTTTAATAAAATTTCCCTCTAGGTTCTGTACCAGACAGAAGGAAGGGAACACGGTGCTGGAGGGAGCACAGCTTATGCCTCAGGAGCTGGAAAGCCCCAAACCTTCTAGAGCCCAAAATGTGAAGGAAAAGCCAAAGCTGTTTAGTCTCCTAAGAACACTTTTGTGTATTCAGATATTAAAGAGAATTCTTCAGTGAAAATAGTTGAATAGATTGCAGATGTATCTGCCTAGGTAAACAACTATAAAATTTTTTCATTTCTTTGTAAGTTAGGTTTTCTCATTTAACTTAGTACTGGAAAATTAAGTACAAGAGCTTTGATAAAACAGATAAAAATGGTCTGTGTGTATATGGGAAGAAAGAAATCTAATTAAAACTGATTTTTAAATTTTCTCCATGTTTTCAAGTTATTTGATTCAAGTGCTGGTCCTGGAAAAATCAAACCATTTTTTGTAGCTTCTTAACATACTAAAATATCTGCCAAGTGTTGAAAGAAATTTTAAGAAAATACAAGTCAAGAACATTGGGTGTGGTATGATCCCATTTTTGTTAAAACAGCCACCACGCAAGGTTGGAAAATGCATAATGTATTAATGGAAAAAAAAAGTCTTAAATGATATATGCCAAACTGAGTAAGAGTGTACAGGGGTTTCTGCTTTCCACATCTTTGTAGTGTTTGATTTGCTTTATGTTTGTTTGTTCGTTTTACAATGAATATGTTTTACTTTTTTCACTTAAGCATTTATTTCATCCTTCCCTCAGAGAGGAATCTTTCTAGCTGGGTTTTTTAAAAGTAAATCTAGAGCAGTGTTGTTCATTTCTTTGTCTACTCCAGGGTCTCATAACCAGTTCCCTAGTGCTGCTGTTTTAAGCTAAGTTTCTCAGTAAAAAGCTCACTGTCATATACATGAAAGTGCGTGCTCTTTTAATAGTAACACTAGGACGGCCCAGAGGGATGGTATGGGGAGGGA
Organism: Bison bison bison; assembly: GCF_000754665.1. NCBI lineage: Eukaryota > Metazoa > Chordata > Mammalia > Artiodactyla > Bovidae > Bison > Bison bison. Next base: position 7,072,753 of record NW_011495070.1, on the reverse strand, counting down.
GGAGGGAGGAGGGTTTGGGATGGGGAACACATGTATTCCTGTGGCGGATTCATTTTGATATTTGGCAAAACTAATACAAATATGTAAAGTTTAAAAATAAAAAAAAAAAATTAAAAAAAATAAAATAAAATAAAATTTTCCATTCCAGCATAAAAAGCAAAAAATAAATAAATAAATAATAATAACAGTTGTTATTCGAGCCGTCGTTATGTCCTCACATCTTCTGAGCACTTGCTGTGTATTAAACCTTGTAATCCTGAATAGCCTCATTAGTAGCTGCCGTTCACAAATGGAGAAATAAAGCACAGAGTTTAAGAAACTTTCCTCACTTGCAATTGAGTGGCTACAAGATAATGCCATTTTCTCACAGTTGATTTCTTTTTTAAATGCACATACACTTCATATAAAAAATTCTCCCTGCGCTTGAGAAATACTCTTAACATGCTCATGTTCCCTCTCAATTGCCTCTTCTCAGAGCAAGATTATCCCAGTTTCACTCTTTCATTTAGGAAATAGTGCTTGAAGATATGCTGTGTTTATATGTGAGGGGAGAAATACATAATGCCCGATTTGTTCCTGTAAAGGGCTTACAATCTATTTAGAGAAACGGGGCCCATAAGCTGATCATGGATAAAGACGTGGCACTTCCTGTACCCGTCCATGACTAGTCTCCAGCGACTGTGGTTACAGAGGTCAAGGTAGCCTCTTTGGAAGCAGGGCTCCATGTGGGGGAAGGGTAGGCTCCAGGGAGGCCGATGATGAGCACCCTTTATAGCATAACTCCCTGTGCCATTTCAGCAAGAAAAAGATTAGAAAGTTTTCCCTCCATAGCTACTTCTCAAATATGACTGGATACTAACAATTGAGTGCAACATAATGCCATTTTCTCATAGTTGATTTCTTTTTTAAATAGAAAAAGACCAGAGGTTGGAGAATATTCATTCTTTTCCCAAAGTTATTTTTGTTTTGAATGATAAAAAGGCAAATGTAACCCATAACTTTTTTTTTTTCCTGAAGGCATCCTCAGGAATTTAAAAAGTTTAGTTACACATGTTTTAAGGGAAGAAGCAGGGAAAACAGAGTATAGAAGCTAAGATACATAGAGGTGTGCTTGAGGCCAGTGAATAATGTAAGCAGGGGCTTCTAGAGCAGAAGTCGGACAAACCTTTTCTGCCCAGGGGGAGATAATAAATATTTTAGGCTTTGGGGGCCACGTATGGCCTCTGTTGCAATTATTCAACTCTGCTGTTGTGATATGAAAGCAGCCACAGAGGATACGGAAAGGAATGTTCGTGGCCGTGTTCCAGTAAAACTGTATTTACAAAAACAGGCAGCCAGCTATGGTTTGCCAGCCTCTTCGGGAGGAAAAAGTTAGAGAAAGAAGTGGTGCCTTTAACATCAGACTAAGAAGGTTTTTTTATTTTATTTCCTAAGTGACAGAAGATTTCAGAGCCTTATCATTTTTTATTGCCTTGGAGATCACAGTTCCTATGATAACATGTCCCTTTTTTGTTATCAGATTCCACCCAAGTTACCAAAACAATTTACCAAGGAAGCTAAGCTGTTTCCTCAGGCAGGGGCTGGAAAACAATGCAGTAAGTTTTGCTCTCCAAAGTCTTATGACTTTGCATTTGGGAATCTTAGGTTTATTGAGCTATAGGAAATAGTAGTTTGTTCTTAGGATTATGATACTAATAAGGGTGGGCTCTGCTGGAAGGGAGGGGGAGACAAGCTACTGGACATGACCAGGGGGAAATACGTGCAAATCCACATTATCGTTTAACTGATTCTTGAGACCCATGCCTTGTAGATTTCATCATAAACCTAAGAAATATTGGCAGTCTAGTCTGTCAGGGGATAATTCTGCCCAAACACACACAGTAACATTTTGAATGCCACTGAGAATTCAGTCAATAGGGTTGCTAGGTTTAACAAATAAAAATCCAGGCCACCCAGTTAAAATGGTATTCCAAGTGGCTCACTGGTAAAGAATCTGCCTGCAAGACAGGAGACCTGGGTTCAATCCTCTGGGTTGGGAAGATCCCCTTGGAATAGGAAGTGGTGACCCATCCCAAAATTCTTGCCTGGAAAATTCCATGGACAGAGGAGCCTGGCAGGCTACAGTCCATGGGGTCGCAAAGAGTCAGACATGACTGAGCGCACACACACACACACACACACACACACAGATAAGCAACAAAAAATGTTTTAGTATAACTATGTCCTGTTCAATATTTGGGACATAATTATGCTAAAAAAGTTATTTGTTATTTATCTGAAACTCCACTGAGCATCCTGTATTTTATCTGGTAATTCCCCAAGTCAAAATGGATAATTAAATAGTTTTTTGTCCTGTCTGTTGTATCATTATATCGGTTGATTGGTTACCCTTCACCAAGATTGTTCTTTTCTTTTTTTTTTTGTGGTTGAAATCTAATGACAGTGTAATCTCATTAATTCCAACCTCCCTAATTTAGACTTTTGATTATTGATGCAAGGGCTTTGCTGAAGTACACCTTCATCTCTACATGAATTTACTAGGCCTATTTATCATCGATCATACAAACAAAACTGAAAGAGAATGATTGATCTCTTTGGGAGACTACAGATAGTCTAATTACATTGTAATCAGAGGGTATTGTTATTTCAACTGTGCTTTTCTTTTAATAATTACAGATCATTCTATCATTCATTAACAGCAAGATAAGACTGTTCCAGGCAGAGTCAGGTGCAGCCACATCCTTCCCCATGGCTCCCTCCTGTCCCCAGTACCTGTCTCCTGGTTTTATGGCTGTCTTGTTCATAATGCTTCCTAGATCCTCATACAACTGTACTCACTACTTGAAGCCATCCTATAAATATGTTAGTTGAATTAATGAATGAGTGTTATCTGTGCATGTTAAAATAATCAAACTGTTTGTTGCTAAGCATCTTATGTTTTAATTGTAAAAAAAATAATAATTTGAGTTGGTCTTTCCCTTTATTCCAAATTTCAGTTCATGAAGGAATTTTTGGATAAAGTTAGCTTTGTTGCATAATGGCCTTTGCAAGGCTGACACTCAAAATATGTTATGAAATCCAAAAAGTGCTTTATGAGGAGAGAAAAAAAGGTTCTTATAAAATCACCATAAACACCCCTGTGAGCTTTCTTCAGTTTTGGGACTATGGGTCTCAAACTTTCTATCAGGCTACTAATGAATCCGCCTACAATGCAGGAGACTCAAATAACTGGATTTGATCTCTGGATTAGGAAGATCCCCTGGAGAACGAAACGTCAACCCACTCCAGTATTCTTGCTTTGAGACTCCCATGGACCGAGGAGCCTGGCAAGCTACAGTCTACGGGGTCACAAAAGAGCTGGACATGACTAAAGTGACTAAACAACAGCAATTGGTGTTAGTCAGGGTTAGCCTGCCGTCTTCCATACTTTACCCCCATTGCCCATGATTACACACACGTCACACATAGACACACACACAAGTACCTCCCCAGATAGCTTCCAAAGAGATGGAAGGGGATACTTTTGAATGGATACTAACTGTGGTTGTCACCAATAAATAATGCATTAATAGTGTAAGACAGATAGGTAGACATCTACATGTTCTAAACCATGTTTGTATTATTGGAGACCACTCTATATAAGCCATTTAAAGACCCTTGAGAACTCCCAGTGAGTTCTGGACCACTCATGAGGGAAGTTAAGCAGGAGTGGTTTATGTGTGGAAAGGGTAACACCAGCATTTCTGTTGCCTGGTGTTGGTCAGCATCTAGCCTTGGAAACTTAGTGTGCTTAGTCACTCAGTTGTATCCAATTCTTTGTGACCCCATGGACTGTAGCTCACCAGGCTCCTCTGTCCAAGGGGATTCTCCAGGCAAGAATACTGGAGTGGGTTGCCATGCATTCCTCCAGCGGATCTTCCCAATCCAGGGATCAAACCCATGTCTCCTGCATTGCAGGCAGATTCTTTACCATCTGAGCCCCCAGGGAAGCCCCAGGAAACATAACTTAGATGAGGCTTATTCTATTTCCACTTGTGGTTTCTTTCTCTTGTACTTCTTTCAGTAGAGAAACTGGATTTAATAGGAGCTAGGAGATTAAGAATTAGATCTTCCTCTGTTTCTAATCCTACCCATATCTCTGGAGTATTTTTCCCTAGCAGTCTCAGAGAACTCAGGAGGATGTACTGAGTACAGGTGGTCATTGGAACAGAGGTGGGCATGATACGGTCCTTTCTTTTAGGAGAGTTGAGTCGAGGTCTCACTCTCCTCTTTTGTTCTCCCTTGTCTCACAGCACCCTGGAGGGATATTATGTGGACGATGCCCTGCAGGGCCAGGGAGTTTACACTTACGAGGATGGAGGAGTTCTCCAGGGCACATATGTAGACGGAGAGCTGAATGGACCGGCCCAGGAGTACGACACAGACGGGAGGCTGATCTTCAAGGGACAATACAAAGATAACATTCGGCATGGAGTGTGCTGGATATACTACCCAGTAAGTCTTGTCACTGCTCATTTTGCTGAAAAATAGCATGTTTTAAGACAAGGCTTTGAGTCCTCCCAATGAAGAATAAAATGTATTCTCTGTGTTAGAAAACATGAGACTGTGAAAACTTGAGAGCCGGTAGCTGAAGCCAACAACTTAGGGGGGTTGTCCTCTCACTGTGAAACAGTTGACTTAAATTGTCCTCCGATCTGCTGTAAATTCCTCTTCAGGGTGGCTTTGGAAAGAAATGATTAGTCACAATTAAAACAAAATGGAGGAGACTTCCCTGGTGGTCAAGTGGCCAAGACTCCATGCTCCCAATTCAGGGGGCCTGGGTTTGATCCTACGGTAAATATCTTTTAAAAAATTAAAAGAAAACCAAACTGAGACAAACTGGCTTGATTATACCACCAATAAAAACAAAAATACATTGATTTTAAAAAATATTTCTTTGGGATATAGAAAGAATGTTGGAATGTTTCATTGTTGTAATTAATTTTATTCTCTCTCATATGTAAGAATGATTCCAACAATTTCACATCTTTTTGGACTTATTACACTATTGTTACTTGGCTTTCCAATCCCCCTCCCCATTTTTTGGTTTATATTGCTTAAATCAAGGTGATTAAAATTAACTAGCCTTTGAATATTTGATAACATTTTATGATCTTTCTGGAGTTGACTAGAGCAGAAAGAAGCAGCAAAAACCCATGGCTGGGAATTAATGCTGTAATTTTTGTTTGCATTTCAAATACCCCATCTGTTCTTAGTGAGTTTCCAGAAAATGTTTCAGAAAATAGACCTGCAAAAATATTTTATCTAATATTTTATTTTGTCCGGAGCTTAAGTCAAAATATGTTTTTTCTTAGTCTTAATCCTTTCCTTTTATGATTTAAAAGTATCAATAAAAACAAAGTCTCTATTATATGTATAACAGGAAAAGTAATACCAGGAAAATCTACTTACACATTATTGTTGCTGAAAAATAAGTTATACTCTAGCCAAAGAAAAAAATTGTGAAACATTCTTTTTAATAATTATTAAAGCATTTATACATTCTCTTGGTAGGATCTGCAGTAGCTCAGAAGTTTCTGTTACAGAGGGAGAAGAGGTGGAGGTACTTACCAGATTAGGAAGCCTGAACCTTCTGTTGGTTCGTCACTAGGCAGAATAAGCTTCCTACTGCCCCGTGCTAGGGAGCTGCCCATAGCACAGTGAATCTTGAAGTCAGGGAAAGTGGCATTCCTCCTGGGGGTTGAAATGAGGGAAATGCAATTGATTACAAGATTCTCCCACTACTTGTAATTTTACTTGTAACTATGATCAATTTAAGTCCCTAGAGGAGATCAAAGATGCACTGAGGTGAATGGACCTGACTCACTCAATGTAGTTGCAGTTTGAAACCTAAAATGCGCAGCTGCATTTTAGCTTTCAGCTTGAATTAGTGTCCTTTTAAACACCAAGAGAGGACTCCACCTTAGAAAGGAAGAAGCACTGGGGAGTTACAAGCTGTCAAAATTAACTTGGTTGATGACATTTTGTGTATAGTATCTGTTGGCATTGGGGCCAGGCGTGAGGCTGGTGATCACATCCCACAGCTCTGATCTCCAGGTTGAGAATCAATTAAGAAGTGGGCTTCCCTGATGGGTCAGACAGTAAAGGGTCTGCCTGCAATGCAGGAGATCTGGATTTGGTCCCTGGGTATGGCAACCCACTGCAATATTCTTACCTGGAGAATTCCATGGACAGAGGAGCCCAAAGGGCTACAGTCCATAAGGTCACAAAGAGTCAGACTCAACTGAGCAATTAAGAAATGGACATAGGTGTCAGGGATCAGGACTTCATTATGGCAGAGTTAGAATGCAGAGGTGTCATGGGTTTCTACTTCTGCCCCTCTGAACTAAACAGATGGGCCAGGTGCCCACAGAGCAGCTAGAAAGCTGCAGTTTTCCCTTGGGGAGTAGGGCTGCCTGGGGGAGCTTCCCCAAGGAGAAGAGAGGGTGAGAGGAGAGCAGGTGCAGCCCATGGGTGCTGCCAGTTCTCAGAACAGGTGAGCAAAAATGCAGAACATGTGACAGCAGTCTTTATGCTGTTAACCCCAACCTGGTAGAGATGGGTGTCAGATCCTGCCTTCTCACCGATCAAGTGAAGGATTCCTCTTCCCATAGGGGGAGCCACTGAGCAGAGGAGAGAGGGGAGCAGCTTTCCCTTTGCTCCCCCGGCACAGCCAACAAGGAAGTGTTTTGTGACTTGAGGTCAAAGTAGGAACAAAGCGAGGCAAAAAATAATGATCCTCCATACAGGATTTGTAAGCTCATTCTAAGGGTGCTGCTGCTGCTGCCAAGGGTAGTTTATTTCTTTTGAAAGTTTACCTTGGTACAGTGATGGAGAGTTTTCATTAAAAACTCATTTTTCTTTCCCTGGTAGCTCAGTCGGTAAAGAATCTGCCTGCAGCAATGCAGGAGACTCGAGTTCAATCCATGGGTGAGGAAGATCCCCTGGAGAAGGAAATGGCATTCCACTCCAGTATTCTTGCCTGGAGAATCCCATGGACAGAGGAGCCTGGAGGGCTACAGTCCATGGGGTCATGAAGTCGGACACGACTTAGCAACTAAAACCACCAACTCCTTTCTGAAATAAAAGAATCTCTGCTTTATTGTTCTGGACAAATAAAATCACTTGCCCCCAAAACGAAGTTTAAAGCACGTAAGGGGGGAGAAAACCTGAGACCCTAGAAAGACAGAATGCTGAATAAATAGTAATCTTGATGGCTTAATTAGTTACAGTGTGTGAGGAGCTCATGTGCTCTAACACCACTCAGCTGTCTTCATCACTGCAAGTCTGAAGGCAGATCTTGCAGAAAATACATCTCTGTTCAGGCTGGGTTATTAAGAATTAACTCAGGGAGGAGGAAGAGCAGTAATACATCCCTAGTGTCCTCTCTCGGAGAAGGCAATGGCACCCCACTCCAGTACTCTTGCCTGGAAAATCCCATGGACGGAGGAGCCTGGTTGGGCTGCTGTCTATGGGGTCACACAGAGTTGGACGTGACTGAAGCGACTTAGCAGCAGTAGCAATGTCCTATCTGGGAAAAATGCTTCCAAGTATTTTGCTTTCTATGGAAGTTCTGTGATTCATTTTTAAATTTATAACTTCTTTTTTCTCCAAAGACCAATTAGACTACAGTGAACTGTGGAGATCCTATACTTGGTGGTTATTTCTTCCTGCTCTCTCTCAGTAAACAGCATTTGAAATCACTCAGAAGTCGTCCCACATCACTGACTCTGAGTAGCTACTTCTAGAACCTTTCAGTTGAGGAAATAGCCAAGCTTTTAGAAGATGTCATGGCCTTACTAGTCTTAGGTCAAACCCACAAAGGTCCTAGATTTCTATTTATACCATGAGGACCTCCTAGATGGGAAGGAAAAAAAGGAAACATATCTTATACCCTAGATTCGATTTTTTTAATTAATTCTTTTTTTTAATAATATATAATAATATTTATTTATATAATTTAATAATATTTAATAATAATTAACTACTGGTTTATTTTTAGTGTCCCAATGCAATTTACAAAGTATTTATATCACCTCCTGTGTCCCTAGCACTGGTACCAGGATAGAGAATTCTATGATAGCCTCTGCCCTAAAGCATTTAAGGACCCTTGGGAATGAAGCAAGTGACAGTAAAACAGGAAGCACAGCTGGCTCCTCTCCTGGAAGGAGGCAGAAGGGAGCAGTAAATAAAGAAGAGTGGGAAGAGGGAAGTGATGGGCAAAGGAGCAGAATTTAGTTGTTCTTTTTTCACTTTGCATTCTAGCTCAAAAAAATAAAAAGCCATGGTATAGGACTCTCAGAAAGACAGTATCTCAAAGTTCTTTTGTTTATTCCTTAGAAAACACAACTCTCTACTCATGTACACTGAACTAATTCTTAAGTATCTTTGGACTAAAGATTTTCTTAATAGACCAGAAATTCAGAATTCAATATTTGAAAAACGAATTTCTAAGCATAGTGAGTAAGACTGTTTGCTACAGATCCTCATCACACTTGATATTGGCCCATAGTAACCCTTGTTACATTTCCTTTCAGTGTTTATGACATGTTACAAATGGGTGGCTCAGTGAGTAAAGAATCCGCCTGCAACGCAGGAGACATAGGTTCCGTCCCTGGGCAGGAAAGAGCTGGAGGAGGGCATGGCAACCCAGTCCAGTATTCTTGCCTGGAGAATCCCAGGGACAGAGGAGCCTGGTGGGCGACAGTCCATGGGGTCGCAAAGAGTCAGACACGACTGAAGGGACTGAATACACGTGCTCACACAAATACAGCATGTTTGTTTCTTAGGTAAGAAACCAAGTTAGAATCAGTAACTTGTCCAGGATTATAAAGTACAGCTCCATCTCTGACTCTGTAAATCAGGCTTATACGCTCCCTGTGCATATAGCCTATAGGAGACTGGGTGGGGAGGGATGATATGCCTCATGCTGTTCATGCTCATGTGAAAAGCTGAGTTCTTAAACTGTTATGATCCATATTAGTGCTACTAACAGTGGGCGTGCACAAGAGAAATACCTTGAACTCGTGTCATATGAGTGAGTAAGAGCCGCTCAGTCGTGTCTGACTCTTTGGGACCCCATGGCTTATACAGTCCGTGGGATTCTCCAGGCCAGAATACTGGAGTGGGTAGCCGCTCTCCAGGGGACCTTCCTAACCCAGGGATCAAACTCAGGTCTCCCGCATTGCAGGCAGATTCTTTACCAGCTAAGCCACCAGGGAAGCCCAAGAATACTGGTCGTGTCATATAGATAAATACTATAATATAATATTTTCTGGTTTTGGGTTTCTCCCATCAGGATGGAGGCAGCCTTGTAGGAGAAGTAAATGAAGATGGGGAGATGACAGGAGAGAAGATAGCCTACGTGTACCCTGATGAAAGGACGGCCCTGTATGGAAAATTCATCGATGGAGAGATGATAGAAGGGAAGCTGGCTACTCTTCTGTCCACTGAAGAAGGCAGGCCTCACTTTGAACTGATGGCTGGAAGTAAGTTGAATCTGCTTCGGATGGGTTGCTTTAATTCCAAAACAGGTTGTCAGGGCTTATTGGGGAGAAGTTAATTTCCTTGTCTTGTCTGGTGTATCAGCTTGGCCACTTATGAGACACCTCAGCACTTCAGTGGTTTACAACAGCAAACACAGGTCTGATAAGCAGCTGTATTCACTGGTCCGGGTGGGGCATGGCCAGGCCAGGTGGGACTCGAGGCTTCTAGTCAGTTCGGTGGTGGTGATGGTGGTTTAGTCGCTAAGGCATGTCCGACTCTTTGCGACCCCATGGACTGAAGTCCAACCAGGCCCTTCTGTCCATGGGATTTCCCAGGCAAGAATACTGGAGTCAGTAGCCATTCCCTTCTCCAGGGGATCTTCCCAACCCAGGGATCAAACCAGCGTCTCCTACTGATTGGCAGGCAGATTCTTTAACACGGAACCACCGTTCTCTAACGCTAGGGAAGCCCTGGTCAGCTCAGAGCCTGTGCTGTGTCTTAATTCTGGGCCCTGTCGGTTGGTTTTCTCAGGTGTCCACAGGAAGCCAGAGCATGAGCAGACACCTGCGATGCCTCTTGAAGCCTCGGTGTGTAACTGACACAAAGCCCCTTTCACCCACTTGTCATTGGTCAAAGCAAGTCACACGGCCAGGCCAAGCAAAGGCACTTTAGTAGCAGATACTGAGAATCACCTGGCAAGGGCATAGCTGTATAATTCTAATGCACAGGAGTGAAGAAATGACAGCAGTAATTTAATCAGTTTAAAATATATCTCAGGGGAAAAAAAAAACCCTACAGTTTAATGATTTAATTGATAAAGAATCAAATTAGGTAGATCTCCAAGTTGTAACGCTGACTCAACCTGAGTTCCGATTGGGGAAGATAAATGCACGTTGGCACCTGGGCTCTCTTCACAGTCTAACATTGAGACTTTCCCGGTGATCTGTGGTTAAGATGCTGTGCCTCCACTGCAGCGAGCATGGGTTCAGCCCCTGATTGGCTAAGATCTCACATGCTGAACTATGCAAGTGGTGGGAGGGGAAAGTCTAGCATCTTCTTGGAAGACATACTCCACGCACAAATGAGCCTGTTGGTCTCCATGTTAGAAAAAGTCCCGTTTCCTTTTAGAAGTACAGGATGGCACCAAACTTTTTTTCTTATTACGAAATTATTTACTGTAGAAAATCTGGAAAACATACAAAGAAAAAATCAAGGTTTTATATTCTGAGTGGCACAATATTAAGAAAGCTAAATTGGTCTGATTCCTGAGAAAACAATGTATGAACGTGAAAGTCAAGTGCTCAGTCGTGTCTGATTCGCTGCGACCCCATGGACTGTAGCCCACCGGACTCCTCTGTCCATGGGGTTTTCCAGGCAAGAATACTGGAGTGGGTTGCTATTTCCTTCTCCAGGGGATCTTCCCGACATATATGTATTTCTAATCTAAGTTAAGGTATAAGAAGAATAAAGTAGAAAAGATAGTGCATCTAGGCACTGCTAGGCCTAGATAATATTTAGCTCTGTGGATTGGAAGGAGATTCTCCAAAGGGTGGTTGTCCAAAAATAGGAAACCTAGCGCTTTACATTTAGCTCCAACTTGGGTTGTTATAAATGTCTCCGTTTTTGTTTTTTTAAGTTAAAAACTGAGGCATTTTAAATGCAGTATGGGAATCTGGATTGGATCCTGGAACAGAAAAAGGACATTCGTGGAAAAACTGGTGAAGTCTGAATAAAGTCTGGAGTTCACTCAATAGTAACGCTATGTTGGTTTCTTAATTTGGACAAATGTACCATGTAACATAAGAAATTAACAGGAGAACAGTGAGAGGCATCAGGAGCTCTCTGTACCGTGTTTGCAACTTTTCTGTAAATTTAAAGTCATTCCACAATGAAGTGTTTTTTTTTTTTTTTAAGTGTAAAGGTAATCTTTGAACTTTAAACTCTAATATCTGCACTCTTCATGTCCATTTCAATAGCAGACAGTGTTACAATGTTTAGAAACGAGGAGACTCCAGCCAGGGGGAGATCCCAGTTGGTGATGCAGATTTTAAAACTTCAGAAGTGGCAACACTTCTAGTGGCAAGAGTCTTGAACTTGAGAGTCACCTCGTTGGAGTCTTGGCTCCAGCATTTACTGTATTGTGGCTTGGGGCAGGTTACTTATCCTTTTAGAACCTGTTTCTTCCTTATAAAATACAGATATTGGCACCTACCATAAAGCCCCATCAGGGAAGTTACTGTGGTTATTACACTCTTCTTGGTATAAGTATGAAACGCATTTTGGAAAGTGAGAGTAATCAGTCTCAGGGGAATTATGGTTTTTCTTAGAACTCCTGGATGCAAATAGCAAGCACCCTCTTCAGACTCACTTAAGACCAGAAAAGGAGGGGTGGGTTTATTGGCAAGATTCCAGCAGGCCTCAGTTCTTTTAAGACTGGGTTGAACAATTTGGGTCTCAAAGGGGTCAGAAGGCATAGTTGCTCTGGGTGGGTGGGAGGAACCAGGCCCAGTCTTTGCTCTGTGTCCCGCCCCTCTTGTTTCTGTCTCCTTCCTCTTCCATTTACAAGTACCGAGCCACTGACTGGCTGAGAGGTGAGGGCTTTCAGGGTCATGTGGCTTCTGGCCCAGTGGGTGGGGGAGGAGCAAACAGAACGCACGGGTCTCACCTAAAACCCTCCTGACTGCCTTCTCCTGACTCTCTGTGCTCTTGGATCAACAAACGCTTCTTGCGGAGTTTCCTTGTGCCTCTGCCTGGAATTTCGTCTCTCTTCATTTCTTCTTCGCCTCTTTACATAGCAATTCCATTCCCGGCTAATGCCTATTCCGTCTCTTTTTTAGTGCAATTATCAGCATCACTTGAATGTTTCCTAGAAATGCAGGTTATCAGGCCCCCTTCAGGACTATTAGATTGAAGTTGCATTTTTTAAATTTAATTCTTTAAATGTTTATCAGAGTATAGTTGATTTACAATGTTGTGTTAGTTTCAGGTGTACGATAAAGCGAATCAGTTATGCCCACACACATATCCACGCGTTTTTAGATGGTTTTGCCATATAGGCCATTCGAGTATTGAGTAGAGTTCCCTGCGATATGCAATAGGTCCTTATTAGTATTTTTTTGGCCGTGCCATGCAGCTTGCAGGATCTTAGATCCCCAACCAGGGGTTGAACCTGGGCCCTCGGCAGTGGAAGTGCAGAGTCCCAGCCACTGGACTGCAAGGGAAATCCTTGCCTGTTCCATCCTTATGGCTTGGCTCTCCTCTTAGAAGTAACATTTGTCAACTGAATGGATGAATTGCAGTCCCAGGTCATAGTACCAATGACAGAGGAATAGAGGGAGGAGAGGGTGCCTTCAGCCTGTCTAAGGGAGCGGAGGGAGGGACGGTCAGTGTTGGAGAAGACACATTGACTCCTTGAAAGCAGGAAGAGATATGACATGACTCCTGCTTGAATCTGCACAGTCCCCAACGTGGTGTTTTATGTGTAGTTGGCACTTAGCACATTTGTGAGGAAAGTTTTAGTCTAAGGAAAGGAGATGGGAGCTCTTAGGAGAATTTGTGCACAATAGGATGTCTATTCCACAGAAATGTTTGGTTTGGGAATGTGGGGTTTCTGGGGTTTGTTTTTTTTTTTCTTATTTGAACTTCCTTTAATTGCTTGTGTGCTGGTTCTCAGTCTTCCCTGCCCTGCTTTACTGCAGGTGGGGGTGTCTGCCCCTTGCCTACATTTCCCAGACTCCGTGCCTCCAGCTTCTGTCTGCATTTGGCCACAGACCAGGGACAGGAGCAGGGAGAAGCCCTCGGTGTGTCCTGTAGAGTCCCCAGCAGGGGCTTGTCTCCTGATTCCATTATCTAGCAGGTCACTTCCCCTCAGATCCAGCTTCCCTGGGCTCCCCCAGCTCCAGAGGTCCAGGAATGTCTCTGTGGCTCAGACGGTGAAGAATCTGCCTGCCAATGCAGGAGACCTGGGTTCGATCCCTGGGTGGGGAAGATCCCCTGAAGAAGGACATGGCAACCCACTCCAGTATTCTTGCCTGGAGAATTCTATGGACAGAGGAACCTGCCAGGCTACAGTCCCTGGGGTCACAAAGTGTCGAACATGACTGAGTGACTAACACTGCTCCTATGACTCAGGGTTATGGCTTTCTGCTCTTGACAGTTTCTGGGCTCTTCATTTCCGCCTTTGGCTTCTCAGCTCTTCTGTCTTCTGTGTAACCAATTCCCTGTATTAAATTCTCTCTGTTGAAAATACTCAAATGGCCTGTGACATGGACTGATCTCAGACTTTTAGTCTGAAACATTAATTTGGGTTTTGATTGTATTAAAAAGAAAGAAAGAAAGAGGACCTGGTAACCATTGGTAACTGCTTAGGAACTGCTTAATGGATAATTTATGATGACTTAGTGCCTAAAATGTTGACTTTTCAGGAGTAAACTTGTTTCTTTACTTATTTGCCTTTGGAACACCTTATGTCTTCCTCCTGCTCTGTGAGGGTTCTTGGAGGCTAATTTTTTGCAGAGAAGTAATGTTAATTCTCAAAGAAGGCAATGGGACCCCACTCCAGTACTCTTGCCTGGAAAATCCCATGGACGGAGGAGCCTGGTAGGCTGCAGTCCATGGGGTCGCTAAGGGTCAGACACAACTGAGCGACTGCACTTTCCCTTTTCACTTTCATACATTGGAGAAGGAAATGGCAACCCACTCCAGTGTTCTTGCCTGGAGAATCCCAGGGACCGGGGAGCCTGGTGGGCTGCCGTCTATGGGGTCGCACAGAGTCGGACGCGACTGAAGCAACTTAGCAGCTTAGCAGCAATGTTAATTCTAGAGTGGCTGTGTGCCTTCATTTCTGAAATAAATTACTAACTGGTTTCTGAACCACTTTAATAGAAATAAGATGACTTTGTTAATGCTTTATCAAAAGCAGTCTGTTCTCCTTAATTCTAGTGAGGCTGAATGTTTATTTTTAGTGAAGGAGACAATTGCCAAGGGTGGGTGGTTGGATTCTACAGACTGTGTCTAGTGTGAAAAAAAACCACAAGGAAAATTTAAAACTATTATCCAGTCTTATCCAACCAGAGAGAGATCTCAAGTTTTCATGATAAAGCCTTTTCTCGATTAAAATTTTTAGTTACACAAGCAGCTTTTAAATCATGTGAGTAAAGAAAAATGTGAATCAAAAGCAAAAATGGAATTTTAGGAGATATTCCTGATGGCTGTGAAGACCTGATAACAAAACTCCAGAGCAAATCGGAAAACTAACCATTTATATTTTGCACAGCAGTCTGTAATTACCGGTGTAAACCTGCTTGTAAGAAGCATGTTATCTAGCCAACCAGCAACTATTTCATCCTATCACGTAGTTTAATTAAATTAACATTATCACCTGGTACCCATGCCCTCTACTAAGCACCCAATTGCTGTATTCAATAATAACCTAAAAATATCTTTTAGCAACTCAATTCAGAATCACAAAGTTCAACAAATGAACCATCAGATTTTAATCCCCTAGTATAAGAATATTTGATGTTATGACAATATTTGTTATACTTAACGATTCTCAAATCAGGAATGATCTTAGAAGTATAACGTGAGTTCTACCAATGGGTTGGATGATGCTTAGATGTAGGTCACTCATGTAATTCCAGATATTTAAAGAATGAAAGAGTGAAAGTAAATTATGCTTTGCAACATGGTATCCAACTTCATTATTATATTCCTGAACATAGTGAAAGCATCTCAGGAGTAATAAAAAATTGTTACTTTAGATTAACTTTTTCTTAAGTGTCTCTCTGTATTTTTTCCACTTGGATATTCAGCAAAAGAAAGAAACCCCGTATGTGTATCTTTTACTAGGTGACAAAATGGGTTGGGATTTATGTATTCACTAATAAATTCTCTTAAAAATAATGAATGTTATTATAGTCACCAAGAGATGCATAATGAATATGATGGAGAATGAAGCTAAAAATTTTATTGTGTTTGCACACTCAGAATAAGTAAACTTTCTTATCATGAAAAAGTATTATTAAAAAAAGCTCTCCATTTATACTGAAGAATTTCATTCTAGTTGGTCTAACTTGAGTAACATTTTGCATTATTTAACTTATGCTTGTCCCATTGATGAGAGAAATGTTCTTGATGCACTTCCCTAACTCTGGGCCTGTACTGAAATTTTTGTTTGCTTTTTAGGTTCGGTGTACCACTTTGATAAGTCAACTTCATCTTGCATTTCTACCAATGCTCTTCTTCCAGACCCATATGAATCAGAGAGGTAATTGTTCCCTGTGGTTTTAATGACATCATTTATGTAAGATTAAATAACTCTTGTGGTGGGAATTATTGCTCCTTGGTGGCCCTCTACTCAGGCTGAGTTCCCTAGCAGAAAAAAAATGTATATTCTGAGAAAGAGCGTTTTTATGGTCATACATCTGTCCCTGTAAGAGAGTTTCTCCGCCCATAAAGCACAGAATAGCCTGTGTGTCGGTCCCAGAGTGAAGCTTCTACAAAGGGACAGCAGTTGGGTCCGGCAGCCCGTTATGCCCTGCCCAGGTGTCCGCTTTCTTGGGGCTCTTGTCCTGGCAGCCTCTATTAGCCCCTTGGGAGCATTTCACACTCTTGAAACCTCTAGTCGTGGCAGGACCAGATGTCTGCTGCTTTACTTAGCCCAGCTGAGAGGGTCTGGAGCACAAGATAATTTCTTAATTCACTAAGGGAAGACAGAAGTAAATAAAATGTAAGAAGCATAAAAACATTCCAGCTTACAAATTACAGTTTTCTGATTCTATAAGCTCCATCCCAGAGTGTCAAGCCCCATTCCATTTGACATGCTAGCTAAACTCTAGCTCTGGATTCCTGGAATGGCTTTCTCTGGTCTCTTGACTGGGGTTCGTATCCCCCAGCGACTGGCCTGTTTGTGGGTAAGAGTGCCATCTGCAGTTGACTTTCTCTTGGCCTCACTCTGTAATCATGGCTTCCATTTCTTTTCTGTCTGCATCTGAGAAAAGGCCTCTTCCCTGGTTTAACCGACAGGGCTGACACTACAATGTCACAATGAACGAATGGCCCCTTTCTTGAGATGAGGCTTTGGCCTGTTTGCAGAGAGAAAAATTTGGTCTTTGTTAGCCCCACAAACACAACAGTCCCCTAACCATATGTATCTGTCTTTTTTTGTGTTACTGTCATTGTGATAATGCCACATAACAGTAGCCTCAGACTACCAGTGATTTATGAAAGCAAATATTTTCTTTTGCACTCATACGTCTGTAGATTGGCTGAGGCTCAGCCACTTTCAACTGGGTTCCACTTGGCCCAGCTGGACTAGGCTGTGCTCCAGGTTTCAAGTTGGGTTCCGGTCTGTCTCACATGCCTTCATTCCAAGACTCAGGCTAAGCAAACAACAGCCCCCTGGGGCATATTCTCCTTGTGGAGATGAATAGAAGTTCAAGGAAGCTGAAAGAAACTTGCCATGCTTCTTAACACCCGAAACCTAGCTGTGCAGTCACTTCTGCCTAGTGGCAAAGCGGATCACACAGCCAGGACCAAGTCAGTTGGGCAGGGACGTTATCCTCCATGCAAGCTGAAGGGCAGTCACATGACCAAGAATCAGAATGACTCTGTCCCAGGGAGAGAGTCAGGAGGTGGAAGCAGTAATTCAGCCTTCCAGCCCATCAAATAAGCAGAAGATCTACATAACAGAAATCCCAAATGACCATTTCCACCAGACTTTTTATCCACCACAGGGGCTGGAATAACTGAAATTATGTGATTGGGGCATGTACTCTCCTAATAGGGACTTCCATGGTGGCTCAGATGGTAAAGCATCTGCCTACAATGCGGGAGACCCAGGTTCAATCCTTGGGTTAGGAAGATCTCCTGGAGAAGGAAATGGCAACCCACTCCAGTATTCTTGCTTGGAAAATCCCATGGACAGAGGAGCCTGTAGGCTACAGTCCATGGGGTCGCAAAGATTTGGACACGACTGAGCCACTTCACTTCACTTCAGGTAGTACAGGGGTAGAGAATCTGCCTGCCAATGCAGGAGCCATAGGAGATGTGAGTTCGATTCCTGGATCCGGAAGATCCCCTAGAGAAGGAAATGGCAACCCAGTCCACTATTCTTACCTGGGAAATCCTGTGGACAGGGAAGCCTGGCAGGCTACAGTCCTTGGGGTCATGAAGAGTCAGACACAACTGAGCAACTTAACGTGCACGCCCTCACTCTCTTAATAAATCTTGTTCTATAATCATGAGTTCTATCTTCTTAAAACCAGCACTTGGCAAACTTGTTCTGTAAAGGACCACGTGGTCAATATTTTAGGCTTTGTGAGTTTCTACAGCAGCTACTCAAGTCAGCCTTTGTAACCCCAAAGCAGTCATTAGATAATACTGAACAAATAGGTGTGGGTGTGTCCCAATAAAACTTTATTTACAAAAACAGACAACAACCAGATTTGATCCTTGGGCCAGAGTTAGCTAATTTGTTATAAACTCCTTTGTTGGGAAGTACTTATTGAGTATCTTTTATTAATTATTTGTCACTCTTTTATGTAGAAGATTCATCTCAGGGTTGAGAACCTTGGGTATAGCTTTAATTAGCTTTGGGAAGTGTTTGTCTAGTCCAAGAAGACAGTGGAAATTGTCATTAATTAAAACATACACATTTTTAAAAACCTTATATCAAGCACTGAGTTACTTTGTGAATATATACTAATAGTCTCTTCATTAGAGAGCAGTGAGAATCGTAAGTATACACCATTCTCCAGTTTTCAAGACCAAAATCTGTATTTCACTTTTTCTTTCTTCGTCATTGGATTACTATGAACTCACATTTTGGATTCTGTAGCTATGACAGTATTTGGGTGGTTAGTAAGGGATGATATATCAAACTAAAACAGAGCATTTGCCTTTTTTTTTTCTTTTTAGGGTTTATGTTGCTGAATCTCTCATTTCCAGTGCTGGAGAAGGGCTGTTTTCAAAGGTAGCTGCGGGACCCGACACTGTTATGTCTTTTTACAACGGAGTCCGAATTACACATCAAGAGGTGAGTGGGGCAGAAGTGGGAACTCAGTTTGATTGGTGAAAGGGCTTTGTTTCAGACACCCTTGATTTTCTCATTGGTCCTTTTACTTTAATGCTCACTAAGAATAGAAAGAAACAAAAGACTAGGCTTTTTTACAGAATTGCTCAGATATCGTTCTACAGCCAACCTCAGACTGCTATAGTAAAGATATAGATTAGATAGCTTATGAACAACAGAAACTTCTTTCTCACAGTTCTAGAAGCCAGGAAGTCAAAGATCAAGGTGCCAGCAGATTCAGTGTCTGGTGAGAGCCTGCTTCCTGCTTCACTCATGTCCCTTTTTTTTGCTGTAACTACACAATGCAGGAGGGATGAGGGAGTCTCAGGGGTCTCTTATAAGAACTCTGGTCTTATTCATAAGGGCTCTACCTGCCCCCATGGCCTAAACACCTTTCAAATTCTTTTTTTATATAAGGTAGAAGAAAGTTAATTAGTAAGTTGAAGGCTTCTCTGATGGCTCGTGGGCTTCCCTGTAGCTCAGATGGTAAAGAATCTGCCTGCAATGCAGGAGATCCAGGTTTGATCCCTGGGTGGGGAAGATCCCCTGGAGAAGGGATTGGCAACCCATTCCAGCATTCTGGCCTGGGAAATTCACATGGACAGAGGAGCCTGGTGGGCTACAGTCCATGGAGTCACAAAGAGTCAGACACGACTGAGAAACTGACACTTTCACTTTTCACTTTCTGGTGGCTCAGGGGTAAAGAACCCACCTGCCAATGCAGGAGACATAAGTTTTATCCCTGATCTGGGAAGATCCCACTTGCCACAGAATAACTAAGCCTGGGTGCCACGACCACTGAGCCTGTGCTCCAGAGTGCAGGAGCCGCAACTACTCAGCCCATATGCCTACCTGCTGAAGTCCGCTTGCCTTAGAGCCTATGCTCAGCAAAAAGAGGAGCCACCGCAATGAGAAGCCTGCACACCACAGCTGGAGAGTAGCCCCTGCTCACTGCAGCTAGAGAAAAGCCCACGCAGCAACAAAGACCCAGCACAGCCAAAAATCAATCAATCAATCAATCAATTAAATTACTTGAAAAATAAATAGTAAGTTGAGCTGCCCTGCACTGCTCATGTATGCCCTTCCCACCATCAGTGTGTGGAGTATGCACCATCAAAGTGCAAGGGATGCCTTAGGCCAGGAGTCCCCAACTTCCAGGGTCTATTGCCTGATGATCTGCGGTGGAGCTGATGTAACAATGACAGAAATAAAGTGCACAATACACTTGAATCATCCTGAAACCATCCCCCACTGTGACCCATGGAAGGATTGTCTTCCACAAAACTGGTCCCCATTGCCAGAAAGGTTGGGGACCGCTGCCTTAGGCTTTTGCCGTATATGTGACACTCAAACCATGAGGTTAGGGACAAATGAGTTAATATCTTCAGTGTCCTTTGAGTTCCTGGGAGGAAGCTCGTTTCCAACACTCACTTTCTTGTTTTCTGCAGGTTGACAGCAGGGACTGGGCTCTCAATGGGAACACCCTCTCCCTTGACGAGGAAACGGTCATTGACGTGCCTGAGCCCTACAACCATGTATCCAAGTACTGTGCCTCCTTGGGACACAAGGCAAATCACTCCTTCACTCCAAACTGTGTCTATGACATGTGAGTAGGACACCAAGCTGCCAGAGCCGCGGGGCCCCGGGAATGAGGAGGGCACCTCAGAGGCATATCCTGCCCCCAGGAAGGTGGCTCCCTTAGAATATCAGAGGGTCCTCTGCCAGGGGACTACTCATGCTTATTACTTGAAACTCAGAAATAGAAAAGGGCTTCAAAGAGTAGACATGCTGTGGAAATACTATGCTTTGTGGTTGCTGTTTTATTGTGGCTTTTTCTGTTCTTCAGCACTTTCATTCTGGAAAATTAAGGCTAGTGTCATTGGAAGTAATAGTACAAATTGAAACTGCACTGCAGAGATTAGGGAATCCTTTTATGATGTGAAAGGAAGGAGGACTGTAAAATCCTACACCTAGGGCGTGAGGTCTGGGTATTAGAAAAAAACCAACCTATAAAGTCAGAGTCCCTATCATTTGACAGCCAAGAGGAACGAAATGCTGACACAGGCAACAACACGGATGAGCCTGTGACAACACGCAAGGAGCCAGTCACTAAAGACCGTGTGGTGTTTGATTCCATTTCTATGAACAGTCCTCTATCGCCCCAGACACAGAATGCCCATCAGTGCTTGCCTAGAGCTGGGGGCCGGGCTTGGGGGAGTGAAAGTTGATGGCTAATGAGCGTGGGAGTTCCTTTTTATAATTTTATATTGGAGTAGCGCTGATTAACAGGTTGCGGTAGTTTCAATTGGGCAGCAAAGGGACTCAGCCATACATACACATGTATCCATTTTCCCCCAAAGTCCCCTCCATCCAGGCTGCCACATAACCTTGAGCAGAGTTCCATGTGCTATACAGCAGGTCCTTATTGGTTATCCACTTAAAATACAGCAGTGTGTACATGGCCATCTCCACCTCCCTAACTATCCCTTCCCCTCACCTTTCCCCTCTGGTAACCGTAAGTTCATTCTCTAAGTCTGGGAGTCCATTTCTGTTTTGTAAATAAGTTTTCATTTGTATCACCTGTTTAGATTTCATGTGTAAGTGATATCATATTATATTCCTCTTCCTCTGACTTACTTCACTCACTATGACAATCTCTAGGCCACCCATGTTGCTACAAATGACCTTATTTCATTCTTTTTCAACAGCCCATTGTATATATGTACCGCATCTTCTTTATTCATCCCTCTGTTGATAGATATTTAGGTTGTGGGAAGTTCCTTTTGAGGCTTCCAAAGTTAGTGGCTGTGGTTGCACAACTGAAAACCACTGAATTGTACACATTAAATGGGTGCATTTTATGAAGCCTGAATTACATCTCACCAGTCATTGGGAGAGGACAGTGGCACCCCACTCCAGTACTCTTGCCTGGAGGATCCCATGGATGGAGGAGCCTGGTGGGCTACAGTCCATGGGGTCGCTGGGAGTCAGACACGGCTGAGCGACTTCACTTTCACTTTTCACTTTCATGCATTGGAGAAGGAAATGGCAACCCACTCCAGTGTTCTTGCCTGGAGAATCCCAGGGACGGGGGAGCCTGGTGGGCTGCCGTCTATGGGGTCGCACAGAGTCGGACACAACTGAAGTGACTTAGCAGCAGCAGCACAGTCATTAGTTTTAAAAAATCAAATAATCCCTTTCAGTTTGAGCCTCCCCTTCCAATGGCACACTGAACCTCTTGGAAACATCCATGGATGAGAACCTTACCATTATCCACAAAGGCAGCTGTCTGGACAAACAAATACATACTATGGAGTTGGCTGTTGGGCTCTGGTGACTAGAAAGTTCTTTCTATTGAGCCCCAGTAGGTTTCCCTGTACTCTCCAGCCCTTGGCCCTAATTATCCCTTTTCTTCTTGTGTACAACGTCAATCTCTCTTCCACATAGTAGTCCTACACTATCATAGTAGTTTTCATGCACTCCCAAACTGTCTTCCCAAAGTCAAGCATCTCTGACTGTTCCTTAAAGGGATAGCTGAGATTCCATGTCACTGCTGTCCTTAGCTCAGCCTGAGGATGACAGTTCCTCCTAGGAGCCAGGAGCCGGGTGCAGTCTTTTCTGCTCAGCTGTAGTTTGCTGTTGCTTGGTTCTCTTGCTTGTGAACATAAGCGGGATCAGATCGTGTGCGTTTAATCTGTAGGAGAAGTGCCAGGATTCGCGTGTCCCTTCTTGCATCCCTGAGATGGCTTTAAAATTGTTCTGGCAGTCGCTTGTTCTCCTTGGCAGCCAGTACCAAGTACTGAAGCTACAACTTCTGTTTAAAGGGCGAGCAGAAATGGCAGAGGACATGTGTCATGTGAAATGAAACTGACACTGTTATTAACTCCAAGGCTTTTGTGGCCAATGTAAATTAGGCCAAAGCATCGTTCCAGGCTGCACACAGCTGAACAACAACCATTTAAACCCATGGTAACAAAGGATTATAAATGCTACTTGCTGCTGCTGCTGCTGCTAAGTCGCTTCAGTCATGTCCGAGTCTGTGCGACCCCATAGATGGCAGCCCACCAGGCACCCCAGTCCCTGGGATTCTCCAGGCAAGAATACTGGAGTGTGTTGCCATTTCCTTCTCCAATGCATGAAAGTGAAAAGTGAAAGTGAAGTCACTCAGTCGTGTCCGATTCTTCACGACCCCATGGACTTCAGCCCACCAGGCTCCTCCGTCCATGGGATTTTCCAGGCAAGAGTACTAGAGTGGGTTGCCATTGCCTTCTCCGATAAATGCTACTTAGGCTGCCCCTTAAAACGAATGAGTTTTGTGATTTAATGGCAAGGATATGATTTTTCTCATCAAAAGTAAGAGAGCACAGGAGAAAAGAGAAGAAACCATTTGTGCAAAATCAAGTCCCTCCTCAGAAATTTTTTTTTCAAGCCCAATGTGAATGATTAATTACTTGGGGTCATGGAGAGACTGTGCCAAGTCACTTCAGGTGTGTCCAACTCTGCGACCCTATGGACTGTCGCCCGCCAGGCTCCTCTGTCCATGGGCTTCTCCAGGCAAGAACACTGGAGTGGGTTGCCATGCCCTCCTGCAGGGGATCTGACCCAGGGATCAAACCCACATCTCTTATGTCTCCTGCCTTAGCAGATGGGTTCTTTACCACAAGCACCAGAGAAGCCCCAGGAGAGACTATCTGAATAATAATCAGATAGAACATTCAGATACCATTCCATGGGATTCATTTGTTTCTAAAATCATTGGTACTGTTATGCACACTTTAACACAGAACAACAGCATCTGCAAGCTGTTTTAACTGTAGTCCAGTACAGTGTGCCAAATGACAGACAGGAACTGCTTCCCTTGCTATAGATATAGGCTACTCATCAACAAGGAGCCGAACTGCATGCTCAGAGGTGTGGTCTGAGGGCTGATCTTGCCCAGTGTTTCCTGAGCGCTTTCTCCAGGCCAGTACTGTGGTACAGGCTTCTGTGCACGATGTCATTCAATCTTCCCAGTAACTTCGTGGGGCCACCAGTATTACTGGTGATTATTACCAGTATCCCAGATCAGGGACAGGAAACATAGGGCTCTTGTCAAAGTGAAGTGCTCTAAACGTCTGTGCTTTAGGGCTGCCTTGAAGAATCGGCACCTGAGACTGAGTTCTTTCTTTTCAGTCTGTCTATTTTCTCCTCTGAAAATAATGAAAATGAGTAGGAAAATGAAAATGCAAGAGGATAATAAGAGAAATCTTAGGCTTCTTGTGGGATTTTTTTTTTTTGTTTTTTTTTGTGTACCACAAGGTTAACTAGAGCTCCATTTCAAGAGTATTTTTTTTTTTGAAGTATCTGATTTATAATATTGTGTTAGATTCAGGTGTACAACAAAATGATTCAGATATATATATATATATGTCTTCTTTTTCAGATGCTTTTTTTTTTGTAGGTTGTTATAAGATATTAAATATAGTTCCCTGTAGTGTACAGTAGGTTCTTATTGTTTATTTTCTACATAGTATTGTGTATCTATTAATACTAATCCCATACTCCTAATTTATCCCTCCTCCCTCCCCACCTTTCCCTTTGGCAGCCATAAGTTTGTTTTTCTTATGTCTGTGAGTCTGTGTTTTGTAAATTAAGTTCATTTGTATCATTTTTTTCAATTCTATGTATAAGCGATATCATATGATATTTATCTTTGTCTGACTTACTTCACTTAGTATGATAATCTCTAGGTCTGTCTACATGCTGCAAATGGCAATATTTCTTCCTTTTTTATGGCTGAGTAATATTCTACTGTAAGGAGTATTGTTTTTTAGTGAAATATTTTAGAGACCACGAGTTGTGATTTTCGTAAGTAATTCCCAAATCCCTGGTCCAGGAATATCTTTTGTGCCAGAGCGCATTTGAGAATTCTGTGCATGTGCACAATCTCACACACCCACAGGCTTGCTTACATGCTTAGTCACTGATGAGAGTCTTCAGTTGTGCCAGGGACACGGTGGTGGTAAGGAACCTACCTGCCTGCCAGTGCAAGAGACACAAGAGATGCAGGCTCAATCCCTGGGTCAGGAAGATCCCCTGGAGAAGGAAATGGCAACCCACTCCAGTGTTCTTGCCTGGAGAATCCCATGGACAGAGGAGCCTGGCGGGTTACATAGGGTCGCAAAGAGACAGCTATGACTGAAGTGACTGAGCACAGCACAGCACTTTGTCACCGCAGGAACTCTTGGAGGATAAAAATCACTAGTCTCATGATTGCAGAGGAGGAAAGTGAGATTCAGAGGTGCACAGGTGAGTTTCCAGAAGGAGGCAGTAACAACGTGCGGAACCAGGACTCACACCAGAGTCTTCAACCCCAAATTAAGTGTGCTTGCCAGGGCGCAGGACACCCAGGACGGGCAGACACTGAGGCCCTTTGACGTGAGGATGCGGCTGTTCCTCTTCATCCCACACAAAGTATGTCCGTACGCCGCAGACACACCTCTCCCCCCAAGTGCTTGCCATCACGCACCATGTGCCGTCTAACTTAGGATCTAGGACCTTCTGTAATGTTTCAGTGCCCTCTGTTCAAAATGTAAATGAACCAGACAGATTCAAAATGTAAATGAACCAGACAGATTCAAAATGTAAATGAACCAGACAGATTCAATCATATGCATACAAAAATATAAGATTTTCTCTGGCCATGCCTTCCATGTATCTGCAGCCCTCCAGGCTCCTCTGTCCATGGGATTCTCCAGGCAAGAATACTGGACTGGACTGCCATGCCCTCCTCCAGGGGATCTTCCCAACACAGGAATCAAACCCAGGTCTCTTACATCTCCTGCATTGGCAGGCAGGTTCTTTACCACTAGCACCACTTGGGAATCCCTTGTTAGAGGAGACAAATCTATTAATACTTATTTAGCCCCTGCTCTCCTGCAGGGAGCTGTGCAGGTGAGCCGGGCTGGGAGCCTTCAGTAGATGAGCACAATCCTAGCATGAGCCCAGCCTCTCCCTTCACAGCGTGGGTCAGTGGGAAATCTGAAAGAAGCAGGGTGGCAGGGCTTCCCTCTTGCAAAGAAATCTTCATTTACTTTCAAAACTAGAAAATAACACTTCCTCAAGAAGTACAGGATGGAATACAGCATTTTTTGCTTTTGAAAATCCACAGGGCTCTCTCTTAAAACTCCAGAAGTGCCCTTGCCCTGAGACACAGTCAGGTAATCTGATGCTACAGGCCGGATGAGCTGAAATGCTGACAGACTACACTGAATCTGATTTCTCATTAAAGACAGATTTTTGGGGTAGATCTGGCTATTGATTTATAAATACAGAGGGCCAAATATGCTCAAAAAGAAAGATAGGGCCATACTTTTTATTTACTTACTTACTTATTTTGGCCATCCCAAATGGCAGGTGGGCTCTTAGTTGGAACCAGGGGTCCAATCCAGCCTCTTGCATTGGAAGCAGAGAGTCTTAACAACTGGACCACCAGGGAAGTCCCAGGGCCATGCTTTTTAAGCCGCAATGCAGTGGTAAAGAATCTGCCTGCAGTGCAGGAGGCAGGAGATGAGGGTTCGATCCCTGGATCAGGAAGATCCCCTGGAGGAAGAAATGTCAACCCACTCCAGTATTCTTGCCTGGAGAAGCCCAAGGACAGAGGACACTGGCAGGCTACGGTTCATGGGGCCACAGAGAGTCAGACGTGACTGAGCGACTGAGCGTGCACACATGAGTCCCCTGGGGGAGGGGAAGTGGTGTTCAAATGCAGACTCTACTGCCACGTCTGGGTGGGGTAGCCTAAGTGTCACCGTGAGCACCAGGCTCCCAGGGAACACTGATGCTGGCTCCTCTGTGACCGTCACCCTGAGGACCTGCCCCTGGTGTCTAGGCCACAGCATGTGGGTGATCCCTGTCTCAGCCCTTCTAGCCTTTGCATCTGACCTTCTGGTCCACCTGGGAATGACTGTGTGCCTCTTGATGTCTAGGTTTGTCCACCCCCGGTTTGGGCCCATCAAATGCATCCGCACCCTCCGAGCCGTGGAGGCCAACGAGGAACTCACCGTTGCCTATGGCTACGACCACAGCCCCCCAGGGAAGAGCGGGCCAGAAGCCCCCGAGTGGTACCAGGTGGAGCTGAAGGCCTTCCAGGCCACCCAGCAGAAGTGAAAGGCCTGGCTCCGGGCTTCAGGGGACCTGGAATAGAAACTTGGATCTATGCACTACGTTTATCCGACAACGGGACAACCAGGGACTGCTCATGCTGTGACACCACACCCTCTCTGCGTTCGCTACGACTTTCTCGAATACTAACTAGGTCTGACTGTATTACTCATACCAGATTTAAAATTAGCTAGCCTCGCAACAACGCCCTCCTGAGAGGTACTGTCGAGCACTTGACAGAAGACAGCATGATGTTCTTGGGTGGTTCAAGTCTAAATCTGTACCACTTCAGAGATGCCAAATGATTAGACTGAAAAAAGGGAAAATAAGGGGGTTTTTCAGTCATTTTTAGTCAGTGGTTTTTCCATGAGATTTATTTCTATGGCCAATGCAAATTGTGGTGTCACACTTGCATATGCGCCATACGAAGGGGAGAATTACTACATTTTTATTCTGTAAATGTAGTATAATTTGCCTTTTAACCTTTGATCTGTCTCTTGCAATAGAATGGCTTTGTTTTTTGCCCCCTAGCGAACAGAACCCCACTTTTTGAGTCAGTTCACCCCTTAGTCCTCTTCTCTCTCTTAGGTATCTTTCACAAGAGAAAACTTCCAAACAGATTTCGTGTCCTCGCCAGCGTGTAGGTCTCTCTGGCTCTTTCTATCGATCTGTCATTGTTTCATTATTATGTCCTAATATAAAGACCTGGCTCCTAGTGCCAGGCTATTATTATAGAATTATTATTCTCGCATGTAAACAAAGATATCTTTGCTTTAAGATGTGAGAAGAGATGAATTTACTTTGTTTGCATTAAGTTATGGAAGAGTTGTAATATATACTTTAAGAAAGAAGAGAGGGAAATTAGTATTTCTAAGCAGTAACTGTGGCAATTTTGCAGTATCTTCAATAGTGCTAGTCATTTTTTTTCTCCTTAGATACACATTAAATGTACATAACATAGAGCAGTCTGGCTTGTGGCGCAGTACATTGAATTCAAAAGTCAAATAGCAAACTTGAATTCTAATCCAGAATTTGAAAGTCCTTTGTTTTGTTTCTTTTTAAATCGCTACTATTAAGAGAGATGTACTGATCACTAGGTACAAATCAAACCTTAACTGCTAAAACTAACTCTTCATCATTGTAATTTCAAATCATTTACCTGCTTCAAAGCCTTGTGAATTAAGATTAACACCTGTATAGTTTAAAAGCAACCGTATCGATAGCATTTCAGTCATTTTGCTAGCCATGTGTAATCACAACTGCAGAGATAAAGAGAAACCCCCCTGTTTTTTAGTTTAGCTAATTAGGTATGTAATTTAACTGGGATTGCTCTGAATGAATTCTGAGAGTTTGGGGGTCATGGCAAGTGCCCTTGCCACATGCCACAGCTACGCCTTCCCTAGATGCCTCGCTTGGAGCTGGGCATCTAGAGATTAACATTTGTTCCAAGTCGCAGCTGTCAGCAGAGCACCTGTCACCAAGTCAGTCTGGTCTTGAAAGCTGAAGCCTTCCACACTGTAGCTCCTGTAACTAGGGGAGGCTCAGAAAGGAGAAAAGAAACAGGCAGGGGGAAGTTGGCTATTTTGTGTCAGTTACACGTGCTGTGGGAAGAACTTCACAGAAGTGCTTGATCCAGGGCTGCTCACAGCTTTCAGTTCTGGCAATTGGCTCCAGGCACAGGATTCAGCCTTTCCCTTGGTTAGACTTTCCCAGAGCCCCTATGCTCCCCCGGCAGAGGGGCTAAGTGGCCTTGGTTTCAGGGAGATATGCTGCTGGTTCGCTTGTGAGAAGTTCTGAGGGCTGCCAGAAAGATCTTCCAGGAAGGGAACTGAGAAGTTTTCAGATTAAAAGGCACCAGGATAGGATCGCTTCTATTCTGTAGAAAGAGACCGTTCAGTGAACTGTTACAGACGACGGAGTCTTGGGACTTGTATTCCGACAGGTGCTTTCCTTCAAACGTGTCCCAAAGTGAGTGACTGTCTCCAGAGAAAGATGGCTTGAACTAACCCTGGTCGGTGGCGTTGGGAGTGAGGTCAGGGGGAAGACTGGCACAGAACCCCACAGCAAGGACTTCAGGCTGCCCTGGGGTGTCATTTCTATACCAATGGGCTACCCCGTTCAAATGGAATTTCTCTTTTCTTTTGATAAAAGCGATCGAAGTGAATTAAATAGTAGTGATTAACCAGCACAAATCCATTTTTCAGATGACATCGTGAATGACAACACTTTGAGTTCAGAGCCCGGCAGTGTGTCTGTGACAGTCAGACACATCAGAGGAGGCAGTGCCTGCAACCCGAGCCTCTCTGCATCTCCGGGCTCTTCTTTCTCATGCCCTCCGCTTTCTTCTCTCTCTCTGTCATCTGTGAGAATGCCCCAGTGTGCCTACATAGCAACCTACCAGCTGATCCCCCACTCCCGCTCCCTCTGTGTGCTCCCCTGGGGCCCTGTCTGTCTTTCCCTTCGGGAGTACCTCTCTCCATCACTCTGCATCCATGTCTGAATCTACCGCTCCTCCTATCCTCTGCCCTCCCCCGACACTCCTAAATGTAAGACTTCATCACAGGGTGGGGTTAGAGGGCACCTTAAGATTCACTGTGTTCTGTAGGTAGACAAAACCGCCAAGGGGGTCGGGGTCCCCTGAGGAATGAACTGCTGAGGGAATAAGGGTGTTTTTTCCCTGTTTGAGCCAAAGCTGAGGGATGTATTTTTCTACTGAGTCTTGATATCCGCTGTGGAAGGAGCTGTGTCAGGAAGCAGGTAGTTTCATGAGCAACAGCACAGAAATGTGGAAGAATCCGTGTAGTGGGGATACAGGAGTAACTTTCTGGCTCCCCAGAAAAGGCCAGTGCTGAGATGGGTATGTGATGCCATGGTCCCCAGGAGATTCAGTCAGAGCCATCTCAGTCCAACTCCTGCATGACTAGATTTTTCCTTAGCAGCTTTTCTATGACAAAATATTATCTTGTGTTAGAGTTAGGAATAGGAACTAATCTGTAGGAGTATGTCCCCAAACGGGCATTTGAATGGACTCAGAAAAAAACAAACGTAAGGATTGAATTTCTGAAAAAGGAATGATGAGATTAAAAAGCAACTGGCATGGAAGACTTGAGTTTTGCAGTACCTATTCTTATTTTAACCTGCTTCATCCCTGGTCTGCCTGAGACACTGAGAAGAAAATTTGTTGTTGAAGAGCCCTTTGAACCTGTCTGGGGCTGTCTTTAAACTTATCTGCCCTCTGGGGGTTCTTCACACTTGAAAAACAGTTTCCTCATCACCAACAACCTGAAAAAGGCCAGCGTGAAGGCCAAGTGTAACCATTGACGATATTTAGTTGTAACCATAAAATTGCAGTAACTGTGAACAGTGAGTTCAAGGGTTGTCTTCTCCGTGAGTCGTATGTGGCACTTTAGTAATTTTCCTTTAATCTATGAAATTCTAAATCACTCACTGCAAACTGCATTTAAGATCTTCCAGGAAGGTATCATTTTTCTGTTGTGCTTTGTTTTAAAACAATTGCCTCAAGTTTCTGTCTTAAGAGTAGTGATTTAGAATCCAGACATCTTCTGTTTTAGAAAAACAAGCAAAACTATGTTGCAAGACTGATAGTGGTAATGTTTATTTGCCGCAGATCAAAGGTTCACAAAATATATGAAATT
Organism: Bison bison bison; assembly: GCF_000754665.1. Lineage (NCBI taxonomy): Eukaryota > Metazoa > Chordata > Mammalia > Artiodactyla > Bovidae > Bison > Bison bison. The sequence goes on along the minus strand of NW_011495070.1, from coordinate 7,042,357 downwards.
TTTACATCTACTTGAGGTACCTTGATAGTTTTTTTTTTTTTTTTTTCTGTTTTTTCAGGAATTTGGAACTTCGGTGTCTATTTTTATTTAAAAAATACTAAATTGTTAAGGTTTTATTTTGCCAAATGTGTGCAGACATATTCAAAGCAATGAAAACTATTTCAAGCCATACAACCACAGGGATGGAAACCCTTTTCACAAATTTTAATGTGTTTGTATGTAAATAGATGTTTGTATGAACTATTTTCATGGTAGAATGAATATATTTAAATGAAGTTGAATTATTCCAGTGCTATTTAAACAAATTGCAAAAATTTTTGGTGAGAATTCTCTGAGTCTATTGAGATATAATGCAGATCAATTTTGATTTTTAAAGAATCAAAAGCCTACAAATAACTCTGCCGCGTGGCAACTTCCCCGCGTTGTTGCCCCCGACGTGGAGACAGCTTGTAGGCTTCCCAGTGCCTCAGCCGCTTCCTGGTGGAAGTTAGGTGCTCGTGGAGTTGTGTCCACCCTTCAGTGACATCACTCCAGGCCTTCAGGGGCCGGGAGTGACTCAGAGGCATTAGAGACACCGGTGCAGTTATCTGGAGCACAATTTCTTTGCAGGGCAGCAGAATCAGAAGCCAGACGTGGCCGTGGGAACCTTGGAACGGGTTTTCTGGCCGCCATCCACCGTCACCCTTACTGCCTAGTCACACACGTCAGGGAGGCTGCCCTGAGTGGAGTTGGGGTTCAGATCCCCCGGGTGGGGCTTCTTCGGTTTTGCCAGCAGTCCCTGCCTCCGGGCCTTCACCTCGAGAGAGGATGGAGGAGGGTCCTGCTGGCAAGGCAGGGCCCATTTCTCAGCACAGTCCACTTCCTGTCTCAGCTCTGGGCAACTATGCACCCAAGCACCAAACTTTCCACCAGAGAGAGACATCCTTGGATAACGCAGATCATTGCTTCCTCTGTCTGTGACTTGACACACCGTTGTTAGAAATCGTTTTAACATCAAGACCAGTCACCTCCCTAGGACATACCTCCCAACTGCCCTGACTCTTACTAGAACACTCCTTTATAATGATAGTCAACTTGAGTGGGTTTTGTTTTTTTCCACTTTGGTCCTGGATGAAATGAAATGATAAATATGATGACAGATTTTCACTGTGTATACTAGCAATATGTACACACGTACTGATGTATCTTAATATACGACTTGGTTACATTTTGGATGACTGTCACTCATCTCGATTCATGCATTGGGAAGCTACAGGGACTACGTCGTGTCTGCTTATCATAGAAGAGAGTTGGGTTCATGGTTCCGAGCTCCCTACTTCAAGAGTTTTTTCTCCTGCATTTTCTGTGTTCTCTTTTTATCCTGAAACAAATCAATTAGGTTGTGAGGTATGTTTAAGGATTGGAAGCCAAGGGAATGCTTTCAGCATTTATTGCAACCAAAAGTTAACCTCATCACAGTTAATGAGCATCTTTGATTGGTCTTTTGTGGAATTTGAACTAAATCTATGAGCCTTATTCAATATCTATAATTCTATGGTTTTTTTAAATTATGGGAAATTAATGAAAGATGTTTACATGAATAATGTTCGCCCTTACTGTGTTATGAATGAGTTTTTTGTAGTGTGTCTGGGTGCATGTGCAAGAGAGTAGGAAAAATGTTTCTGAAACAAAACTTGACAAATATTTGTAATGAGAAGTCAATTTAAAGATTGCTATAATTGCGCTATAGAAACAATGCAAGTATTAAACAAAATATACAATCACCTGTCATTGTCTTCCTTTGGTTGCAGAAAAGCAGTAACATTTCTCATGCCATGTCTATCTATATATTTAAATTACTACGCAAACTTTACATTTGAACTAGTTTCAAAATGGTATTCACCTTTTACCATTTTCAAAGCATTATAGTAAGAACTGAGAGAGGGCTATGGAAAGATTAGAAGCATCCTGTATATTTGACATAATACCACATACACCCATGAATCCAGAAAAATTAGCAACATCAGCCAAATATATCTGATCGACTCCATAAATGTTAAGAGTATTGAACAGAAAAGAGAAAAATCAGGGAAAAGGTAAGAAGAATGGGAAACTCATGGTTAAGATACAGGAACGTTGTTAGATGTCATGATAGATATTGGTGATCTTAGGATAGCTTTGAGCCAAGGAAGCCAGGAGCCCCTTATTGCTTTAAAAAAAAAAAAAGAAGTTTTATTTTAAATTGGAGTATAGCCAATTAACAATGTTGTTGTGATAATTTCATGTGACCAGCAAAGGGATTCAGCCATACATATACATGTATCGAAACTCCCCTCCCATCCAGGCTGCCACGTAACATTGAGCAGAGTTCCCTGTGCTATACCACAGGCCCTTGCTGGTTGTCCATTTTAAATGTAGTGTATACATGTCCATCTCAGGCTCCCTAACTGTTCTCCCTGCCCACCCCCCGAAACAACCATAAATCATTTTCTGCATCTGTGAATCTGTTCCTGTTTGTAAATAAGGAACATATTGTAAATTTGTATCATATCTTTTCAGATTCTGCATATGAGGGATGTCATACAATAGTTCTCCTTCTCTCTGACTTATTTCACTCAGTTGGAACCCCTTATTTTTGCCTAATCACAATCAACTTCCCCAAATTCTCCCTTACAACATTTCCAAAGCACAAAAGCCAGTGACAAAGGGGATAAAAATAGTACTTTGCTATCGACTGCACCATCTGCCCAGGGTCCCGAAACAGTGAATTCCAGGGAGTTGGGCCAAGCTGTGAGTCAGCTGGGTGTCAAACTAGAGCAATCCATGAGCACGCCTGCTTTCTCTTAGCCCCCTTGGCTGCCCATTCCTAGCTCTTATCACACTTCCTTCCATTGAAGCAAGTGAGATGACTCAGTCCAAACCAGCCCTGGACCAGCTTTACCACTCGGATGAAGACACATCCATACCCTGGATCCTTAAGGCAGAGTTTCACTCACCAACGCAGAGTATTCTTCCTGCTTGTGAGGAAGAGGAGTATGAGATTAAAATGAATAAAACTGGAATAAATCTAAGAAGCTAAACTCTCAAAAGTGAAGGATCAGGCAATTTTTTGTGGGTTAAGATGGAGTGGGCTAAAGGGTTGTAGAATATGGGATTGTGAGGAAGATCGAGACCAAATTGTTTTATGCTCAGTAATCGCCCCACATATACTGCTTATAAAATATCTGCCTTTGGGCTTTAATGTTCCAGATCACTTAGGCTGATAATTCATACTCAATTTGAAATGATTTCAGGGGTCATCTCTAGAATTAGAATTAGATAATAGTCATTCAGAAGATTGGGGGTTGGGGTTGTTCAACTAGAAAGTTTTGCCCCAAGTGTTTTAGAAAGCAACAGTTGCCTTCCATATAAAAAGATGATGCAAACTCCCCTGCGGCGTATTGGTGTGAAACCAAAAGCCATGACTTTTTATTTAGAGCTTCACTTCTTACACTATACATACAAAAGGATGAATGGCTCCATCTACATTGCTCCCAAATTTTTCCTTTTGCAAATATCAGAATGTTTCTAGCTTCAAGAAACATAAAAACCTGCCTCAATATAGCTGATGCAACTAAGATTTACTCTTTCACATAACAAGAAGTGTTGAGTGACCCTGGAGTTGGTTAATTCTAACAAAATTTCTTTCTATCTTTCTGCTTTGCAATTCTTAGCAGGTCAGGTTTGCTTTTAGGGGCCAGTTCACCCCACAGTCACAAAGTGGCTGTCACAGTTCCAGACATCACAGCCAGATTTTGCAATATACAGTGGGTGAAAAGGTAAGTCTCTTGTACGGTCTCTACCATGGAGGAAACCTTGGTCCTCCATGGGAGGACCCTGGGAGCACCATTAGTATCTGAGGGAAGCATATAGCTGTGAGGGGAAGGATAGCAGGGCCTGAACAAAGCTGAGATTCTTCCCAGCAAGGAAGGAAAGAGAAATAAGGGTTGGGCTGACCACCCACAGTGTCTGTCTCTTTTGCAACATAGATTTTGTCTTATTTTCTTCTGAAAAGAAAAGAGGTTAGTCTCTTCAAATAAATAAATGGGTTTTCTTTGCTTTTTTTTTTTTTTTTTTTAAATTATTTGGCTGCACCTGGTCTTAGTTGCAGCACATGGGATCTTTACTTGAATGTGGGAACTAGTTCTCTGACCAGAAATCAAACCCACGCTGCCTGCATTAGGAGCATGTTTTCTTAGCCACTGGACCAGTAGGGAAATCCCCAAATGGATTTTCTAATTAATCTAATCAACTCAGAATTTTCCAGTGACTGGTGTTGGAGAGGTTCTACAAAGATACATGTAGGTCAAGCTTATAAGGCAGTTTTAATGTTTAGGTTATTCATTTATTTCTCACACAGCCATGTGTATAGGTACTGCCATCACCCCATTTTAGAGAAGGAAAGACCAAGGCATAGAGATGTTACCTTAACATCTCTATGTTAAGAGATGTTACCTTAACATCTCTATGTTAAGAGATATTACTTAACTGCAGTTAAGTAACCAGTCACAGAACTAACAAGAAAGAAGCAGAGGCAAAGCATGAAGCCAGAGGGCTGGGCTCCAGGCTGCTTTCCAGACCATACTTACGGGAGCTCCTCTCTCCATCTGCCCTTCACTTCATGCTCTCCACAGGGTAAAGCCAGCTTCTATCCCCTTGATCATTTACTTAGCCCACCGATGAACTGATGTCCCAGGCCCCAGGCCCTACTTGGTCCAATTCATGTAATAGTGAAACCAAGTTGGGGCCCTATGGGGCTCCCAGGCATGGCGGCCTTTTTTTGTAGGCAGTACTCCAGCCTCCATGACCTCCCCTGTGTTCCAAAGGTCAGATTCGAACCATTACTAACCAAGGAAGAAGCAGCCACTTGAGGAGAGATTAAAGGACTCTGAGAAGCTCATCAAGACTAGGAGACCAACCACCTGAGACCCTGCACACACCCTAATCTTATCAGCAACCCCACCCTTGAACTATTGCTGTAAAACTCCTCAACATATCATCCTGGATTGGGACAAGTGATTTTCAAAGACAGGAATCCACTGTATCCCCCTTCACCTGGCAAAGCAATAAAACTATCCTTTTTTTGCTTCACCTAAAACTCTTGTCACTGATTTGATTCAGCACTGGTGTGCAGAGAAGCTGAGCTTTTGGCATCAATACCCGGACCAACTTCCCATAGTTTTGCACACATCACCTTCTGCCCTGATCCAGAACTTCCACATCCTCTGCCTGGATTCCAGTCGTAGCTTCTCCACCCCAGCCTATTTCTCATTCCTCACCTTCACTACCTGAAGCTCCCTTAGGGATATTTCACTATTCCCGCCTCTCTGTGTTGGCACCGGGGAGAGTTATGAGGTTGGGGGGGACCTGGCTCTGGAGTCAGACTGGTTTGTATCAGCTCTGCCCATAGGACAGTGGACTTTAGATTGCTGTCTAGCAAAAGTGGATAACACCTGTGGCACAGGGTTGCTCGGGGGCTGTGAAGACTGAACCTTTGCAAGCCCTCTTCTTTCTCTGACCCTCTTGCTTCCTCTCCAGCCACCCTCACTGTCTTCCAGTTCTATAGGGGCCCCCAAAGCCATTTTAAGGACTTGGTTTTTAACTCAGAATGCATGAAAAGTCAACCAATGACATAAACTACTTCTGTGTGTTTTTTTAAGAAAAACAAACCAGCTTTATCCAATCTTAGTTTTCTGAATGTTCTATCAGTTAAAGAATTCGCAACTTGAGAGTTGCAAGTTAAGTTTTCCTCCGGGCAAGATGAGGACTGCAGCCTGGGAGACAGCACCTCAGATGACTCTGAGAGACTGCTCCAAAGAGGCAGTGGGGGAAGGTCAATATATAAGGTTTTTGAGAAAGAGGAGTTCAAAGCAGTCAAGTGCTTACTTTACAAAAGGTTTTCTGCTAGTCACAAGGAGCTGATGTCACCAAGAAGGGATTTCGTTGATTTTCTAGATATGAGGAGATGCAAGGATTGGGATCATGAAATCAGTTCCCGAAAGTATCTAACTATCCGAGCACAGAGTGCCTCGCTCTCCGCCCTGAATCCCCCGGGGGGTCAAAGATCAGCAGGCAAAGCAGCACAGGACTCAGTCTCTGCAGAGGCAGATGGAAGTGCCCTTGTTGTTGTTCAGCCTCTGGCAACAATCTTGGCAAGCACCCATTTGTAGCTGACAGTTCCAAAAATGCTGTTGAAACTGTAATTGCTGTTAGCCCTTCAGTTGGAGGGCTCCGAAGAGAAGAGTGATAAGACTGGCCTTACCTGTGTAACAGGTTCACCTTGACTGCACACAGGGTGGGGAACAGACTGGGGCGGGGAACCCAGGTGGAAGCTGGAAGAACAAGACACAGAAGGGGTGCTGGCGATGAGGAGGGGTTGACCCAGGGGTATGCCGTAAAGGCAGCGACAGTAGGTCTTGCTGAGATGTGGGTTGGAGATTTTAAGGTGTTGGTTTTATTGTCACTCAGGGGATAAGGCCAACAGATCAGTGCTGTCAACCAGGCAGTTCATTACTCACAGTTCCCAAGGGGAGGGGTACCAAGCCATGGTGTGTGTGTGTGGCTGGGGGACCCAGGGTGGATCAGGAGGCAGAGAGGACCGGGGAAACGGAGACTAGAGGCTGGACTGTGGTTTCTGGGGGAAGGAACAGGCACGGAAGGTTTAGAATTAATTATTTTGAATAATTTCAGTGGGCTCTGGGGTGTGGCTCAGCAGTAAAGAATCTGCCTGCCAATGCGAGAGACACATGGGGTGGGACAAGTAACCCAGATTTAAGAAGATCAAGGACTGCTTTGTGGAAGAAGTGCTGAATAAGCTGAGACTTTACATATAAGAGTGAATTATGGGGAGAGGGGACAAAAAGCAAGAGAAGAGAGAGTATTTTAGACAGGGAATGGCATATTCAAAGTCTGAGAAGCAGAGTAAGAAAGGTGGAGACATTGAAAAAAGGCTGCTTCCTATCTTATACGGTTGTGAGATTTAGCTCTTAGAATAGTGTCTGTCACAGAGTATTCCATAAACGGGGCTTCCCTGGTGGTTCAGTTGATAAAGAATCTGCCTGCAATGCAGGACACCCGGGTTTGATCCTTGGGTCAGGAAGATCCCCTGGAGAAGGAAATGGCAACCCACTCCAGTATTCTTGCCTGGAGAATCCCACAGACAGAGGAGCCTGGCGGGCCACAGTCCATGGGGTCACAAACAGTCAGACACAACTTAGCAACTAAACAAGTCTGAATAATTTCAACAGGCTCTGGAGTGTAGGGGGTGCTTTTAGTTATTCAGTACCTGGCCCTGGGGTGATGGAGGCCTGGAGTGTAAGAGCCAAAAAGAAAGCTGGTTTGTAAAGCAACTATACTCCAATAAAAACTAATTTAAATAAATTTTTTAAATAACATATACCATAAATATATTTCCATTGAAAAATTTGGGTTCTAGGCTTCCCAGATGGTGCTAGTTAAACAACACACCTCCCAGTGCAAGAAACTTAAGAGACCCAGGTTTGATCCCTGGGTGGGGAAGAACCCCTGGAGGAGGGCATGGCTACCCACTCCAGTATTCTTGCGTGGAGAATCCCATGGATAGAGGAGCCTGGTGGGCCACAGTCCATGGGATCACAAAGAGTCAGATACGACTGAAGTGGCTTAGCACGCAGGCATAATTTTTAAAAGCTACACTGTACTATATTATATGACAGTACCATGATTTCTTTAACCTATCCCCTATTGAATATTCAAGTTGCTTAGCACTATGGAATCATAAATAACACTGCAATGAGCATCTTTATGGATTAAAAAAGAAGACAAGGAAGCGGGTTGCAGGATGGGCTCTGGACGGGTTGGTTTGCATATGAAAGGACAAATCGTTTGCTAAAGAAATTGGTGGCCCAGCTCAGCAAGGCCGAGGATGTCAACGCATCAGAAGAGAAAGACACGCTTAACTCTTTGGGAAGTAAGGAATCAAGGACAACTCTGCTCTTGGTCTGAACCACTACAAGAAAGAAATAATCGCTTGTGAAAATCGCTTCTGTCACCACTGCTGATGCTGACCGTCTTGCCGTGAAACACCAGCACTCTCCCAGTTTTTATTTCTATTTCCAAAACAACCCGTTAGTTTCTTCGTGATCCAGCTCCCTCTTGTGGTAAGGATTTATTTTCATACAGTTTCTGACATGAGGCTGTAGAACAGAAAGAACTTAAGCAAGAAGATGATTTAATACGTTTTGAAAACAAACATGAAAACTGAGCTGATACTTATTCCCATTATCAGGTTGAACTTTGAACAGACAAATTAAGACACAATTTCCAGGGCTTTTTTTATTTTTTAAATACACCCAAATTACAAAAAAGGGCTTCCCTGGTGGCTCAGATGGTAAAGAATCTGCCTGCAATGCTGGAGTCTTGGGTTTGATCATGGAAACCCACTCCAGTATTCTTGCCTGGAAAATCCGCATGGACAGAGGAGCCTGGCGAGCTACAGTCCTTGGGGTCACAAAGAGTCGGACGTGGCTGAGGGACTAAGCACAGAAGAGCACTTTTGGAACTTGCAATAAACTATGTTGAACAAAGCTTGTTTTCCTTTCAAACTAAAACAAAATCTAAAAAGCATTCTAAGGTCAGGTAGCTCTTTAAAAGCACCGTTTTCTGCAAAATATGGGTTGTGAGTTCTAGTCCTAAACCAATCTTATCTTGTACTTCCCTGACATATCTCTTTATTTTTTTTAATGAGTCACCCTATGGTGTCACGAGAGGGTCATGGATCAGCAGGGGGAGTTACCTCCCAGCCATCCATATGCACAAACTACACTCTTTTTGAGATCCCATGGACTGTAGCCCACCAGGCTCCTCTGTCCATGTGATTTCCCAGGTAAGATTACTGAAGTGGGTTGTCATTTCCTCCTCAAGGGGATCTTTCCAACTCAGGCAGATTCTTTACCACTGAGCCACCAGGGAGTCCTCAGAGGAATATATTTTCTCCAAAACAAGGAAATCTTAAGCAGCTTGAAATAAAAAAGAGAGTCAGGACTGGGATGAACACTGCGGGGAGTATGAGTGTTCATCCCATGCTACTGAACCTGGTCACTCAAAGGAAAATTTATCCCAGGAGAGCTGAGATATTAAAGAAATTTCTCAAAATGGTGCTATATAGGAGAACCATTCAAAATATAATGCTCTAGTAGCATAAGATCCAGAAATCCCACTCCTGGGCAAGACTCGAATTTGAAAAGATACATGCACCCCCATGTTCATAGTGACACTATTTACAATAGCCAAGATGTCCATTGACAGAGGAATGGATAAGAAGATGTGGTACATGTATAGTAGAATGTTACTTAGCCATAAGAAAGAATAAGATGATTCACTTGCAGCAACATGGATAGAGCTAGAGATTCTCATACTCAGTGAGGCACATCAGACAGAGACAGGCAAATATCATATGATATCACTTTTAGGTGGGATCTTAAGAAATGATACACGTGAACTTATTTACAAAATGCAAACAGCCTCACAGACATAGAAAACAAACCTAGGATTATCAAAGGGGAAAGGTGAGGGGCTGAAGGGAGAGATAAATTAGGAGTGTGGGATTAGCTGATACACACTACTAAATATAAAATAGATAAACGACAAGGACCTATAGCACAGGGAGATAGATTTGTGTCTTTCAATGTCTTATAGTAAACTATAATGGAAAATAAAGGGAAAAGAATATAGCTGAATCACTTTGCTGTACACCTGAAACTAACTCAACATTTTAAATCAACAATACTTCAATTTTTTTAAAAAGCAAATCTAGTACTCAGCCTGTGTGTGTTTGGGTGTGTATTCAGTTGCTCAGTTGTGTCCGACTCTTTGCAACCCCATGGACTGTAGAGTGCCAGGTTCCTCTGTCCACGGGCTTCTCCTCCACGAGATCTTCCCAATCCAGGAATCAAACCCGGGTCTCTTGCATTGGCAGGCAATACTTTACCACCACTGCCACCTGTGAAGCCCATAATAACACCATTTACCTAGGTAAGACCTACAGCACCCACAGCTATGTAGGACACAGCCAGGAACTTGAAATCAAGGGACTTCTAAGCAGCCAATCGCTATTTCGAAGTTCATGAACTTTACTCTGCAGAACTACCTTGGCACAGCCACCAAGGAATAGGTTCCAGCCTCAGGGCCTCTGACCCAAGAGGTGTGAAATGGAAGAAGGAAGCACCAGAAAAATGCAGCTGGTTTTCTAAAAGTCTCTTTCAGTTTTTCAGCACCATGGCTGGAAACCTAAGTACTTTGAAACCCTAGCAAACTCTGACAACATTCTCCAACCTCAGGGGCAGAGTCACCTGGGAATTCGTTACTGATGCAGTTTCTTGGACCCAGCTCTCGGAGACCCTGCATGTGGATCAAGTCCCCCTGGGCAGAGCACAGACGTCTGGCATGTCAGCTTTGCCATGCAGTCCAGTAAGTGATGCTCAGAGTGATCAGTTCAGTTCACTTCAGTCACTCAGTCATGTCCAACTCTTTGTGACCCCATGGACTGCAGCAGGCCAGGCCTCCCTGTCCATCACCAACTCCCAGAGCTTGCTCAAATTCATGTCCATTGAGTCGGTGATGCCATCCAACCACCTCATCCTCTGTCATCCCCTTCTCCTCTGCCTTTAATCTTTCCCAGCATCAGGGTCTGGGAAATCTTTCCAACGAGTCAGTTCTTTGCATCAGGTGGCCAAAGGATCAGAGCTTCGGCTTCAGCATCAGTCCTTTCAATGAATATTTAGGACTGATTTCCTTTAGGATTGACTGGTTTGATCTCCTTGCAATTGAAGGAACTCTCAAGAGTCTTCTCCAGCACCGCAGTTCAAAAGCATCAATTCTTCTGCTTTCAGCTTTCTTTATGGTCCAATTCTCACATCCATACATGACTACTGGAAAAAACAATAGCTTTGACTAAATGGACCTTTGCCAGCAAAGTAATGTCTCTGCTGTTTAATATGCTATCTAGGTTGGTCATAGCTTTTCTTCCAAGGAGCAAGCATCATTTAATTTCATGGCTGCAGTCACCATCTGCAGTAATCTTGAAACCCAAGAAAATAAAATCTGTCACTGTTTCCATTGTTTCCCCATCTATTTGCCACAAAGTGATGGGATCAGGCACCATGATCTTAGTTTTTTGAATGCTGAGTTTTAAGCCAGTTTTTTCACTCTCCTCTTTCATTTTCATCAAGAGACTCTTTACTTCTTCTTCACTTTCTGCCATAAGGGTGTTGTCATGTGCATATCTAAGGTTATTGATATTTCTCCCTGAAATCTTGATTCCATCTTGTGCTTCATCCAGCCCGGCATTTCACCTAATGTACTCTGCATATAAGTTAAATGAGCAGGGTGACAATATACAGCCTTGTCATACTCCTTTCCCAATTTGGAACCGGTCCATTTTTCCATGTCTGGTTCTAACTGTTGCTTCTTGACCTGCATACAGATTTCTCAAGAGGCAGGTAAAGTGGTCTGGTTTTTCCTTCTCTTTAAGAATTTTCCACAGCTTGTTGTGATCCACATAGTCAAAGACTTCGGTGTAGTCGATAAAGCAGAAGTAGACATTTTTCTGGAACTGTCTTGCTTTTTCTATAATCCAGTAGATGTTGGCAATTTGATCTCTGGTACCTCTGCCTTTTCTAAATCCAGCTTGAACATCTGGAAGTTCATGGTTCACGTACTGTTGAAGCCCAGCTTGGAGAATTTTGAGCATTACTTTGCTAGCGCGTGAGACAAGTACAATTGTGAGATAGTTCGAACATTCTTTGGCATTGCCTTTCTTTGGGATTGGAATGAAAATTTACCTTTTCCAGTCCTGTGGCCACTGCTGAGTTTTCCAGATTTGCTGGCATATTGAAAGCAGCACTTTAACAGCATCATCTTTTAGGATTTACATAAGATCCTGGAATGTTAGGTCCATGAATCAAGGTAAATTGGAAATGGTCAAACAGGAGACGGCAAGAGTGAACATAGACATTTTAGGAATCAGTGAACTAAAATGGACCAGAATGGGGAAATTTAAATCAGATGACCATTACATCTACTACTGTGGGCAAGAACCCTTTAGAAGACATGGAGTAGCCCTCAGAATCAACAAAAGAGTCTGAAATGCAGTACTTGGATGCAATCTCAAAAACAACAGAATGATCTCTGTTCATTTCCAAGGCAAACCATTCCATGTCACAGTAATCCTAGTCTATGCCCCAACCACTAATGCCAAAGAAGCTGAAGTTGAACAGTTCTGTGATGACCTACAAGACCTTCTAGAACTAATACCAAGAAAAGATGCACTTTTCATCATAGGGGACTGGAATGCAAAAGTAGGAAGTCAAGAGCTAGCTGGAGTAACAGGCAAGTTTGGCCTTGGAGTACAAAATGAAGCAGGGAAAAGGTTAACAGAGTTTTGCCAAGAGAACGTACTAGTCATAGCAAACACCAACACCCTCTTCCAACTACACAAGAGACGACTCTACGCATGGACATCACCAGATGGTCAATGCTGAAATCAGATTGATTATATTCTTTCCAGCCAAAGATGGAGAAGCTCTATACAATCAGCAAAAACAAGACCGGGAGCTGACTGTGGTTCAGATCATGAACTCCTTATTGCAAAATTCAGACTTAAATTGAAGAAAGTAGGGAAAACCACTAGGCCATTCAGGTATATATAAATCAAACCCCTTATGATTATACAGTGGAAGTGACAAATAGATTCAAGGGATTAGATCTGATAGACAGTGCCTGAAGAACTATGGACAGAGGTTCGTGACATTGTACAGGAGGCAGTGATCAAGACCATCCCTAAGAAAAAGAAATGCAAAAAGGTGAATGGTTGTCTGAGAAGGCCTTACAAATAGCTGAGAAAGAAGATAATGGCAAAGGAGAAAAGGAAAGATAAATCCATTTGAATGCAGAATTCCAAAGAATAGCAAGGAGAGATAAGAAAGCATTCCTAAGTGATCAATGCAAAGAAATAGAGGAAAACAATAGAATGGGAAAGACTAGGGATCGCTTCAAGAAAGTTAGAGATACCACGGGAACATTTCATGCAAAGAAGGGCACAATAAAGGATAGAAATGGTATGGACCTAACAGAAGCAGAAGATATTAAGAAGAGGTGGCAAGAATACACAGAAGAACTGTATAAAAAAGAGCTTCATGACCCAGATAACCACAATGGTGTGATCACTCACCTAGAGCCAGACATCAGTTCAGTTCATTTCAGTTCAGTCGCTCAGTCGTGTCCAACTCTTTGCAACCCCATGAATTGCAGCACGCCAGGCCTCCCTGTCCATCACCAACTCCCGGAGTTCACTCAGACTCACGTCCATCGAGTCAGTGATGCCATCCAGCCATCTCATCCTCTGTCGTCCCCTTCTCCTCCTGCCCCCAATCCCTCCCAGCATCAGAGTCTTTTCCAAGGAGTCAACT
>NW_011495070.1:7019223-7028794 GCF_000754665.1 Bison bison bison | reverse complement strand
TGGTTGGATCTCCTTGCAGTCCAAGGGACTCTCAGGAGTCTTCTCCAACACCACAGTTCAAAAGCATCAATTCTTCAGTGCTCAGCCTTCTTCACAGTCCAACTCTCACATCCATACATGACCACAGGAAAAACCATAGCCTTGACTAGACGGACCTTTGCTGGCAAAGTAATGTCTCTGCTTTTCAATATGCTATCTAGGTTGGTCATTACTTTCCTCCCAAGGAGTAAGCGTCTTTTGATTTCATGAGCCAGACATCTTGGAGTGCAAAGCCAAGTGGGCCTTAGGAAGCATCACAAGGAGCAAAGCTAGTGGAGGTGATGGAATTCCAGTTGAGCTATTTCAGATCCTAAAAGATGATGCTCAGAGTGATATCCCTGGGTAATTAAGGAAAGATAAAAGTAAGTGGAATGTACCCTGTCTAATGATAATGGTAATTGTTTTCAGAACCATAGGCTTCCCTTGAGAACTAAACACTCACACTCTGGGAAGCACTTTAAGATCGGAGCAGAGATAGCTTAAGTCACCAGAAAAAGAAAAAAAATAAAAATGGTGCTCAAACCAGCAGGACTTGATTCAATAACATATCTTTAAAACTAATCAGGATGTTTACAAATTCCAATACAGAAGGGTAGGAGACGTGGGTGAGGACGTAAATAAAACCAGACTGACTGAGCATGTGTGAATGGGGATTATAGTCAGGTGGTGGGTACATGGGGCTCATTAACTTACACTGTGTATGTTTCAGAATCTCCATAATAAAGAGTTAAAGGAGAAAAAAGGAACTGAAAAAGAGAATGTTATTAATCATAAACAAATTGTCAAGAAGGAAGAAATCTTCCTCTATCCTTCTACGTTCTTCTGGCTGGTCTAAAGAATAAAATTGACATGAGACAGTAACAGGAGAAAAATCAATCAAACAAGTTTAATAGCATGTATACACAGGGACTTCCCAGGTGTCTCCTGCCAATGCAGGAGAGTTAAGAGACACAGGTGCCATCCCTGGCTCTGGAAGATCCCCTGGAGGAGGGCATGGCAACCCACTCCAGTATTCTTGCCTGGAGAATTCCATGGGCAGAGGTGCCTGGTGGGCTACAGTTCAGGGGATCACAAAGAGTCAGACACAACTGAATGACTGAGCAGGCATGTACATGGGAGAGACCCAGGGGGACTGAGTGACTTACCAAAAGAAGTGGCTGAACCCCTCACCTTAAATATCATCCTTGCTAAAGACTAGAGGGTGGAAAGAGTCGGTTATGGAGAGTTAACTGGAAAAGCACAGTAAGTGAGTGTAAGGTTCTTACACAGATTTAAGTCGTTGTTTTCTCCATTCATCAAAGTGTCTAGAGATCAGGTCATTCTCTTCCTGGTACAGCCAGGGAGACACCCTTACACATGGAGGTTTCTCTTATAAATCAGAGTGTTTCTTACCAAAAGGTAACTTCTACTTGGTTTTCAGAGTTTTTCCTATGTCTGATGTTTCCTAGAAAATAACCAATTTAATATAATGAATATACCAAAGAGACACATTTGGGGGTGGCATGTCCTGTTCCCCTACAGTTTCAAAATCAAGTGCCACAGAGGCAAACACATTACCTGCCCTGATTCTGTCCAAGGAATTGCCTGCCTTGAATTTCCTGAGTGTATTGGCAAATTAATCCCTATTGTGAAACGGATCTATCAGAGGGCATTAAACAGGACATGTGTATAAGTGAAAGCTCCCCTTGTTCTTCACCAAGCACTGTCTGATTGCCAGTCCACCTTCAGGGAGAACATATTCTGATCATGCTAGCATCACTTCACAAACCATATGACAGTCATATTATCCATCACTAAACTCGGATTCAAGAGATGCAAGAAACACAAGGGTCGATCCCTGGGTCAGGGAGATCCCCTGGAGGAGGTCATAGCAAACCACTCCAGTATTCTTGCCTCGAGAATCCCATGGACAGAGGAGCCTGGCGGGCTACAGTTCATGGGGTTGCAAAAAGTTGGACATGACTTAGTGACTGAGCATGTAAGCAAACTCAGATTCTGGGTTTGATTCTGGTCTTGTAAGTTTGATTAATGAATCTGTCCTGAAAGGTGAAGCTATTAATAATGTGCTGACAAAATATCCAGGGTCTGAACCCAGGAAAAGCATTAAGCCAAGGAAAACTTCCCAAGGAATATCTTCTGATGTAACCACTCAGAGGCCAGCCAGGTGAATAACACTCTAGCCAGTTTGTGATTGTTTTTCTTGATTAATTGAATGTTTACGAAAATACATACAGCAGGCATTGTACTAGGTGCTTTCTGTTAGCTGTCTTAATTTTCATAGTAGAAAACACTGTGGTATGTAATTACATTCATATCTATGTATATAACATACCTATGTTGAATTCTTACTGCATATAATCCATAATGATTGTTTGGCTATATGTGACTATATATATATATATGACTATATATATATATGTAATGATTGTTAAGTATTGTTCTTCTAAGTATAATTTCACTGAAACTCTCCATCTCATTATAAAAAAATTATAAAGAGTTTACCATTTAAGATAACATTACTAGGAAATCCACATAATCAGGCACTTGGCAACCCCTATTGCCACAATCCATTGAGAGGGAATAAATAAACAGTGAGAGTACTGCTAACCTCACCATGGTATAGACTGTAGGATAAGGATATGATTTGAATCCCACATATGTAGGGCATGTGCCTGTGTGATACCCAGTGTCAATCCATGTATTAAATGTTAGCGATGCTGGGACTTCCCTGGTAGTCCAGTGGTTAAGACTCTGTGCTCCCAATGCAGGGGCCCCAGGTTCACCCCTGAGCTAGAGCCACATGTTGCAAGTAAGAGCCAGTGCAGCCTGATAAAAATAAGTAAACATTAGCAACGCTGAGCTTCCACGTCTATAGCTGTATCGTCTACATCCATGCAAACACAAAATTCTCAGTGTCCGTCCCACACTCCAGGGGACTGTCTCCCACATCTTCCGGGGTGTGTGCTCTTTCCACCTGATCATTCTGTTTGGTGGGACAATTTTTCCTACTATAACAGAAGACATTATTTATTGTTTTATTTTTCTTTCTTCTTTTTTAGAAGGCTTCTTTCCATTTCAAAAATTTGTTTTGCTGAACTGATCTCCCTCCAGTGTCCATTCAGCTATGATAATTGCTCAGGGACAATGGACATTGAGATGCAACAGGACATGTGGTGACTAGGTTCAGTCATTTATGGGGATGAGAAAAATGAAAAGCAGTGAAAACAACACATTCAATTTGAGGTCAAAAGATCGAGATCCAAGCCTTTTGAACTTTGTGCTTTTTAATGCTGTCTTCCTTTATAAATGAGTCCAAAAAAATTGGCCTACCTAGGGACTTCCCTCAGAGAAGGTGATGGCACCCCACTCCAGTACTCTTGCCTGGAAAATCCCATGGACGGAGGAGCCTGGTAGGCTGCAGTCCATGGGGTCGCTAAGAGTCGGACATGGCTGAGTGACTTCACTTTCACTTTTCACTTTCATGCATTGGAGAAGGAAATGGCAACCCACTCCAGTGTTCTTGCCTGGAGAATCCCAGGGACGGGGGAGCCTGGTGGGCTGCCGTCTATGGGGTCGACTATGGACACGACTGAAGCGACTTAGCAGCAGCAGCAGAGACTTCCCTGGCGGTCCAGGGGCTAAGAGTCTTGAAGCAGAAGACACAGGCTCCGCCCCTGGTTGGGGAGCTAAGATCCCGAGTGTGGTGTGGTGTGATAAATAAAGAAAGAATGTCTACCACATTTATTAAAAAAAAATTTGCCCCACCTATTTCTCAGGCTCTTTTTAGGAATAATACAGATGACCCTAGTGACAGACTAGAATGGCTACCAAAAAAGTAATTTACAAGCCATTTCCCTCCTTGCCTTCCTGTGCCTAAAATATTCATATTTTAAGAATTCCTTTGCACCTTAATGTTTACAGTAGCACTATTTACAATTGCCAAGATGTGGAAGCAAGCTAAATGTCCATAAGCCAATGAATGGATAAAGAACTTGTAGTATATGTATAAACAATGGGATACAACTCAGTCATAAAAAGAGAATGAAAGTTTGCCATTTGCAACAACATGGATGAACTTGGAGGGTATTATGCTAAGTGAAATAAGCAGAGAAAAACAAATACTGTATAATATCAATTATATTTGGAACCTTAAAAGTAAAACACTCAATCATAACAATACAGACACAGACTTACAGATACAGAGAACAAAGGTGGTTACCAGTGGGGAGAAGGAAGGAGGGAGGGGTAAAACAGGGGTAGGAGGCCTAAGAGGTAGGAACTCTTGTGTATAAAATAAATAATAAGGATATACAATGCAGCACAGAAAATACAGCCAATATTTTGTTGGAATATAACCTTCAAATGTTTGTAACTGAGTCAATTCTTAGGTAGATTGATAAGAAGTCTGGGGTCCCCAAAGAGGAGAAAGTCGTCTGGGACTTTCAAGGGGAGCACAGGGGTCTGGAGTTCTCAAGGAGGAGAAAAGGACAAACTTTTTTTTTTTTTTTTTAAAGCCCAGAGTTGATGATTGCACAACAAAACAACTCATCTTGCTCAAAGATATGTTTTTCCTTAAACTCTGTACCGATGATTATATAACAACAATGTATCCTGCTTGAGGACATGTTTCTCCTTCTTGAGAACCTTCTGACTAATCCTGTCATCTTAAAATGTATATTATGTGAGTGGGTCTGGTGAAAGTGAAAGTGAAGTCGCTCAGTCGTGTCCGACTCTTTGTAACCCCATAGGCTGTAGCCTATCAGGTTCCTCTGTCCATGGGATTTTCCAGGCAAGAGTAATGGAGTGGATTGCCATTTCCTTCTCCAGGGGATCTTCCCTACCCAGGAATCAAACCCGGGTCTCCCACATTGCCAGCAGATACTTTACCATCTGAGCCACCAGGGAAGCCCAAGATCTTTCTATTGTTATTTTTAATCCCATTACCTTAAAATGTAAATTGTGGGAGTGGGTGTGGTAAGACCTTTATAACCTTGAGGCATTCTTTTGATTTACTGTAATAACCAATTGAAAAAGTATATAGCTCCCTTTCTAAGACCAGCAAGGGGGGCACTCTCTGTCCTCCTTCTGATGTCGGTGTCAGAAGCTTTCTCTGTCTCTTTTCATACTTTGATAAAACTCTGCTACACAAAAGCTCTTGAGTGATCAAGACTGGTCCCTGGTCCCGAAGCTAAATCTTCTTCTTTGGAGATCACAAATCCGACACCTTTCACCATAAGCTATCATAACCTTTAAACATTATTATGCTATACACTTGAAACATATAATATTGTACATCAACTATACCTCAATAAAACAAAAATTAAAAAATTAGAATGCTCTACTATGGCAATTCCAAAAGAAAAAAGGAAATAATCCTTCAAAGACATAGAGAACAGATTTACGGTTGCTAACAGGGAGGAATGGAATGGGAGTTTGGAATTAGCAGATGCAAGCTATTATATATAAAATGGAAAAGCAACAAGGTCCTATTATGTAGCACAGGGACCTGTATTCAATATTCTCTAATAAACCATGATGGAAAATAATACAAAATACATAGATAGATAGATATGTATATGGGTTTCCCAGGTGGCTCAGTGGTAAAGAATCCACGGGCTAATGCAGGAGATGCAGGTTGGATCCCAGGGTCAGGAAGATCCCCTGGAGAAGGGAATGGCAACCCACTCCAGTATTCTTGCCTGGGAAATCCCATGAACAGAGGAGCCTGGAGGGCTGTAGCCCATGGGATCACAAGAGAGTTGGATACAACTTAGTGACTAAACAATACTTAGAATACAGCAGATATATATATCATTCACTTTGCTGCACACCAGAAACCAACACAATATTGTAAATCAACTACATTTCAATTAAAATAAATTAAAAAAAAAAAAAAGAATCCCTCGAAGCTAGGGCTGGCCAGAAGACCCAGTTCTGGCCCAAGAGATGCTGGCGACGAGTGGTGAGTCAGTGAGTCAAGCCTCTGGGAAACTATATGAAAGAGAGAGACTCCAGCAGGCATGCTGCCTTCATCTCCTGAAGGTGAAAGTGAAGTCGCTCACTGTGTCTGACTCTTTGCAACCCCATGGACTGTAGCCCTCCAGGCTCCTCCGTCCATGGGATTTTCCAGCCAAGAGTACTGGAGTGGGTTGCCATTTTCTTCTCCAGGGGATCATCCTGACCCAGGGATTGAACTCAGCCCTCCAACATTGCAGGCAGACTCTTTACCCTCTGAGCCACCAGGGAATCCCAACATTCTCCACTTTTCACCCAGCAACCAGAGACGAGCTTTTCATGTAGTGATGTGGGTCATTCCATTGCCTTATTGAATCCCTTTCCATTGCATTTAGAATAAAATCTGAACTATGCACACTGGCCTGGCTCCCTCTGCATCCCCAGTATCAGTCAGCCCATTCCCCGCCCCCATCCTCCAGTCGGACCTTCTGTCCTTCAGACTTGCCAAGTGTAGCCCTGGCTCGAGGCCTTGACACCTGCTGATTCCTCTGCCCGTTGCTCTGCTCCAGGTCTCTGTGCGGCTGGTGTCACCTGTCAGCCCTTCACTCATGAGTCCGCCTTTGAGATACCTTCCTGACCGTCCTCCACTCAGCCTATCTCCCGACTCACCGTCTCTATCTCTGGACCCAATTTGTTTCATTGTTAACTAGTATCCCAACCCAGTTATGTTGTTTCTTTGCTTAGGTTAGTTGTCTGTCTTCTATCACTAGAATAAAGGCATTCCTGAGGTACAGCCTTTTGTCTCATTTATCGCTGTGTCTTTAGCTCCTTGCCTGGTACATGAAATATAGCAAACACTCCTTCAGTACTTGCTGAATAAGTGAATGGGTTTTGCCTACACATCTCCATCTTCTGTTCATTTGTTGTTGGTGTTCAGTCACTAAGTCGTGTCTGACTCTTTGTGACCCCATGGACTGCAGCACGCCAGGCTTCCCTAACTTTCACTGTCTTCCAGTGTTTGCTCAAACTCATGTCCATTGAGTCGTGGGATTAACAATTCATAGTGGGAATAACAAGTGCCTAACACAGAACATGTATAACCACTGGATGAACTCCAGGAACGGATAATCAGGGAAGCCAATTTGGTAGCAAAACCCCCCAAAACTGTAAGGGAACAACTGTGATTGGCCAAGAATGGAATATAGTAAAAAAAAACACTGTGTTACTCTCATTGCCCAGTAGCTGTTTGGGCTTTTTGATTGCTGTTTGATTTTGATTTTTCACTTTCGTAAAAAATTGAAGTATGGATGATTTACAGTGTTGCCCAATAGCTGTGTGGATTGCCACAGCTCTGAGCACCGCAGGGGTTCTTGGGAGGAGACATTTGGAAGTGAAGGTGACCCAGCCAGTCAAAATGAAATGCCTGCTTCTGGCAAACTCAGCATCACATGCCTGTGAGGTGTCTTTCACTGTCTGTTTAAATTTCCATTCCTCTTTACTTCCCCTCCTAATAGGCCTCCTTTGTTCAAACCAACTGCTCTGATTCATCTCCTTAGGATTCCCTGTACTGAATAAATTTCAACCCAAGAATAAGGTAGCAAAGATTTCTGGGACGAAAAGAGCCTGCAAAGTTAGACAAGCTTTGATCAATCCCCTTGTAGCATATAGTTTTAGGAAAGTTACTTCTCTAAGAGAAGCAATAATGCCTACCTCATAAGGGTTATTGTCAAGATTGAAAGAAATAATACTTAAAGCACCTGGCCCAGGATGGACCAGAGTAATAAAGTTATAAACTGAAAACAAACAGGTGAGTTTGGAGGCAATTTAATGAGGAAAAGAAGGGGGAAAACGTGTGATGTTTGACTTATAACAAGAAATGTATATCCGGTCTTCATTCCCAGTTCCTGGCTCACAGATCCCCAAACTCTTGGGATTTCCTAAGTGATAAAAACAGAGGGAGCATCTTTTGTTATAATATTTGATCTTTTGCCCTCAGTTCCTAAACAACAAAGGTAAAGTTGGTGTCTTGTTATTAATAACAAGTCTCTTTTAACCACGTGTATATTTACATCAATGCAAGGTGACTTCTGGATACCTGGAGGTCATCTAAGGATGGAGGCTGGTTCCCAGTGGAAACAGCCAGGTGATTAGAGGGTTGGAACTTTCGGGCCCATTCCCTCACCTCCAGGGAGGAGACAGGGGCTGATTGATCCATCATCAATCACCCATGGTCCACGATTTAATCAATCGTGCTTATGTAATTAGGCCTTCATAAAATTTCCTGAACTATGGGGTTCAGGGAGCTTCAGGGTTGGCGAATCAGAATGGATCCATGTGACCAGAGGGTGGCCCATCTCAAACTCCGCAGGACAGAAGCTCCTGTGTTCAAGAACACTCCAGACCTCACCCCATGTATCTCTTCATTCCTTTAAGATCCTGTCATAAACTAGAAAGTAATCTAGAAAGTAAAATGGTTTTCCTGAGTTCTATGAGTGTCTCTAGCAAATTAATTGAAGCTGAGGAGGGTCACGGGGACGTCCAGCTTATCGCCAGTTGGTCAGAAGCACAGATAACAACCTGGACCTGTTTCTGATTGGCATGTGAAGTGGGGCTGTCTTCAGAGACTGAGTTCCTAACCTGTGAGACCTATCTCCAGGTTGAGACTGTCAGAATCTAGTTAAATTTGTAGGACAACTTGTCAGTATCTGCCGAGAATTGGAGAATTGCTTGGTGGTGTTGGAAAACACACGTTAGAAAAGGTTTCCGTGAAAAACCTACAGCAGACCTTGTATTCTGTGAAATGCCTGAAGCGTTTTCTTTCAGATCAGGAATAAGGCATATATGTCAGCTGTCACCTCCCTCTTTAATATTGTGTTGGACATCTCAGTCAGTGCAATAAAAAAAGATAAAGGTAAAACATGTATGCTGCTGCTACTGCTAAGTTGCTTCAGTTGTGTCCGACTCTGTGAGACCCCATAGACGGCAGCCCACCAGGCTCTGCCGTCCCTGGGATTCTCCAGGCAAGAACACTGGAGTGGGTTGCCATTTCCTTCTCCAGTGCATGAAAGTGAAAAGTGAAAGTGAAGTCGCTCAATTGTGTTCGATTCTTAGCGACCCCATGGACTGCACCCCACCAGGCTCCTCCATCCATGGGATTTTCCAGGCAAGAGTACTGGAGTGGGGTGCCATTGCCTTCTCCAAAACATGTATAAGAATTGGAAATAATGATAAAGATTGTTCTCATTTGCAAGTTATTATTTATGTAAAACACCAAAAAGAATCTACAATAATTAGAATTATTGTTTTACCTGGTTCCTAGATAAAATCAATACACAGATATAAGTTGCGTTTTCATACAATAGCAAAAAACAATTAGAAGCTGTGTAAAGATAACCTTCAAAAAAGAACAAAAAAATGAAGTTCTTAGAACTGTCAAGTCCTTTAAGAAAAAAATTATAAATTATTGAAAGACTAAAGAAAAATCTGGGGACTTCCCTGGTGGTTCAGTGGTTAAGAATCTGCCTTCTAACGCAGGGGGCACAAGTTCAATCCCTGGTCGGGGAACTAAGACCCCACG
>NW_011495070.1:7017637-7019057 GCF_000754665.1 Bison bison bison | reverse complement strand
AAAAAACCTAAATAAATAGAAAGATGTACCATACTGAAGACTCAGCACTGTTAAGATGTCAATTCCCTTAAGTTCAGAGCATTCCATTCAAAATCCCAAACGGAGCTTTTCATAGAACTTGGCAAGTTGAACGGAAATTTTAGGTAGAAGAACAAAGGTCAAAAAATAACCAAGACTCTGCATAAAGGCGAGGGACTTGCCTCACCAAATATCAAGACATAAAGCTCTAGAAATTAAGACAGGTAGTATTGGTCCTGCTGCTGCTGCTGCTAAGTCGCTTCAGTCGTGTCTGACTCTGTGCGACCCCATAGACGGCAGCCCACCAGGCTCCCCCGTCCCTGGGATTCTCCAGGCAAGAACACAGGAGTGGGTTTCCATTTCCTTCTCCAAGTGTTGGTCCAGTAACAGCCAAATAGATGAATGGAATAAAATTAGCCCAGAAACAGATCCAAGAATATATGGAGCCCTTATTGACAAAGAGTGACCACTACAGATCATTAGGGAGAGAGTGGCTACTTGATACATGGTGCCAGAAAAAGTAGATACTCAATATGGAAAAAAATACAAAAGTAGGTTCTCACCTTGTACTGCATAAAAATCAATTTTAGGCGGATTAAAGACATCAGTGTGAAAAACGATCATAAAACATTTAGAGTAGCTTAATGGGACATCTTTTTTCACTTCAGGGTAAGAAAAATGGTCTTAAGACACAAAAATGCACACCATAAATAAAATGACTGATAAACTCAATGGAATTAAAATTAATAGCACCTATTCCTTGAAAGACACCCTAAAAAGACAGAAAAGAGGATCCATAAATAGGAAGAAGATAATTGCCAAACATATAATGGGCAAAGGAGTCATTATCCAGAATATAAGGACTATAGATCAATAAAAAAAAAGACAAGCCAATAGAACAATAAACAAAGATAAGAATTTCACAAAAAATGAAGCACACATAAAAAATAAATATACTAAAAATTTCATATTAGTAAACAGGGAAATACAAATTTAAAATAATTAAAGTCTGTTTTACTGTCATTAGATTAACAACAGCAAAAAATTTGTTGGACAGTATCAGGTGTTTTGAAGTCCTGCCTCAGGGCCTTTGCATATGCCTAACAAATACTTCTGGAGGAGGCAATGGCACCCCACTCCAGTACTCTTGCCTGGAAAATCCCATGGATGGAGGAGCCTGGTAGGCTGAAGTCCATGAGGTTGCTAAGAGTCAGACACGACTGAGCAACTTCACTTTGACTTTTCACTTGCATGCATTGGAGAAGGAAATGGCAACCCACTCCAGTGTTCTTGCCTGGAGAATCCCAGGGACGGGGGAGCCTGGTGGGCTGCTGTCTGTGGGGTTGCACAGAGTTGGACATGACTGAAGTGACTTAGCAGCAGCAGCAGCAGCAACAAATAC
>NW_011495070.1:6997322-7017537 GCF_000754665.1 Bison bison bison | reverse complement strand
TCCTTCAAATCTTCGTATATCTTGCTCATTCATATTTGACTCAGATCCAGTTCAGATGTTACTCCTCCCAAAGGCTTCCTGATTGTGCTATCCAAACAATGCCCCTTGGCTTCCATCATTCTTACTCCTCTAACCTGCTTTACTAGTCTTCAGAACACTTGTTAACATTTCACCGCATTTATCCTGTACATGTGTGTGTATATGAACACACATATACTTGCTATTATCATTTGCAGAAACTTTTGAAAGCGGGTGGCTGACATGCTGAGTAATTTTCAAATGACAAACACTTAAGAGAAAAGGATGACTGTGTAGCAAACAAATGACATAAGCAGAAGAAATGGAATTAGTGCTTCCTTCTTTCCATCATATAGTTATTATTTTTCAGGACACTTTGATGGCAAGTTGCTAATATCAAGGTACTTTACCCCTAAATATACTTCCGTAAGTAGCTCCTCAGATTCTTCCACTTAATCTCAATATCATTATCACAACTAAGAAAATTAACAATCATTCTGTAATGCCATCTAGCATATATATATATATATATACAGTCTTCATTCAAATTCCCAAGCCCTCTACATCATATCAAATATATTAAAATGCACCTACAGTACTGTTTTCCTGAAATAAAAAAGCTTTAACAATTTAGCTACAAGTCAGCCATTTCATTTGCAATCAATTTCTCAGCAAGCATGGTACATGATCCTTTTGAAGGGGAATAATTTAACCTCCTTTTTTAAAAAATTATTATTATTTTTGAATATTAACATTTTGCTAATAATAGCCTAATTATTAGCTTGTAGACATTTAATTAAATGATTCTTAGTTGTGTCTTATTTTCATATTTTGGGGTCAATTCCTTTTTTTTCTAGGTCTCAAAAATTGTCATCGGTCTTCAGAAAGCTCTTTGTCCTAGGCTCCATTTAGTGGCTGCCTAAAGAGTAGAGAGCCTGTGGAGGCAGGAGTTAGAAATGGGTGACTCAGTGAAGGGCCTCCAAAACAGAGATCCATTTAAGCCTCCCTGGGAAGTCCCTCTTTCTGAGACAGCTGCCATTGCACAAGTTCCAAACCTTGGGCTGAAGTAAGAAGCCCTGAGTTTCCAAGGGCAGCAAGGGTGAGCGATTCCTGCCTATGCAGTCCCGTGTTAACAGGCCACCTCCGAGGAAAACAGCCTGTAAGACAGTAGCCATAGAGCAAATTCCCACTGGCTATCTAGTTTCACATGTGGTAATGTGTGTTTCAGTGGTGGTTTGCTGTATGCCACAGGAAGCTCAAATCTGGTGCTCTGTGACAACCTAGAGGGATGGGATGGGTGGGAAGTGGGAGGGAGGTTCAAGAGGGAAGGGACATATATATTATCTATGGCTGATTCATGATGATGTGTGGCAGAAACCAACACAATATTGTAAAGCAATTATCCTCCAATTAAAAATAAATAATTTTTTAATTAAAAAATAAATGCCATATACACTAAAACAAAAACAAAAAACAGTAACCAGATATAATCTGAGCAAGGCTCTGTGCTAGTCTGGAACTCCAGACTGGCATAACCAGTTTGGAAGAGTCTGATAGCTTTTTGTTTGTTTCATTTCATTTCTGCAGTGGAGGATATCCATTGCAGAAATCAAGAGGATCTGATCTAAATTCAATTCATAAGGCTAAAAGAGACTCTGGCTGTAGGAAATGTGGGGACAATGGCTCCCACCAGACAAAATACAATACAAAGCAGAGAAGTTTGTATTAGAAACAACTTTGTCAACAGCAGTCTTATGCTTCTAAGAGGATTTCATTAGCATAAATTGATTTAATAATAACAATGTTAAGGCATAAAAGGGAGCAGGTATTATTACAGATTGTTACTGGCCCCATTTTACAGATGGGGAAACTGAGGCTGAGGGACATGTAACACGGCTTGTAGGGTCTTGCCCAGGTTCAGCTGGCAGAACCTGATCTCACTTCCCATCGTGATACGAGAGAAAAACATGAGGACCTCAGTGTTTTAAGTTTATTAATATTAAGAAAGCCTGCTTTGATTTTATTTTTTGTTTTTTTTTTTTAAGCTTGGCAAAGGAGTTAAAAGCAGAGTGACTTCATTTTTACTTTCATGTAACAGAATTCCCAGAAGACACGTTGTCGCCAAAATCTGAATGCAGTATTGCTCTAGCATCGTGAAGGGCTTGAACTGCTCATTTCACCAAGCATGACTCAACTATCATATCAGGAATATTTTTTCCTTTTGAAAGCCCTTGGAGTCAAATCATTAACGAATCAAGAAGAATTGCTTAAATATGAGTGATTTTCAAATGGCAAACACTTTGGGAAAGTGGGTGACTGTGGAGGAAACAA
Organism: Bison bison bison; assembly: GCF_000754665.1. NCBI lineage: Eukaryota > Metazoa > Chordata > Mammalia > Artiodactyla > Bovidae > Bison > Bison bison. Next base: position 7,015,188 of record NW_011495070.1, on the reverse strand, counting down.
ATGACATTCAAAGACTAGATGCTGACTGTGAAAATATGGAGATTATAGATAATCAAGGCTACCATCAGCAGAATTAAGGCAAGTGGTTCCTTCTCATTCCCCCGTGATATCCTAGGGAGGGATCAATTAAGGGAAGTATGTCTAACACAAATCCCCAAGCAGTGGCTCCTGCCTCTTCCCACATCGTTAAGAGTTTCTGTTGTTCAGTCACTAAGTCATGTCCAACTCTGTGACTCCATGAACTGCAGCACACCAGGCTTCTCTGTCCTCCACTATCTTCCAGAGTTTACTCAAATTCTTGTCCATTGAGTCGTGATGCCATCCAAACATCTCATCCTCTGTTGCCCCCTTCTCTCCCTGCCCTCAATCTTTCCCAGCTGCTGCTGCTGCTAAGTCGCTTCAGTCGTGTCTGACTCTGTGTAACCCCATAGACAGCAGCCCACCTGGCTCCCCCTGTCCATGGGATTCTCCAGGCAAGAACACTGGAGTGGGTTGCCATTTCCTTCTCCAATGCATGAAAGTGAAAAGTCAAAGTTAAGTCACTCAGTCATGTCCGACTCTTAGTAACCCCATGGACTGCAGCCTACCAGGCTCCTCCGTCCATGGGATTTTCCAGGCAAGAGTACTGGAGTGGGGTGCCATTGCTTTCTCTGATCTTTCCCAGCATTAGGGTTTTTTCCCAATGATTATCTCTTTGCATCAGGTGGCCAAAAAGGATCGGAGCTTCAGCATCAGTCCATCCAATGAATATTCAGCGTTGATTTCCTTTAGGATTGACTGGTTTGATCTCCTGGCTGTCCAAGGGACTTTCAAGAGTTTTCTCCACACCACAATTCAAAAGCATTAATTCCTCGGTGTTCAGCCTTCTTTCATAAAGAGACACAGCCCAAATCCACAAAGTGCAGGAGGACATGCATGCCAACAGCTCGGGGTGTTTCACAGATGTTGATGGAAGTGTGCACCTCAGTGGTCTTCAAACTCTTCAGACCAGACACTCTTATCAGAAAAAGTGTGTGACCAGCACTTCTGTAACTAAGCTGGACCCTCTGAGGCCTTCCCAAAATAGATTCCCCCCATGTCCTCCGCTGACCTTCTGTCTGTATAAAAAAACTTTAGTCAAAGGAAAACTTCATCAGAGAAGTAAGAAAATGCAGGGGGAAAAAAAGGAAAACAGTCAAGGAAGGCAAAAAAAAATTTTTTTTAGCCATTAAGCCAAGCCAAAGGACTTTTAGTTCCTCCTCAAGGGTTATAAACAATATTCTGAGTCATGTCCTTTGGGGTGTTTTGCAGATACTGAAACCCCCACCAGGGGGAAGAAATCAACTGAGCCCAGAAAAAGAACACAGATCCCAGACCAGTTGGAATCAAAAGGTTAATGACATTGTTTCTCTCACCACCAATCAGAAGGATGTCCATAAATTGATCAAAACCCCACAGTCCCCTCTCACTCTGTCTTTAAAAATCTTGAAAGCCTTTGGGGAGTTTGAGTCTTTCAAATACTAGCTGCCCTGAACTCCACACTTGGCGCCCTGCACTAAACACTGCATTTTCTTCACCACAGCCTTGTATTGATAAATTGGCTTTACTGTGCACTTGGGCAAGCAGACCCAAGATTGGTTTGGTAACACTTCCAGTGACTATCCATTGGTTCATCTAAAACTACAGCCACGATCAAGGGACTTCCCTGGCAGTCCAGCCGGTTACAACTCCATGCTCCCACTGCTGTGGGTACAGGTTCAATTCCTGGTCAGGGAACAAAGATCCTTCACACCACATGGTCAAAAAATAATAAATGAATAAATAAAAATGTTAAAAATTAAAAAAAGGAATTTGCAACTATTTAATAAAAAAAACTATAACTACAATCTGTACTGACAACCTTAAGTAGATTAAGAAACACACACAAAATAGAAATTTAAAAGATGAGATGAAGTATAGTTTTAAATAATTAATATATTTTTCACATAGTCTTAAAGAGCCTTTTTATTCTATCTCTCACACAGCCCTATTTAGCTGAAACTAATTTTCAGTGAAAGTGGTAGGATTAAATATGCTTCATTATTTTGAAAATCTTTAATACTTCAACATAAAGCATGGCAAAAGTGTATTTATAAACTGTTTACATTGATACTAGCATTTAATTACTACCAAAGTTAAGAAAAAAATAGAAAGATCCTTAGGTCCAAATAGAAGAACATCATTCACAGGCCTAATTAAACCTTGATGCTGAGTTCTCAATTCCACCTACCAGATACGCAAAGGTTTTTACTGGAAACCATTTGCTAGAGCTCCATCTCCCCAGTTCATTCTTGCAAACTAATTGTTTCATTTTTTTTTTTAATTGTTTCATTTTAACAAACAGATCCAAAGTCTAGTGTTAAGTCTTAGTTTGGAAGAACTTTAAACAGAATGGAAAATTCTAACTTTCAGAATGCTCAGATAGAATTTTTATAGGTGACACAGACTTTAGAAATAAAAGCATGTCAGATAAAAACATTTTCAGACGCCCACCAGGAAGCAATAGTGCTTTTCTAAAAATAACTATCAAGGTAGCATATTCTTTAGTATGACACACACTCCAGACACGCATCATTATAGAAATGGCCAGTAATTTGAATCATATCTTTTTGTGAAAGAAAAACGTGCAGCACGTCTTAGTTCCAGTCTTTCAATAAAACCGCCGTGAGATAAGCTGTGAGTCAGCTGACTGGTACAAAACATTCTCATGGTGACTCTCTGTGATGGCTTTAAGAAAGATCCACAAGTGTTCTGACAGGCCTCCATGCAGAGTTTATGTCTCCCCACTTTCAATCCTGGCAGGTTTTTTGTGGGGTTTTTGTTTCTTTGATTCATCATTTTATCCTCTATATTTGTCCTTTAGGATTCCTATTATTCCCTTCCCGGCCCCCCTTTTATTCTCTTTGTTGTTGTTCAGTTACTAAGTCATGTCCAACTCTTTGTGACCCCATGGACTGCAGCACGCCAGGCTTCCCTGTCCTTCACTGTCTCCCGGAGTTTGCTCAAACTCATGTTCACGGAGTCAGTGATGCCATCCAGCCATCTCATCCTCTTGCCCTCAATCTTTCCTGGCATCAAGGTCCCTTCCAATGAGTCAGCGCTTATTCTAATCCATCTTCATTCTTTCTCTTTCTTTAGATCTTCTTTCCCCAGCAGGTTTTCCTCGATCAAGACAATAGAGCAGGACTTCTGAGCTAAGTGAGGAAAGACCTTGGGGCATCTGCAGGTGTATCTGCGGCTGTTGCTCAGGGTACCTCCAGCCATCCTAGCAGAAGTCTGGCTACCTCGAGGCCACCATGTGGGGATACCAGACAGAAGGAGATGCCTGGGGAGTGCCAGCTGTTCCAGCCCCAGCTGTTAGATGACTACAGCCTCATGAGAGACCCAAGACACAACTGCCTTGCTGGACAGCTCCCCAACTCCTAACTCACTGCAACAGTGAGAGGTAACACACGAGTGTGGTTTTATCTATTAAGTTGTGGAAATATTTGTTATGCAATACTGGAGAACATGCATATTAACTCATTTAATTCTCACAATAACCCTATGAATTATTGTCAGTCCCCTTTAAAAATGAGAGGTCCCCGGCGGTCCAGTGGTTGAGACTTCACCTTCCAAAGCAGGATCAGGGAACTAAGATCCCACATGCCTCCCAGTCAAAAAACTAAAATATAAAATGGAAGCAATACTATAACAAATTCAATAAAGACTTTAACAAAATGAGAGGATATTGAAGCCCTGAGAGATTTTAGCGTTAGATTCGGTCCGCCTGTAGCTAGACCTCAGAGACTATGTGCAGTGTCCACGGCCTCTCAGAAAGAGGACAGATGCAAGGATCAGAAGCAGTGGAAGCAATGGATCCTGAAGGGAGACCAGATATGGGAGGTGCAGGAAGGGAAGCCTCAAACAGAGCCTAGGGGTTTTGAGGAAACATAGGGGGGGGAAAAAAGTTTAGGGCAGAGAATTATAAGTTTGGATTTTGACATATCTAGTTGTGTGTGTCACTGGTACCCTAAAAGGAAGATGGCCCACAGGAATTCAGGGGCCAAGTCAAGGCCCTGGAAGTGGGTTGGGGAATCAAGAGCCTTCTGAAGATGAGCTCATAAAGGGAAAGGGTGTTCAGCTAGAAGAGAAGTGGAAGAAGGACAAAGGCTTAGGGAGTGCCTCCTTGTCCAGTTTATGATACACATGACCTTCTGGGATTAATTTCCCAGAGTTTTCAGAACATTTAAATGTGTGCTATACAGCGTCTGTGGATATACAACGAACTAATAGACTCCACGAAGCAGATACCATTTACTAATCTTATATTTGCTTAAGAAGTTTGTGAATTGTGGGCCTGAGCAACTGGAGGCTCCCTGGCAGTAAGCCAAGCCTAGAGCACGGGTGAAGGCACAGGGACTGGCAGACATAAACGCCAGGACACTGATGAACCACTCGTGTGTTCTCAAGCACCCTGCAGAGTGAAGACACCACTTCAGATGAATATCCGGGTTTAGGGAGACCTGATTTCTTTTTGGTGGATTTTACTTTGGTCGACCTTTTCTTTAACAAAATGACTACATGACAACAAAAGCAAAAATAAGCAAGTGGGACTCCGTGAAACTAAACAGCTTCTGTACATCAAAGGAAACCATCAACAAATTAAAAGATAACCTGTGGAATGGCAGAAACTTGACACATCACATATCCCATAAGGAGTTAATATCCAAAATACACAAGAACCTCATGCAACTCAATAGCAAAAGTAAGTAAATAGTGTAAAAGTAGGAGAAGAGCCTGAACATGCTTCCAAAGAAGAAATACCAGAGGCTGGCAGGTACCTGAGAAGGTGCTCAATATCACTGATCATCAGGGGAATGCAAATCAAAGCCACAATGAGATATCACCTCACATCTCTTAGGATGACTATCATCCAAAAGAAGGATGTGGAAAAAAGAGAGCCTTTGTGTACTGCTGCTGGGAATGTAAACTGGTACAGCTACAATGGACAACAGTATGGAGCTATCTCAAGAAATTAAACATGGACCTACCATATGATCCAACAATCCCACTTCTGGGTATACAAAACAAAAAAATCACTATCTCAAAAGGATCTGTACTACCATATTCATTGGATCCTTAATTCACAATAGCCAAGGTATGGAAACACCCCCCACGCAGGAATATTATTGTCTTAGAAAGATGGAAATCCCGACATTTGAGACAACATGGATAAATCTGGAGGGCCTCGTGCTAAGTGAGATAAGCCAGCCAGAGGAAGACAAGTGCTGTATGGCATATTGTTCTGTCAACACCTCAGTTGGAAGTTCTTTCTTCTAGGCTATTACAGTAAACTGGCCCCCATGTCTCCATTCTCAACCTTCCCCTTGCCAATGGAACTTTAGGCATAAATCTGATTATTTTACTTACTTCCTTGCTAAAATGTTTGCACGCTTTCTTAAGCATTTCATGTTTAAACGCTTTTTCTAGCCATAGCATTGCCAACTCAATGGACGTGAGTTTGAGCAAACTCTGGGCGATAGTGAAGGACAGGGAAGCCTGGCATGCTACAGTCCATGGGGTCACAAGGAGTCAGACACGACTTAGCAACTGAACAACCCATTGTCTAAATAGTAAAGCTCAAATGATTTTGTGTGGCTTTTTCCCTTCCATTCCCCAAAATTCCTTCTTCCCCAAACATGGATATTTGGTAACTAATCTTTTCTTAGCTATTGGTCTTACGCTGGGCACCTTAATCTAGCCAAGTCATCCTAGACATTTTGACTTGGGACTGACAGTTTCTCTTTGGATTTCTGCAGCATGCAAAAATGCTCAGAAGCGGTCAGTGGCCATGTTTTCTGCCAAGTGAACCAGAAAAGTGGAGAAATCCAGTAATAAAGGAGAATGAATGAAGGTGTAGAGAAAGAAAATGAAGGTGTGCAGTGAGTTGAGCCCACAGGTAGGAAACTGCTCCATCCCAGCTCTTCTTTAGATTCCAGGACAAGGATGCAGCTTGATCCAAAGTCAGACAAGTCAGACTCTGGCAATAAATGCCCCCTTGTAGGCTGACGTGAACTGAGCTTCTGATACCTAAACCAAGTCAGTCCTAATTCCACTACATATGGCAACTTGGAGGTTCAACCACACCCTGCCTTGCTGGTTTCATTTCCCAGTGTTCTGACCACCCCTTCATTTCACCACACACTCACTCCTCTGCATCAAAGCCACAAGGTCATGCCATTTGTGTGCTCATCGTCCTTTGTATCTGCCTCTTTAATTACATCTACCACATGACATTGTAGAATTCCTACTGGTTTATGTACTATTTTCTAAGTTCTTCAAGGACAATCTTGTTCATCTATGCAGCTCACCGCCCAACACAACTGGAAAATGCATAGCAGGTACTTGACAAATGTTTGATAAATCAGGTTACTTCAGCAAATGCAGTGAATTAGCGTTTGCCACAGAGGCTTCCCAGGTGGCGCAGTGGTAAAGAATCCACTTGGAAATGCAGGAGAGGCAGGAGACTCAGGTTTGATCCCTGGTCGGGAAGACTGATCCCCTAGAAGAGGAAATGGCACCCCACTCCAGTATTCTTGCCTCGAAAATTCCATGGACAGAGGTGCTTGGCAGGCTACAGTCCAGAGGGTCGCAAAGAGTCGGACACGACTGAGCGACTGAACATGCACGAACACAGGCTCTAGTAAGTTTGTCCCCCAAAGACCAACCTACTGTCCTATTATTCAACTAAAAAAGCCGTCTTTCATGAATAACGCAATTTTGTGTTTGAACAGAAGAGGGACGTATACGAGATAAACTGGAAAGCAGTATGAACTTCAGAGGCCCCAGGCCCCAGTCCACATTCTCCTAAACCAGTCATCTGAATACAGAGACTATAATTTTACATTTGCCACATCTTCTTTCTCACACATTTTATAGTTATTCATTTTTCTAAATCCTTTGACCTCTAAATCTAGAATAGAAATGTCAATCACTCTTGTGGTATCTGCCAACTGCACTGAAGTGTTTGTTCTTAAACAAGGGGGACTACTCAACCTCACAAATAAAAAAGCTACCCTATCAGCTCATTTTAAAATTTAGGGTTTTTACCTGAAACCTTCTTTAACCTCGAATGTATTTCCAAATAAATTTTCAAATGAGTGTTTTTGTTTGTTTAGTATATTACACATTACCTAGAAGCCAAGGGAAAAAAAGAAACTTTTTTTTTGGTTTCATTTTCTACTCAGCCAAAGAAAGAAAATAAGCTACAATTTCCTTATGTCAAAGCTGGTTTATTGAACTTCATGAGGGCAAAATTACAGTGACGCTATTTCACAACAAAATTATTTAACTCTGGTTTAGATTTCATGAAGAAATGTATTAGCAACATACTGTCAATAAAGCACTGTCATTAAGAACTATATTACAGCCTGGATTAGCTTCCTTTGGTGTTCTCCCAAACTATGACTTTTCCAAAACATATCTGAGGTTTTCAACTAAAGGACACAGTTAAAATAAACTCGCACAGAAGTTATAAAACTTGTGACTTGTGCTTTAAAAATTAATAACAGCCACCATTTTGGAAGTGATTTGTCAATAGTTGGTGTTTTATAAATATTTTGGAAAATATCTAAAAGCTTCATCCCCATTCAACTGGTAAGTATGTTCTTTTTAAAAATGAAAACATGTATCGAGAAAATTAAAACAAATCACCACAAATGGGATACAAGTATTTTTAAATTAATAAATATTAAAGTGGAAAAAATAAGTCCTTTTAGAGAACTTTAAAGGATACTTACTACTAACTCCTTACAAAAAGAAATAAAGTTAAATTACTTTTTAAAAAATTATTAATAAACAGCACTGAAAAAACATAAATGTGCTTGGAAAGTCTGTAAACTTTCTTCCCCCACTTTAGAAAATGTTTTGATAAGCAATAAACAGATTCCCTTCTTTAAAAAACTGTTAACACCCACAACAATTGTAACAGCTGTCATTGTTTTGCTATAAAAATAGTTACAAATTAATATCAATTTAGATAAAGTCAAACCACTTTTAATTCTAGCATGATAAGAAAAATGGATTAATCTCATTAAAAACAAAGACAATTTCTCTTTCCTTAAGGTCTCGTGTTTAAAATAGAGTAACTATTTCCTCTAATTATTATCTTCAGTTAGTTTATGTAATAGAATTATCTTGTTTTTATAACTAAATTACTCAGCCAGGACCACCATGATGATTAAGGAAAAAACTCTAGATTAGATCATTGGTTTCCCACATTCTGAAAATATTTTAAGTATAATCACCTTTCAGCTTAATTTCCTCTAAAATGGTAAATTCAGCAATCTTTCAGAATTAGTGAATGTGCACACTTCAGTTAGAGTTCATGGCTTACATTCCATTCATATAATAGCTTCATATGCAAGCTTATTATTTCCTATGTGCAAAGTCTTACATTCAAAACAAAAGTATTTAGGGTAAAATACTTTCTAAAATATTCCTTCCATCACTGAGGGATTGGCTAGATATTTTTTAATACCTAATTTATTTTTCATACTGAGGAGGAGTAGTTTGTTGTGACCATAAAATTTAAAGATTATAGATTATGACACAATTCTATTACAGAAATAAATGTAGACTCACAGCAATTATAGGTATGCCCTCAGAGTTACAATCCAAATGGAAGAGAGGATGAATGCATTTAGGCATTGAGTTGACTGGGGATGGGGGGAGCATGATATCCTATGTCAGACACACAGCTTGAAATGACTGACAGCCAGGGATTGGAAAGTCTCTGGTGGCAGCCAGGAGCCATGTCCACTTACTTCCCCTAAACTATAACATCTCAAATCTTTCAGTTAGTTTTTACTATTTAAATATATCAAAGTAAAGTATAAAGCACCTTATGATGTCATTTCATTTGCATTATAATCTGATTTACTTCTGCATATTTTCTAGAATTACTCTTTTTAAAAATAATAATGATATTTTTATAGGCCTGACTGACACTTATTATAAAGATCAAACATCTAGGACTGTTGGGAAAGTCATTCTTTCTGGGCTGAGAACCAGAAAACATTCTAGGTCTTCTGCCACCAGATCTGAAGTCTTGGCTCTTAAAATGTACCAATAATAATGCAGTTAATATACTAACAATACAAGAAAGAACTCTATGGAGAGGCAAATACCAGTTTTTATCCTATTGAGAATACTTCCTATTCAAAGGACATACCAGTAAGTGTCCTAAACCCTTAATATATTTTTTTCAATTTCAGGAACACAGGATCAAACAACCACTGACTCTTAAAAATCCCATTATGCTCTCATATGAAGCCTCCTCCTTGAGCTCTCAACGCAAAGATGTTCTGATTCATCCTAATATTGCTTCATTTCAACCTCACCTGAAAACTTTTTCCTTGTGGTGTCACAGCGACAAACTTGATTAAGTAGACACAAAATACAAAAATAAGCATAACAATGATAAACAGTAACGTGTCAGGATGATCCATTGTATCTGAGATTAAATTCTATGACTTATCACTGTCATACTTCAGAAGTATTTCTTTAGTCAATATTAGATACTGTAATAAAGACTGTGATTTAGCACCAGCATGTCATTGCAGGCTTTGGTTCAGGCTTCAGGGTAATTCCGTTATCGGGGGGTTGACTAAGCATTAAGGGTTTGTGGCTCTTAAGCTTATGAGCCAAGGTCATGAATATAGCTTCCACATGGTCATTATCATTGGGGTTTTTAGCAGAGGTTTCAAACAAAGGCATACTGTGTGTGTCAGCAAATTTTTGTGCCAAGTCTGTGGGTACCTGAATGGCACTTCTCAAGTCACATTTATTTCCAACAAGAATCCGTGGTATATCGGTGGCTAGCAAATGCTGTTTGCATTCTTCTATCCAAGACGGCAGGCTGTGAAAGCTCGCCATGTTGGTCATGTCATACACGAAGACCACGGCGTGCACGTTTCTGTAATAGTGCTGGATCATGCTTTTTCTGAATCGCTCTTGTCCCGCCGTGTCCCATAACTGGATCTGGAAGTGGGAAAAAGAAGAGAAAAACTGACAATTTCATCCAGTTACACACACAGAAAATTTCACTACCTTCGCACGGCCCTTTGTGCTGCTTCACTTATACTACTTTGCTCCCTTCTAAAGTGCCCTTTTGGTGTTATTCATGTGATTTAAATGTCATGATACTAGTCCAGTCACTTCATGATTAACACAAGTGGCAGAACAAGTACTTCAATTTAGCACTTTAATTCAGTAAGTCAAGTTTGTTTGGAAAAATTATACCTCAAAAATTGATTTTAAATGCTAAAAGAAACAGATATCAGATTTTAAAAACATGTTAAGTGTCTAATTTCCACAAATTCAATATGCCCTTCCCTGCCTTTCATTCATGTAATTTAAAATAGTAGAATTAGGATAGATGTGAAAAGTCATGAGGTCTAGCCCCCACATGAACATATATATCAGTTCAGTGCAGTTCAGTCGCTCAGTCGTGTCTGACTCTTTGCGACCCTATGAATCGTAGCACGCCAGGCCTCCCTGTCCATCACCAACTCCCGGAGTTCACTCAGACTCACATCCATCGAGTCGGTGATGGCATCCAGCCATCTCATCCTCTGTCATCCCCTTCTCCTCCTGCCCCCAATCCCTCCCAGCATCAGAGTCTTTTCCAATGAGTCAACTCTTCGCATGAGGTGGCCAAAGTACTGGAGTTTCAGCTTTAGCATCATTCCTTCCAAAGAAATCCCAGGGCTGAACTTCAAAATGGACTGGTTGACTCTCCTTGCAGTCCAAGGGACTCTCAAGAGTCATCTCCAACACCACAGTTCAAAAGCATCAATTCTTCGGTGCTCAGCTTTCTTCACAGTCCAACTCTCACATCCATACATGACCACAGGAAAAACCATAGCCTTGACTAGACATAGCGTGGGTGGCTGCGACAGCGCACACAGCGCAGCCTAGAGGAGCTGCTCCATGTCCGAGGTCAGGGGCAGAAGCCGGGAGGACCCCATGCCCGAGGGGCGGCGGTCAAGAGGAGTTACCCCACGTCCGAGGTCAGGGTCGGCAGCCGAGAGTACCAGGCTTCGACAGCGCAGGAGCAGCCGAGAGGAGCTACCCCCCGCCCGAGGAGCAGTGGCTGCGCGGGCGCAGAAGGGCCTAGAGGAGCTATTCCACATTCAAGGTCAGAAGGGGTGGCGGTGAGGAGATACCCCTCGTCCAAGGTAAGGAGCAGAGGCTGCACTTTGCTGGAGCAGCCGTGAAGAGATACTCCACGTCCAAGGTAAGAGAAACCCAAGTAAGACGGTAGGTGTTGCAAGAGGGCATCAGAGGGCAGACACACTGAAACCATAATCACAGAAAACTAGCCAATCTGATCACACTAGGACCACAGCCTTGTCTAACATATATATACATCTGACAAAATCCAGGCCCCTTTAAAAAAATTTAAATGACTAGGAAATCACTTATCTATTCTAAACATCTCTACCATCTACCTAAACATCTCTACCAATAAAAATATTCCAATACCTCCCAATGGAAATACGGGGTGGCGGGGGGGAATGATATCTAAAGCTAAATACAAGTCATGTGTTATGATTCTCTTAAAACATGGAATTTATTGTGTCCCTGCTTAGTTCCTGAGAAACATTAAATGATGAGAGTACTAATCACAATGGAAAAGACCAGGGACAGAGATGCTCAGATAGCTTTTTTTTTTTTTAATTTTTGGTTGTGCTGGGTTATCATTACACATGGGCTTTCTCTAGTTTCAGCAAGTGGGGGCTTCTTGTTGCGGAGCATGGGCTCTAGGTAAGCGGGCTTCAGTAATTGTGGCACATGGGCTTAGCTGCTCTGACCCACATAGGATCTTCCAGCACCAGGGATCGAACCTGTGTCTCCAGCATTGGCTGGAGGATTCTTATCCACTCTGCCACCAGAGAAGTCCCCTAGATAATTTTTAACTGAAAGACTTGTACTATTTATAGATACTCCGAGTATGGAAGCCTAAATAGATGACTTCTGTAGAGAATATCAATAACCTCAGATATGCAGATGACACCACCCTCAGGGCAGAAAGCAAAGCGGAACTAAAGAGCCTCTTGATGAAAGTGAAAGAAAAGAGTGAAAAAGCTGGCTTAAAACTCAACATTCAAAAAACTAAGATCATGGCATCTGGTCCCATCACTTCATGGGAAATAGATGGGAAAACAATGGAAATGGGCAGACTTTATTTTCTCGGGCTCCAAAATCACTGCAGATGGGGACTGCAGTCATGAAATTAAAAGATGCTTGCTCCTTAGAAGAAAAGATATGATCAACCTAGACAGCAGATTAAAAAGCAGATTAACAAAGCTCCATCTAATCAAAGCTATGGTTTTTCCAGTGGTCATCTATGGATGTGAGAGTTGGACTGTGAAGAAAGCTGAGCGCCGAAGAATTGATGCTTTTGAACTGTGGTGTCGGAGAAGACTCTTGAGAGTCCCTTGGACTGCAAGGAGATCCAACCAGTCCATCCCTAAAGGAAATCAGTCCTGAATATTCATTGGAAGGACTGATGTTGAAGCTGAAACTCCAATACTTTGGCTACCTGATGCGAAGAACTGACTCATTAGAAAAGACCCTGATGTTGGGAAAGATTGAGGGCAGAAGGAGAAGGGGACGACAGAGGATGAGCTGGTTGGATGGCATCACCGACTCGATGGATATGAGTTTGAGAAAGCTCCAGGAGTTGGTGATGGATAGGGAAGCCCAGCATTCTGCAGTCCATGGAATGGCAAAGAGTCAGACATGATTGAGTGAGTGAACTGAAAGCAATACCAAAGGAGAGGAAAACTGAGGGGATACTGTAGATGGCCCCCAAAGTAAGTAGCATATAAAAGAGGAAGTGCTGAAACATGGCAGTAACTGCTTAATTAAAATGTAATGAATTAATGAATACACTTTAAACATGTAGTTAGAGATGGAAATATTGATCACCACTCCCAGGCTATCTTAATTTTTCAGTTCTGATTTTTTTTCATCTTTTTTTTTTTTATGGTAGCTCTTCTTAGTCCAAATGTATCCATTTTTGAAATAGTCTCCCTTTCTTCCTAAGTCTAAGTTTGTTCAAGGTAGAAATATAATACAAGGCATATCCTGGAGATATTGCAGATTCAGTTCCAGACCACTGCAATAAAGCAAATATCACAATAAAGCAAGTCACATTAATTTTTTGGTTTCCTACTGAATTTTTTATTCCTACACGTATAAAAGTTATGTTTACACTATACTGGTAAAGAATCCACCTGCAATGCAGGAGATCCTGGCTCAATCCCTGGGTTGGAAAAATCCCCTGGAGAAGGGAATGGCAACCTGCTCCAGTATTCCTGCCTAGAGAATTCCATGGACAGAGAAACCTGGCAGGTTTCAGTCCATGGGGTTGCTAAGAGTCGGACACAACTGAGCGATCAACATGTTGAACTTTCAAAAGGTGGAAGCAATCCAAATACCCACCAACTTATGAATGGGTAAATAAAATATATATCCATATAATGGAACATTATTCAGCCATAAAAAGGAGTGAAATATTGACACATGCTACAACATGGATGAAGAAGCCAGACACAAAAGACCACACGTCATAAGATTCCATGTGTATGAAACATCCACTATAAGGCAAGTCTCCAGAGAGAGTAAACAGATTCGTGGTTGCCAGGGTCCGAGGGAACGGGAAGAATGAGGAGTGACTGATAATAGGTAAGTGGTTTCTTTCTGGTGAGATGTTCTGGAATTCATAAGTGATGATGTGACATAGGCTTGTGAATACACTAAAAACCACTGAATGGTTTATTTTCAAAGCACAAATCTTAAATATCTCAGTTTTTTAGAATGAAAAAAAAATCCCACTTCAAACTGTATCTTTAACATTCAGAAAGATATTTTGGGAATAATTTGGATGGTCTACATAAAAGCCGTCCAAAGAACGGAACTGACGTCTTCCTCTTTTAATAACGTTTTCCCAGCTCAAGTATTCAAAATTCATTTCATCGATGAAGAATAATGATTTATAACGTTTTAAGCAGAGGACATATTTAAGTTAAAAAAATTAAAAGTACACAAGAAGGTAACAGACCAAAACAGGAACAATGGTTGTCTTTCATAGAGAATAGACCATGCAGGGGAAGGACAGGGTGGGACGAATGGAGAGAGCAGGACTGAAATATACTGAAATATACACATTACCACCTGTGAGACAGAGAGCTGGTGGGAAGTCGCTGTACAGTGCAGGGAGCTCAGCCCAGTACACTGTGACAACCTAGAGAGGGGGATGGGGTGGGTGGTGGGAGGGAGGTTCAAGAGGAAGGGGGCATATATATTACCTATGGCTGTTTCATACTGATAAAAGGCAGGAAAAAACACAATACTGTAAAACAATTATCCTCCAATTAAAAGTAATTTTTTAAATGGTTGCATTGAAGGCAAATTTCCCCCTTTATTTCTACTTTTCTGTTTTCTGTAACAAACATACATTTGTTTTAACAAACTAAAGTAAAAAAAAAAAAATCATGCAGAATTTAGACCTGTCTCAAAGAACTGTGAAAATCCTCAATAAATGCAAGTGGTGATGATGAGGATATTCAGCCTTAAGAAAACTGTTTGTTTAAGCTAGGATTGACTCAACAATAAGCCTCCTCCCATCAATCTTACTCAAAACATTCTGATCATATCAAGACTTTCAGGAAACAAGAAGTATGGGATAACATCTCACACTTTACCGGAGAGCCTTAAAAGTATATACTATGTTCGTGAGTCACTTACAAAGAAATACCGCTGTTTCTCAGTATCCATGGGGGACTGGTTCCAGGAACCCCCACCAAAATCTAACACCAAAATCCACGGATGCTCAAGTCCTTTATATAAAATGGCATCGTATTTGCATTTAACTTACATCTGTATACTTTAAGTCATCGCTAAATTACTTACAATACCTAATGCAATGTAAATGCTATGTAAACAGTTGCCAGCAGTGGGCAAATTCAAGTTTTGCTTTGGGGAATTTTTTTTCCCCAAATATTCTCCCATAGATATAGAGAGTGAACTGAATTTAAAAGGAAGCTTCAAAATTTCACTCACTGAATTACTAGAACAAGTGAAAGCCTAGGACACACTGTTACGCTGTCTGCTGCCTCTCAGGTCTGCACTGAGGTGAGGGCCAAGAGCCTCAGCAAAGAGAGGACAGCACAACTGATAAAAACCGTCAGCCACGAAGGTAGAGAGAACTATCACTGAAAGAGAGGCAGATACAGCTCCCCAGTGGGCCAATGGGGAACAAACCTATGATAACCTAGAAAAATCTCTAGGTTTAGCTCTGAGTGCAGTGGTTCACAATGCTTAGAAAAGAAGAGAAAATGACATTTTGGAAACTAAGCAAGTGACATGCTTTTGTCTGGCAGATGTTAAGTTAGGAAGTGTTTTCAGAGCAATTTTTCCCAATTTAATACTTAATATCTTAGGAAAGAGAATGGCTCAAAGGTGCTTTTACACGATATTCTCCCGTTTGAGACACTATAAAGACAACACAAAATATACTTTAAAAATATTTCATGAATCCCTACTTTAAATCCAAGTATCAAGTTCCAATACAAATCTGTTTGCTAAATCTTAAGAGAAGTTTCTTACTATTCGTGAAAGCTCTTTTTAGTAGTTTTATTACCAAAATGAGAAATGATCTGGCAAACTGATTTAATACTTTTTTGCTTGACTAAAGAAGATACAGTATTAGCCCAAATGATCTTTCTTTCTTTGATCAGCTATCAAATTTCCTCTTCCCCTATTCTTTCAAAGACCACATTTTTATTGTAGCTCAGCTGGTAACAGCTCAGTTGGTAAAGAATCCGCCTGCAATGCAGGAGACCCCAGTTTGATTCCTGACTTGGGAAGATCTGCTGGAGAAGGGATAGGCTATCCACTCCAGTATTCTTGGGCTTCCCTTGGGGCTCAACTGGTAAAGAATCTGCCCACAATGCGGGAGACCTGGGTTCGATACCTGGGTTGGGAAGATCCCCTGGAGAAGGGAAAGGCTACCCGCTCCCGTATTCTAGCCTGGGGGATTCCATGCACTATATAGTCCATGGGGTCGCAAAATCGGACACGACCGAGTGACTTTCACTTTCAGCTAGTAAAGAATCTGTCTGCAATGCAAGAGACCCCGGTTTGATTCCTGGGTCAGGAAGATCCCCTGCAGAAGGGATAGGCTACCCAGTCTTGGCTCAGATGATAAAGAATCTGCCTGCAATGCAGGAAGATTCCCCCAGAGGAGGGCATGGCAACCCTCTCCAGTATTCTTGCCTGGAGAATCCCCAAGGACAGTGGAGCCTGGCAGGCTATACAGTCCATGGGGTCGCAAAGAGTAGGACACAACTGAGTGACTAAGCATGGCACTGTTCTTTCAAAGAACACATTTTTATTATTTTTGCTTCTAAGCAGCCTATATGAGAGATCATCTGATGATTACATAAAAGCTTCTATTAATAGCTTGATGATGTAAATCAACATCATAACTAGTATTAGTAACACTGTAACAGAATTCTTTTTCCTTTTAGCACACTGTACAGAGTAGTAATATGTACATCTGACATATAGATCCACATGGCAAATTTTAAAAATAAATTTTAGCTTCCCTAACAAGGAGAAGTGACACATTTTGTGTGACTAGAAATACTTTAAAGGAAGAATTTAATTATAGCATAATGCAAGAGATAGGAAGTCAGCAATGAGAGAAAGGAAGCAAGAGCTGGGCTGTAAATTCCAGCCCAGCCACCAATTTGTGGGACCTTGATCCAGTCATTCACCTTTTCAAAAGCCTGCTTTAACCTTAAAATCAGGGCTAATTTATATAACATAATGAGCTCATCTTCTTTTCTTTTCATTAGCTGTGGTCTTAAGAGTAAAGAATACACATAATTTGGAAACAGCAATCTTAGCTGTCTTCCCTCCCTATTCTTTCTCTGCTTATTTATGCATTTTCCATTATTACCATCTCTCCCGAAGGTATTAGTGTTCACTCAAAGAATTGATGCTTTTGAACTGTGGTGTTGGAGAAGACTCTTGGGAGTCCCTTGGACCGCAACGAGATTAAACCAGTCAATCCTAAAGGAAATCAGTCCTGAATATTCACTGGAAGGACTGATGCTGAAGCTGAAGCTCCAATACTTTAGCCACCTGATGCGAAGAACTGACTTACTGGAAAAGACCCTGATGCTGCGAAAGACTGAAGGCAGGAGAAGAAGGGAACAACAGAGGATGGGATGGTTGGATGGCATCACCAACTCAATAGACATGATTCTGAGCAAGCACCGTCAGTTGGTGATTGACAGGGAAGCCTGGCGTGCTGGAGTCCATGAGGTTGCAAAGAGTCAGACACGACTGAGCAGCTGAACTGAACTTAAACTACTCATATTTACTTGAGGTTTGCACAGCCCAAGCATGTTCCAGGTACTATGCTAAGTCCTTTACAAGCACTATCTTATTTAATCAAGCAGAGATATTACTTTGCCAACAAAGGTCCGTCTAGTCAAGGCTATGGTTTTTCCTGTGGTCATGTATGGATGTAAGAGTTGTACTGTGAAGAAAGCTGAGCACCGAAGAATTGATGCTTTTGAATTGTTGTTGAAGAAGACTCTTGAGAGTCCCTTGGACTGCAAGGAGAGTCAACCAGTCCATTCTGAAGGAGATCAGTCCTGGGATTTCTTTGGAGGGAATGATCCTGAAGCTGAAACTCCAGTACTTTGGCCACCTCATGCAAAGAGTTGACTCATTGGAAAAGAGTCTGATGCTGGGAGGGATTGGGGGCAGGAGGAGAAGGGGA
>NW_011495070.1:6964367-6997222 GCF_000754665.1 Bison bison bison | reverse complement strand
GAAAAGAGTCTGATGCTGGGAGGGATTGGGGGCAGGAGGAGAAGGGGACGACAGAGGATGAGATGGCTGGATGGCATCACTGACTCGATGGACATGAGTCTGAGTGAACTCCGGGAGATGGTGATGGACAGGGAGGCCTGGCGTGCTGTGATTCATGGGGTCGCAAAGAGTCGGACACGACTGAGCAACTGAACTGAACTGAACTGAACTGAAGATAACAATTACTCAACCTTGCAGATGAGCAATTTGAGGTTTACTAAGGCTGTGTAACTCACCTGAGGACACAAAGAGACTATGAAGCCTTTTTTTTTAATTGAAGTACAGTTTACAGTTTAATTGGTTTACAAAATTGTGTAAGTTTCAGGTGTACACCACAGTGATTCGGTTATGCTACAAAGCCTTTTTTTTTGTTTTTAAACAAATCCACACTTTTACTTTCTGTTCGATAAATTTAAATCCTTGATGGCATCACAGGGATTCTGCATCCAATGACCTTACAGGAAGGTTGCTTCAGAATTTGATACAAGCCACGCCATTGTTTCCACAAGAGCCACTTACCTTTCCCCACATAACTCTGCTTTTCTTAGGTTTTCCACCAGAAGTTATGTTGTTTTTGCTTTATACACATAAGTACATCTCTTGCCTAGACAGACTTCAGTTTCATCTTGAGCACAAACATCTTCAATTTTACAAAGGGCTGTATGATCCCTCTGGGTCCGGAGACCCTGCTTACAGCCGGCAAATCTGGCTTTGGATCATAGTCTTCCAGACATATTATTAAGAGCTGTGCTAGAAGTCCTGTTCCCAGCAGGCCTCCACAGGTTCCAAGATGGTTGAAAGAGCTGTACTACCACGGTCTTACAGCCAGGATTTAAATCTGGGCTGAGTGACTCTATTACAGATGAGTGTTGGTTTTCCCAGTCTAGCATACAACCCCAATTCTGTTTATTGTTGTTTGCTTTTCAGTCTTTATGTCCAACTCTCTGCGACCCGTAGACTGTAGTATACCAGGCTTCCCTGTTCTTCACCATCTTTACTCAAACTCATGTCTGTTGAGTCAGCGATGCCATCCAACCACCTCATCCTGTTTCGCCTTCTTCTCCTCCTGCCCTCAACCTTTCCCACCATCAGGGTCTTTTCCAGTGAGTTGGCTCTTCACCGGGTACTGTTAATAGCACCTCATTTTCCTTGGGGAACCACCCCTCCCCTGCCTTCAACTCACGTGAACCCCCAGCCAGGCACGTGACCCATCCCCACACCTATGTCACCACCACAGTTTGGGGATGGGCATATGTCACAGTCCCCAAGCAGAATCTCTGAGTCTCTATTTTAGTACTGGTGTTAGAACTGACAGAAAAAGAAGTACTTTCTTCTGAGTTTTCAGCTATGTGGGGGAAAAAAAAATCTCATTTTGCTTAAGCTAATTTAAGTACAGAAATCTGACACAGACTCTAAAACAAAAGATCTTAACTACTGATGAAAGATCCCTGGAAAATTAATAATTCCATCACATCTCACATCTGAGTACAAACACCAATGTTGCTACTTTTCAAAGAAGAGCTATAAGAATCACAGGCTTCTGATCAGGCTGGAAGAACAATGGGAGCTCTGGCCTGGTTCCAGGGATCCTTCAGATAGTGGAATGGCTTGGGTCTGTGAAAATGGAGACTGCTTATACCATACAGGACTCAAGACCAAACCACTCCAGACTCAAATATCCCAGTTTTCTGAGCTAAGGAGTCATAGATTAAGATTCCTTTTTAGGGTACCCCAACTGTCAATACTCCCATTCACTGAATTCCAGTGCAAATCAAATCAAGAGGACCAATTTGGTATCTTGCTAACCACCATCACCACTTTTTTAATTGTTTTAAATTTTAATTGGAGGCTAATTACAATACTGCACCATCACCACTTCTAAGATGAATTCTCAATTTAATTCTAGTTAGGTAAGGTGTAAGATGTCTTATAAAATAAAATACTCTTTGACTTATAAACACTGGATTACTTTTAATAAAGATTAAGACAAAACAATGGAGAAGGGTAAATAATCTGATTTCTATTTGGGTTCAGCATTCATGGTATATCCTCTTCATTACACTCTGAAGCCAAGTTCTAGTCCACTCTCTAAGCATGTTAACTACACTGGGCATTTTGTCTTTATCTACCTATGCTCCCCAACTTCACCGTCATAGTCATGATTATTTCCTCCAGTTCCACACTTCTAGCTGCCAATCCAACATTTCCATTTGAATATAACACCATCTCAACAAAGAAATGATTAACACAAAATTTTTTTTACAGAGCCTCTCAAAAATCAATCTTCCATGAAAGTGAAGTCACTCAGTCATGTCCGACTCTGTGACCCCGTGGACTGTAGCCTATCAGGCTCCTCCGTCCATGGGGTTTTCCAGGCAAGAATACTGGAGAGGGTTGCCATTTCCTTCCCCAGGAGATCTTCCTGACCCAGGGATTGAACCCAGGTCTCCCGCATTGTAGGCAGACGCTTTACCATCTGAGCCCACCAGGGAAGTCTATACTCCTTATCCCTACTAAAGATACTACCTGCTGCTGCTGCTGCTAAGTCGCGTCAGTCGTGTCCGACTCTGTGCGATCTACCTTCAGTCAATCAGATCCACAACCTCAGCCATCTGAGTCCTCCTCCTCCTCTTCACAAAAAGCCAGTTACTGAAGCCTTTTGGCTTTATCATCAAAATATCTCATGTCATCTGTTTCCTTCCATTAGCTTCCCTCATCACCCCAATTCTGGATTTCCAGAGCAGGCTACCAACTGATCTCCCGTTTCCAATATATGCAACACTTATCTGAGCCCTATATAGTTTAGAACTGAGCTGGACTCTGGAAGATGTCTATGGAATTATCAGACATGGACTCTGTCCTGAATAAAACTGAGTAAGACCTAATAAAGGAGGCAGACACACATATAGTACAAACAGCAGAGATTTAAAGACTCAGGTAAGGTGCTAAAGGAAGCTGAGAGAAAGAAGAAATAGAAAGGAGAATGAGAGGTAGGGAGATTCCTGACAGAGACACACTGAGGTGAATCAGGAAGAATTACACGTGGTGAAATATGGAAAGGGAGGTTATTCCAGGCAAAGACTGGGAAATGCAACAGGAAAACAGGGATAAGCAAATAATTGGCTGGACTATAGAGTACTCAAAGGGAATTAATGGTGGGGGGAGTTAAGTTAGAAAAGCAGTCTGGAGCAAGAGAAGGAAGGTCTTACGTTAATTTTAAAAGTTGGAACTTTTTACAATACAATGGAGAACTACTCTGGGCATCTGAGGCAGGGGAGATTACTCTCCCTAAAGAGCAACATTAATCTGGCATTTTGGCAACAATGTATACAACAAATTAATTGACGGCTGGGGTTGGGAGATGAGCTGAACTGCTACAATAGAGCAGAGCATAATAAATCCCCATCTGCTTTGCACATAGGTTCATCTGTACCATTTTTCTGGATTCCACATATATGTGTTAATTTATGTTATTGGTTTTTCTCTTTCTGACTTACTTCATACTGTATGAGAGTCTTCAGGTCCATCCACGTCTCAGCAAATGGCACAATTTTGTTCCTTTTTATGGCTGAGGAGTATTCCATTGTATAGGGAGTGAAAAAAATGAACTAAGATTTTGAAAGAAGAATGGATGAGAGAAATCATCCATGTAGGAAACTAACTGGATTTAGGGAGCAAAGAATGGTGAGGCCTCCAGGATGAGGAGGACAACATCTGGACCATGTAGGTCACGTAGAGGAGCAACAGAAGAGGCAGATTAGAGAGGAAAGACGAACCCACCACAGAATTTTGAGGTGAGGGAGGGCTTATCCAAATAGCCATGTCTACAAAACAATAGCGGAGAAGGCGATGGCACCCCACTCCAGTACTCTTGCCTGGAAAATCCCATGGATGGAGGAGCCTGGAAGGCTGCAGTCCATGGGGTCGCTGAGGGTCAGACACGACTGAGCAACTTCACTTTGACTTTTCACTTTCATGCATTGGAGAAGGAAATGGCAACCCACTCCAGTGTTCTTGCCTGGAGAGTCCCAGGTAGGCTGCCGTCTATCCGGTCACACAGAGTCTGACACGACTGAAGCGACCTAGCAGACTTAGCAGACAAAACAATAGGGAACACAGAGGGACAGATGAGGAGTGAGGGCTGGGCCAAACAAAGCTTTGGAAGTTACCTTCATAGAAGTGATACCCAAAGTCAAGAGTCTACTAAAGGAGAGAATGCAGACAGAAAACCAGTTCATCAAGGGGAAGAATCAGGCTCACTCAGGATTCATCCTCAATCGCTGCCCCATTTATCTTCCTAAAACACTTGGACTTTTTAGCACACATACAAAATGAAATCTAGATTCTAGCTGTTCAGAAACTCTTCAGAAATGTTGCTACCAACACCTATGCAATTCTTCTCACTTGCCACTTTTCCACAGGAAACTTTAATCCTGCTGGAGCATCCTGCTAATGTTACTCATCAAAATATCCCTCCAGTGAGAATGAGCCCTCCACTAACATCCAAAAATAACTTGGCAGTCACCTACTGCCTGGTTTTGCTAGTCATCTTTCTGTTGTGGTTGTTGTTCAGTCGCTCAGTCGTGTCCAACTCTTTGGGACCCCATGGACTGCAGCACACTAGGCTTCCCTGTCCTTTGCTATCTCCCAGAGTTTGCTCATGTCCAGTGAGTCAATGATGCTATCCAATCATCTCATCCTCTGTTGCCCCCTTCTCCTCCTGCCCTCAATCATCTTTTTAGGTATATAAATTTTATTCCTGTGTAGGACAGCAAATCATCTATGCAGTGTATCAGGGTCAGCAAACTTTTCCTGTAAAGGGTCAGAGTACTAAGTATCTAAGGCTTCACAGTCCTAACGGTCTCTGTCACAACTACTCAACTCAGCCACTGTGGTGCAAAAGCAAGCACAATATATAAACAAATGAGCCAGGTTGTGTTTCAATACAACTTTATTATTTATGGACACTGAAATTTAAATTTCATGTAACTTTCACTTGTCATGAAATCTTATTCTTGTGGTTCTTTTTTCCCCAGTCATCTGCAAATGTAAAACTCAGCTTGCAGGCCACAGAGAAACAGACAGCAGGGCACAGACGGTTTCTGGACTTACAGTGGCGATCATTTCATAATGTATGCAAATAGCAAATGACAATGTAGGACCCTTGAAACTAACATAATATTGTATATCAACCATATTTCACTTAAAAAAAAAAAAAAACCAGAAAAATAAATTAAAAAACCAGGCAGCAGGCCATAGTTAGCCCTCAAGCATGGTTTGCTGATTCCTGCACTGTATCATAATTATTTTTGTCTAACAAAATGTCTTCTTTCCATTAAACGTTTACTCATTAAATGTTTGCTTTACCTATGGAGAGAGAGGCCCTGATTATTTTTATCTAGTTAATATTAACATCTTGCATTTAACATGTAAAATCTCATTCACTATAAATGACAGGTAAGCTATCCCAATATTCAAATAGGAACTGAGGATCCCTAGTGAGAGACAGAGAATGATTCTGTTGGTGTCTGACATTGTCACGTGCTGATATGAAAGGAAAATAGCTTCCATGGTGAGGATACACAGAGACAGAAGGAGCATAAGGATTAAATACCTTGATTTAAATACCAAATGTATTTTTATTTAAGGAATTAACTATATAATTTTATCCAACTTTCCAAATTCTCCAAACAAGATTTTTACACTTTCCATTATACATATATAGTACTCAGGAAGAGAATAGCAAACAGACTTTATCACATTTTATAAAACATTTTAAGTGATTCTGAAACAGCACTGCTATAAGATACGCTTTCTGAAAAATTTACAGTCCACAAAACATTTAACACAACCTCTCACTTTTACCAAACACGTAAAAATAATGTCTACTTACTAATAAATAATAAAGTAACAGAGCTTTCCAGCTTTCACTTCAAGATGAAAAGTTAGAAGAAATGTCGTTTCAGGTTAGCCTTACAATGCTCCAAAGAGATAATATGAACATCTCAGCAGCACTTAAAACATAATATAGGTTAACAAAAAAGCAGCAGCAGTATATGGAATAAAGCTATTCTATATCACTTCATTTTTTTTAAGACACCAAAAAAACACCTTAAACTTTTCCCCCACCAAAATACTCATATCTTTTTCTATTACAGAAATCTCTGTAATCTTTTTGACCACAATAAAAACCTCTCAAGTCTTACAGTTGGAAGTACAAGTCAACAGATAACGCCTTAGAGAGAAGAAAAAGAAATCCAGCCTCTCTACCAACTAGGATACCAACTCAGGGGCCCTATCAACATATGAGGTCAGGCTAAAGCTCAGGAAGGACAATCACAGAGAAAAGTGTTTTCTCCTTGCTCCTCTCAACCAGAAGGATCAACTCTGTGCTCCCAGATTCATCCCATCTGAGGTTCTGCTTCACTTATCACCGCCAGCACCAATCTTGAAAGCTAAGCCTTCGATGTCACACACTGGACATAGTTCATATGTTTAATATGCTATAAGTCTCTCTTAAATTTGCACCTGATTCATCTGTGATCTAAAGTGTAAATGGCAACCTGGAGGCAGGTAAAGGGTCACTGAACCCCAACTCCTCGCCTGCCTCCAGTCCCTCTACTTTGTTACTATCCTGCTTCCATTGGGCTTCCCTGGTGGCTTAGAGGTTAAAGTGTCTGCCTGCAATGTGGGAGACCTGGGTTCAATCCCTGGGTTGGGAAGATCCCCTGGAGAAGGAAATGGCAACCCACTCCAGTATTCTTGCCTGGAGAATCCCATGGATGGAGGAGCCTGGTTGGCTACAGTCCACGGATTGCAAAGAGTCAGACACAACTGAGTGACTTCATTTTCACTTTCTTTCACTTTCACCTTCCCTTCAGCTGTCTGCCTATGCCCTACTTGATCTCTGCTTCACTCTGGTTGTGCAATCATAGAATTGATGGTGCCAAAGAGAAATCATGATGTTAAACCACCAGGGGAGAAGAATCTTCTCAAGATCACTGACTCTGAGCCAAGTACCTTCTATCTGTTCTCATCTAACCCTCATGTGAGCCTGATGGGGTACTATGGTCCCAATTTTTCAGATGAGAAAAACAGACTCTGAAAGATTAAAGAAACTGCCTAACCACCAGACTAGCCAACCACACCAATTCGCCTAAGACTGAGACGGTTCCTGGGATGTGAGACTTTATACTGAAAACTAGGTAATGCTGATCTCCCTACGAAGGACACGTAGCCCTTTCATAGGTTCAGATTTGAGCCAGGCCAGCTGGGCTTCAAAACCCAGGCAATTTCTCTCAGAACTCCTTCTGCCAAACAAACTCCCCCTCTAACCTCAGAAATCCTATTATTTTCCTCCCCCAGAGGTTCCTGGGCCTAACTTAATTCTGATGGAAAATAGTCAGCCTTTTATTCTACCCTTTTCTTTGCAATGTATGCAGATCTTTCTTTACTCCCTAATACAGTGCATCCAAAAGACCACCATTCCCAGCTTGAATGGGACAATGAAAAATTAAAGCTAAGATTAAAAGGCAAAAGGGCCTACAGAGGACTGATGCCTTTTCAGCCCTATTTCTCCTTTACTATCATTGGCAGTAAAACCCCTTTGGGGGTGGGGAGATGGGCCAGAGATTCTGCTATGCTATGCTACACCGCTTCAGTCGTGTCAGACTCTTTGTGACCCCATGGACTGTAGCCCACCAGGCTGCTCAGTCCATGGGATTCTCTAGGCATGAATACTGGAGTCGGTTGCCATGTCCTTCTCTAGGGGCTCTTCCTGACACAGGGATCGATCCCAACTCTCATTATGTCTCCTTCATTGGCAGGTGGGTTCTTTACCACTAGCACCACCAGGGAAGCCCCTAGATTGGAGAACCAAAAACTAAATTGTTCATGTCTGAAGAATGTGGGTGTGGGAAATGAAGTGAGCCTATTTTTCCCCCCACAGTGGACTGAGGTAAAGACGAACATCCTAATTTAAAGCAAAAAATAAATAAATAAAAAAACACAGTATAAGGAAGGCAGAGTAGTTCCTCGAGTCCACCTGTTTTAAGGGATTGTATCAGCAGGTGGCTGAACATCAGTCAGAGTGAAGAAGTGTGTCTAAAGTGCCTCAGTCTGGTCACTGATGCCTTATTCTCCAATGTTTCCATTTCAATCCCTGAGAATCCCAGGCTTGGCTCTGAGCTTACTACCTTCTCCACTTTTACTGTGTTCTCCAGTCTCAGGAGCCGCCAGTAAGACTAAAGACTCAAAAGAGGGTGGCACCAAGAATGTGGCAACCCACTGAGGAACCAAGTACAAGCTACAGAATGTTTCAACAAGAAAACGTAATTTTCTAAACAACTCAGTGTCATCTGGAAACTACTGTAACAAAACTGCATGCAAGAGAATACCTAGGTACTTCCTCAAAGACAACGGGGGTTTTACTTCCACAAAACCTAGGGCAGTGTTCAAATGAATGTTTAACAAATAATATTTACTAAATGAAATTCCCATGCCTGAGAAATTTCACTATATTTCCTCTGGCCTTACTTCACTAACTCCCAACACGTGAGAACCCGGCCCATAAGTCAGTCCTACACGCTTGCTACTCGGTGTGTGCTCCACTGACTAGCTGATGTGCAACACCGGAGACCTGACCAAATCAGAATCTTTACTTGGGGAAAAACAAACAAACAAACCCAGGTAAATCTCATGCACAATAAAGTTTGAGAAACATTGCCTTAGAAGTTTGCTATATACAAATCCTTCCAATCTCCAACTCCCATCTTCACATCAGCGTGAGAAAAGATGAAGCGCACGCCCTATACCGGGCCCCAGCAATTAACCCACGAAGGGGTTGGCACACGTGTCATCCCGGGATAACCTTCCTCCCGACAGTCTCCCATCCGCTCACCTTGATTCGCTCCCCATCAATCTCCACCGCTCGTTCTCGGAAATCCACCCCGATCGTAGCCTCGGTGCGGTCGGGGAAGCGGCCGGCGCAGAAGCGGTAGGTCAGGCACGTCTTGCCCACATTGGAGTCGCCAATCACGATTATCTTGAAGATGCGGGAGCGAGCCGGTGGCAGAAACCCTGAGCCCCCTGACACTGCACCGCTGGATGAGAAGCTCGCCTCGAGCGACGACTCTATGTCCGAAGCCATTCTCCTGACCCGCCCCAAACTGAGGCGGAGGGAAGGAGACGCTAAGAGGCTGCGAGATTACGCCACCGCCACCCAGCGCGCCCAGCCCGTGGGTTTCGCTGCTCGGCGTCCCCGGAACCACCGCCCTCCCGCAGGCAGCGCGCGTGCGCACCTTCCTGCCGGCCTCCGCCCGCGCAGGTGTGGTGCCCACCAGCCCAGGCTCGCTGACCCTTCCGCCCGGCCTACGGCTCCACCGCAGCGTCCGTCAGGCCGGGGCCCGTCTACCTGCGAAGGCACTGGGCCTGTCAGGGGCTTGTCGGTGGCGCGGAAGGCCGGCTGCTGAGAAGCCGAGCAGACCGCCTCGGGCCCGGCACCCTGGCTGTCCCGGCCCCGCCACGTCCAAGGCTCCCGCCCCCGGGAGGAAGCCGCGCGAGCACTCTGGGGGCGGGGAGAGAAAGCTGAAAGGAAGGAGGTACCACCAGGCACTCTCTCGCGAGAGGGCGGGAGAGCCGCTTCGACGCTGGCGTGGGCCCGACGGGGACGTGTGAGGTCTCCGGAAGGTCCGGCGCTGGGCTTGGCTTCCCGTTTGGGCTCCCTGGACTTGGAAGTGGAGGCGGGTCCCCTCGGCTTGCAGCTGGGGGCCGATTCCGCGTTCCCTGCTCCCTCCGGACTCTCGGGATCGCGGGAGATGAGACAGCGACCGGGGCTGAGGGGCGCTAGGCGCCGCCAGAAGCCCGCGCCTTGGGCGCGGGAAACTCTTAGAGGCGAGCTCCGGCCGCGCGGAACTTGGGTCTTGGCAGGAGCAGGGCTGTCAGTGAGCAGGCGGGAGTTCGAGGCCGCCTGCCGCCTTCGCGCGGAGAATTTCATTAGGCGCCGAAGCGATGTTCCGATATCCGCGGGATTCAGGTGCCCAAGGCCCGCGTCCAGAAGATCCCAGGAGGGCCGCCTGGTGGCATTGAACCCAGGAGCTGGTACTAGATGGCCTCTCTCATGAGAGTATATAACCTACTGTGCCCAAGTTACGTCCTCGTGTCTGGGTGACGATGATGTAGCCGTTGAATATTACGGAGCACACAGAGTTGTCTTTAGCCATATATCTCAGGAAAATATTAATAGACGAGATCACCCAGCCTTAAAGAGGATTCTCCGGATCACTGAGAGTTTTCCGAGGAAACCTACCATACACTGAGTCATAGAATGGTTCCAAAATGTCCAAAAATATTGCTTTTTGTGAGGAGTTTTGTTTTCTGATAACAAGACTGGAGTTTGGGGGTGTTTTGTTTTCTGTTTGAGCGCATAGTTTGCAAATTCAAGGACTATGGCGAGGAAGACATGGCATGCCTTAAATAGTATGAGGGGAACAACAGAGAACCAAAAGCCCTAGGAAAGGAAATAAACTGCTCATTTCAGTCCATAAAATGAAAATGTGGTCAGAGCAAATTAGTAGTAAAAGCTGAGTATGCCGAGCTGCAGCAATTTGCAAAAGCCTTTAATAGACAATCATTTCTGTTGCGGTAGAAAAACTTTATACAGTTACTGATATACCAAGTTATGTTAGCCAGGGGAAAGAAGGTTACGCACCTGGTTGAATGTGTGTTCCAGGTGAGTAAAATACATTTAGTCAGTTTCCTGTTATAGAAACCAGAACATGGCCTGGAAAATCCTAATGGTTTACCTGTGACTTTATTTCCATAAAGATAAATCATCCCAGAGACTTTTAGAGAGCCTTGGAAATATTCCTCTAATCTACTCTACTTATCCCATTTAAAGGATAGCATCTGAAGATTTAATAACAAAAAACAGTTGAAGAATTCAAAGCTGGATAATCAGGTAATTTTAAAGGATCGTGAAAAAGCATCATTGTCTCTACACCACAAAACCCTTGCTCTATTTTTTGTATTTTTTTTGGTTTAGTCTTTTTCTTGTCTGTTTATTTAGATCCTATTCACATTTCATATCCTTGTTCAAAAGTCTCATCTCTGAGAAGCTACTCCTGATTACTTCAGCTCAAAATGTTCTTGACTTATTTTAAATCTAGTACACTTTTGGGGTATAGCTCTTTGGTCTCAGCAGTACTGTCTTCGCTGTTTGTTTCATGGTTATGTCTTGTGCCTTCCAACTAGAATGTCAGCTCTTGACTACTGACGGAGAGCTCATTGTTACTCAACAAATGATGAATAAGTGAGTTTAGTGAGAAATTTCTTGTGTAAGCATTGTCAGGTTGCACCCTTTACCAGTTATACACAGTTCAGCACCGCTTAGATGGAAAAGACCCTGACATTGTTACGAAGAGTTTTGTATTTTCAGTCTGCAGTTTGAGAGATTCCTTATGTGAGTAAAGTGTATGTTACTCTTTTTTTATTGAATAATCCCAGAACCTCCAGGTTTGACTCTTGAAGAAGATGCTACTGTTGGGAAGAGTGGATGGATTATGCAGCCCTGTTTTCTGAGAATTCATTTGTTCTGGGAGTTTTTCACTGCTTGCCGCCACTACCACTTGGCCTCAAAGGACAAGCATGTAACCCTTCCTTTCCTTCATATTTTACTGCACAGCTGAGAAGAGACTGAATTTGGATCCTTTAGCGGTACAACTGGAATGTTACATAGTTTAGAGTAAGATGGCTTATTTAAAAGTATTTTTCTAAGATGGGGGGTGTTGGGATGTCCCTGTAGATTAGTTCCAGAATGGGGTGTCTGTATATACTGTATTAATAGGCATGTTGACTCTTGTAAAGGGACATTAGTAGCTGCTGCAGGTCCTGTTTGGAAAACTCATGTACAATTCCCGGTTTTTTGTAAAGTGTCAGTGCGGGAGACATTGACTCTTGTGTTTGTATCTCCTTTTTATGATTGCTGTACTGACCCATGTCTTTTTGTAGAAGGGGTGAAAAGAGATTTGAAATAAAAATGTTTAGAAATTAAAAAAAAAAAAAAGTATTTTTCTAATAGGAGATAGAAACTGGATATTAACAAAATAAGGGTACTCTTATGTACAAAATACAACTACTTATGGTCAACTTTTATTTATTAAGAGATGCCACCACCCTGTGGCAGAAGCCATTTTTTAACTGGTCTTAACCAAGGAGTAGCTCCTAGAAAACTTCACTGTTTAAGTTCAGGCCTGAGTACAAAGGACAAAATAGAGTTTACCTGCTTGCCTTTATTGGCACTACTGGCATTTTGCGCCAGATAATTCTTTTTTTGTAAATATTTGAAGTATGGTTGACTTATTATGTTAGTTTCAAGTATACAGCATAGTGATTCAGTACTTTGGCAGATTAAACTCCATTATAGGTTATTACAAGATAATGGCTACAATTCACTGTGCTGTACAGTATATCCTTACTGTTTATTTTATAAACATAGTAGTTTGTCCCTAACTTGTCCCTCTATCTTTTGGTGACCACAGGTTTGTTTCCTATATCTGTGAGTCTGTTTCTGTTTTGGATATACAGTCAGTTGTATTATTTGTTAGATTCCACATGTAAGTGATATCAAGCAGTATTTGTCAGTAAGCCAGACAATTCCTTGTTGTGGGCAGCTGTCCTGTGCATTATAAGACGTTTAGCGGCATACGTGGCTTCTACCCACTACCTGCCAGGAGTACCTCACCCCTACTTGGAACAACCCAAATCAACTCTAGACATGGCCAAATGCCCCTGAGGGGTGTTATGTCCCTTTCTCACACTCACTGAGAATTACTGACCTATATAAGGGATTTTCTGCTAATTCTGGTTTCCTGTCCATCCCATTTGACAGCAGGAATCATCTCTCCCTTAAAGACAGAATTCCAGTTCCCCAGAGAAGTATAGCTTTGGTCTTATTGGCCTCCACCAGATTACCAAATCACTGGTTAATAGTAACCCCAAATATTTTATGAGATACTACATTATAAATAACAAGGGCTTTAGTTTTAGCATCTAAGTAGCAAATTACCATCAACGTTTTATAGGTAAATTTCAGAATTCTACATTTCAGAATTCTTCAAGTTACATCTTTATAAGCTGGATCATTGAGGATTTATGAAATTTAACTATTCTGTATATCTCCACTGTTCTTGTGGTTGGGGCAGGGGCAAAGACTGTAGAAATTCTAGATGTGTTCAAGTGTGGAGGCGGTCAAAGAGCTAGGATGGAAGGCCTTCTTGTAGTGGACAATAAGTTAAAGGTGAGTGTGCCTGTGGTAGTGCCATTCTTCTCTATAATAAACTCAAATTATGAGTAAGCAAGACTTACAAATATTTGATATGTGCAAAATGCAGTCATGGTGGTCTTTGCTGTTTCCTTTATTTCATTCCCTTTCTCCCTCCTCACCTTTAGAATGTTTGATTATATAGCATTCCCTGTATTTGATATAACAAAGGCAACTGATAATTCTGAAGATGATCTAAGTAACTAGGAGATTTAAAATTAAACTTTCCACCTTGAAGATGATGTACTTTTTTAATGTCCATATTTATAAACATTTATTTCTAAATAACACAGAAAAATCTCAATTTTAAGTTATACTGTCTGATACCAAAGCGATAAAAACAAGCTATTCTTTTTCTTTTTTCTTTAAGTAGAAGGAAAAAAGAAAATTTATCTACTATACAGTATGGAAGCTAAGAGGAAAATCTCTAATTCTGGTTCAGGAGAAAAATCACAATCACTGATTTACAAACTATTTAGAAAGTAATAACAATAAAACAACATAAGGACTCAGCCGAAGTAGTACATAAAGGAAAATCACAGATCAATGTTTTAATACTAACCAATATAGAAAAATATTAGTAAATCATATTAGTAAATATTAGTAAAAATCATAGTAAAAATATGGTTTACCTATCACTTATATAGTACTTAATGTGTCAGACACTGTTGTGTTCTATAAAAATTAACTCATATGAAGCAAGTAACATTCTCCCTTTTTTATCAATAAAGAATCTGAGGCTCGGAGAGTTTACTGTTTTCCTGAAGTTCACTCAGCTAATAAGTGATAAAGTCAATAACCAAACCCAGTTCTTTGACCACTACATTACACTGCCTCTTATCTTAAATGAGAAAAACACAAAGTTTTAAGGCACAGCAGGCAAAATAATAATAGTAGACCGCAGTGAATTAGAATCCAGAAATACAGAACAGATCATAACAGGAAAGAGCTGGTTATTTGATATGTTCAACAAAATAAATATGGCAAAATAAAAGCAAAGATTTTAAAACAGGAGAGAAGATGTTAGAAATGAAAAAGGAGGGACTTCCCTGATAGTCCAGTGGTTGAGAATCGACCTTCCAGTGCAGGAGACTCAGTTTCAATTCCTGGTCGGGAAACTAAGATCTCACATGCTGCAGGTCAACTAAGCCCGCATGCCACAACTAGAGAAGCCTGTGCACCACAGTGAAGACCCAGAGCAGTCAAGAAGAATAAATGAAAAAGGAGATAGACTCTGATAATGGAAACTTTAAATATGAAAGAATACAAGCCCATGTATTCATATAAATATTTTGTTGAGCACCTACCACATAACATGCCGGCCCTATACATGTGGCTAAGGATATCGTGGAGAAGGCAATGGCACCCCACTCCAGTACTCTTGCCTGGAAAATCCCATGGACGGAGGAGCCTGGAAGGCTGCAGTCCATGGGGTCGCTGAGGGTCGGACACGACTGAGCGACTTCCCTTTCAGTTTTCACTTTCCTGCATTGGAGAAGGAAATGGCAACCCACTCCAGTGTTCTTGCCTGGAGAATCCCAGGGATGGGGGAGCCTGGTGGGCTGCCATCTATGGGGTCGCACAGAGTTGGACACGACTGAAGTGACTTAGCAGTAGCAAGGATATTGTGGTTACCAAAAAGATGCAATTTGTGGAATTTGCTTGACAGAATACTGGAGAAAAAGGAATCTTCTTTACTCCGAGAAAATTTACAGAAATCTTGAGTCTTTGGCTGACTGCTTGTGACTACACATGCTAAATCTGAGCATGTGTAGAGTAATACTGTGCAAGGCCAAGCAAAGATCAACCACCAAGAAAAGAACAATTACCAGGGAGCTATAAATGGAAAAATTCCCAGAGCTCATAATGGACTGGATGACTTCAGAGTTACCAGCTGGAGTAAATACCTCACTGAACACTGAGCAATTAAGTACAGACACCTGAAGGCTTATACGTTAGTAGTAGGGCTACATTAGCCCTAGATTAAAAGCTACTCTAGATGTAACCTAGTAACATCTTGAAAGGATCAAGCTGATCCACAAGTAACTTAATTTCCTCCCAAAACAAGACTCAATACTTATACACACACACACACAAGACAATCAGCAATATAATGTTTACAATGACTAGTCTACAAAAAATTACTAGATACGTGAAGCTTCAGCAAAATTTGACCCATAACCAAGACAAAAGTCAGTTGACAGAACCAGAGATGACAGAGATCACAGAATTAGCACTAAGACATTTAAAAAGCTATATGAATATAATGAAGAATTTATAATTAAATATGAACATTATGATAAAAATGGCAGATATGTAGAAGAATGAAATTCAACTTCTGGAGATGAAAAATACAATATATGAAAAAATTTTTAAATCACTGTAGAACCTTAACAGCAAATTAGATACTGTAGAAGATTGGTGAACTTGAAGCCAGCAGTAGAAGCTATTCAAACTATAGCACAATTAAAAAAAAACTATAACACATAGTTACAAAGGCAAGAGTTTCAGTTTCATGGGGAACAATATGACGTGCTCCAATATGCAGGGCTTCCCTGATAGCTCAATTGGTAAAGAATCTGCCTGCAATGCAGGACACCCCAGTTTGATTCCTGGGTTGGGAAGATCCTTGGAAAAGGGAAAGGCTACCCACTCCAGTACTCTTGGGCTTCCCTTGTGGCTCAGCTGGTAAAGAATATGCCCACAATGTGGGAGACCTGGGTTCAATCCCTGGGTTAGGAAGATCCCCTGCAGAAGGGAAAGGCTACCCACTCCAATATTCTTGCCTGAAGAATTCCATGCTGTATAGTCCATGGGGTCACAGAGTTAGACATGACTGAGCAACGTTCACTTTCACTTCAATATAGAGGTAATTGGAATACCCCTGAGAGAGGGCAGTATTTGAAAAAACAATGCTGCAAATATTTCCAAATTTGATGAAAACTATACTGTCATAGATCTAAGGAGCTCCATGAACCCCAAGTAGGATAAACAAAAAGAAAACATCAAAGCACTTTATATCAATTGCTGAAAACCAGTGAGAAGAGAAACTCTTAAAAGCAGCCAGAAAAAAAAAAAAAACAATAAATACATAAGAACAAAGAACTGTCACTTACTATATATCAGAAATGAAAAGACAGTATCTCTAAAGTGCTGAAAGAAAAAAAGTCAATCTAGAATTTTTTTATGGAGCAAACTTTTCTTTCAAAACTTAAGGCAAAATAAGGACATTTTCAAATAAAACCCAAGACAATGTGTCACAACAGACCTATGCTATGTAAAATATTAAAGGAAGTTCTTGAGATTGAAGGAAAATGATATCAGGTGGAAATGCATAACTACACAAAGGGATGAAAAGCACCAGAAATGGTAAATATCTGGATAAATTTTAAAAGACTCCTTTCTCATTTTAAAATTTCTTTCAGAGTTGACTGTTTAAAGCAAAAATAATAGCAGTATACTATGGGGATTATAACATATAGAAAGAAAATATATGCCCATAATATACAAAGAATGAGAGGGAAAAACAGAAGTAAACATATATATATTATACTATGTATTATAGTATGATTAATAAAAATAGACTATGATGAGTTCAAGATGCACGTTGTAAAACTTAGAACAACAGAAATGATGAAAGAAGCATAGCTAAGGCAGTCAATAGAGTAATTAAATGGAATATTCTACATATTACTCAAAAAGGAAGACAAGAGAAAAAAATTTTAAATGTAGATTGGACAAATAGAAAATAAATATCAACTATATCAATAATTCATTGTAAGTAGTTTAAACCATGCAATTAAAAAGACAAACCTCTCCAAATAAAAAAGCAAGGTTCAATTATGTATTGTTTACAAAATATGATGTACTTCTTACAAAAAAGTCATCATCAACATAAAGACACAGGTAAGTTCAAAGTAAAATGATAAAAGATGTGCAAATACAATAAAGCTGGAATACCTATATTATTGTCAGACAAAATAGACTTTAGGAAAAAGAATTTGGCCTATCCTCAAGATCATGGATAAACAGGGATGTTTCATAATAATAAAATGGTCAATTCATCAAGAAGGTATAGTAACAAAGCTTCAAATTACATGAATTAAAAACTGGCAACATAAAAGAGAAACAGACAAATCCACAACTATAACAGATTTCAACGTTCACCTCAGTTTTTGATAGATAAGTTGATTTAAAAAAATCAGCAATGATATGGAAGACTCGAACAATTTCATCAACCAATTTGACCTAATTAATATTTATAGAATTCTACATCAAACAATGGCAGAGTACACATTTATTTCGAAATGTATATGGAACATTCCACCAAGATACACCATAAACTGGAAGACATTTTTCCTAATTTTCAGTAAATTTAGAAATGACTGAAAGTACTAGTCAAGGTCCAATCAGGAAACAGAAACCAGTAATTTGACCATGTAGTTTAATATAGAGAATTATAACTACGATGAGACTGGGAAAACAACGGGTTTGCTAATAGAAAGTAAAGAGAACTCTAAATATTATAGGAATATCAGATAAAAGAATTAATTACTACCCCTAGGGCTAAGATAGAGTCCCCATGGTGCTCCTGGGCCATGCCCCAACTCCAGGCTGAGATCCAGACTTTGCAAGAAGACAAGTTGTTGTGTTGTTGTTTAGTTGCTAAGTTGTGTCCAACTCTTCTGCGACTGCATGGACTGTAGCCCGCCAGTCTCCTCTGTCCATGGGATTTCCCAGGTAAAGATCCTGGAGTGGGCTGCCATTTCCTTCTCCAGGGGATCCGCCTGACCCAGGGATCAAACCCGTATCTCCTGCATTAGAAGCAGACTCTTCACCACTGAGCCACTGGGGAAGCCCATAGAGGACAAGGCCATGGCTTGCCGACTGACAAGCAATTTGCTTTGCTTCTGTACCAGTGAGGCATGCTAGAAATCCATCTTCTGGAATTTGTTGAAAATGTACCCTCTTGGGTGCAGAGAAAGTTGTTCATGGGTAGGAGTCTTGTGGGAGCCACTCTGCTCCAAAATAGTCTGAAGGTAGGGGATCTAGGGGAGCTGCTGAGTGCTGGAGAAATTGCCCATACTGCAGGAGCCTGGTGCTGGGGGACACGCTTGTACTGCAGGAGTCAGGCGCTAGGAAGCCACCGAGACTGCAGGAGCCAGGCAAAGGAAAAGCTGCAGGCACTGCAAGATGAGGGGTGCAAGAGAAGCTATGTGTGGTCCAAGTGCCAAGCAACAAAGCAAGCAAGAATTAAGAAGGAAAATTCTTTCCAGCACTCTCTACTGACATAGCTTAACACTGTACCAACTGGCAAAGGAGAAATATTTAAAGAGCATAGTTCCAGTTTTAGAACAGGCAATGAATCTAGGAGATAAAACAGTTCTTAATACTACTGGTTAAAGAAGAAAAATCTTATCTGCCTTCTCAACAGATGCTGAAAAGGCATTTGATATTAAAATTTAACACCCATTTTTAATTTAAAAATCTTTGATAAATTAGGAGTTGAATACATCCTTTACTAATAAAGTCAAATATTTTCTTCTAGAAGCATGGCTGGTAAGGTCCTTAGAGGGGCCCTCTTCCTACAGAATGGGTATAATCTGCCTAAGACATGCTCTATTATTCTCAAGAGATTAAGAAAGTCCTAAGGAATCTCTTCTACCACCACATATGCTTAGCCCAGGCTAATAAGCAAGCAGATATGAGGACCTATGCTGATATCAGCTGCGATGCTGATACACTGCCCTGGCCCAGTTGCCAGGTGGAAAGCCAAGCATGAGAGTCCCTACTGAAACAAGATTCTCTAAGGGAGCTGAATTCATTTCAAGTCTGTATTGCTCCCTGGCTATGAGCAGAAAAAGAAGCAAAACTTTCTGAAAGTAAACATCCCCAGTTTAGGTTAAGAGGACTCCCAAAATTAAGGTCAAGAAATGAGGTGAAGGGAGTTTTCTGGTAGTCCAGTGGTTTAAGATTCCACTCTTTCACTGCCAAGTCCCCAGGTTCTATCCCTGGTTGAGGAACTAAGATCCTAAAGCCAAGTGGCATGGCCGGGAAAAAAAAAAAAAGAGTTTACAATCAAAGAACTACAAGCACCAAGAAGCCAACATTTTATGAGTATATGCAGAAATAATATTCAATAGACATATAACTCCAAAGGCCATAGTAGTAGAACTGATAAAGTATAGAATATCTATGTTCCAAATGTTTAAAAAAGTGAGGGATCTTCATGTTGCTGTACTGCTGAAACCAACACAACATTGTAAAGCAATTATCTGCCAACTATTTTTTTTTTAAAGGACATAATCTGACTTCGGTATTGACCATCTGGTGATATCCATGTGTGGAGTCTTCTCTTGTGTTGTTGGAAGAGGGTATTTGCTACGACCAGTGCATTCTCTTGGCAGAACTCTACTAGCCTTTGCCCTGCTTCATTCTGTACTCCAAAGCCAAATTTGCCTATTACTCCAGGTATTTCTTGACTTCCTACTTTAGCATTCCAGTCGTATATAATGAAAAGGACAAATTTTGGAGGTGTTAGTTCTAGAAGGTCTTGTAGGTCTTGATAGAACCGTTTAACTTCAGCTTCTTCAGCATTACTGGTCGGGGCATAGACTTGGATTACTGTAATACTGAATGGTTTGCCTTGGAAATGAACAGAGATCATTCTGTCATTTTTGAGATAGCATCCAAGTACTGCATTTTGGACTCTTTTGTTGACTATGATGGCTACTCTATTCTTCTAAGGGATTCTTGCCCAACTAAAAATAACCAAAATATGAAACTTAACTAAAATATAAAATATTAAAATATAAAAATAACTAAAAATATGAAAGAGATAATTAAGAGATGGAGGCTAGGATGAGAGGGTCAGTCGTTTA
Source organism: Bison bison bison (assembly GCF_000754665.1). Taxonomy (NCBI): domain Eukaryota; kingdom Metazoa; phylum Chordata; class Mammalia; order Artiodactyla; family Bovidae; genus Bison; species Bison bison. Next base: position 6,976,984 of record NW_011495070.1, on the reverse strand, counting down.
ACTAACAGTAGTCTCAGAAGAATAGAGTAGAATAAAGAAGAGGCAGTAGTCTCCCCTAACATTTTACAAAACTTTTCAAATACACAGAAAAGTTAAAAGAATTGTGGAGTGAACACTCATATATACCACCTAAATTCTAATTAATATTTTGTTACATTTGCTGTATCATTTAAAGAATCTGCCTGCCAGTGCAAGAGATGCAAGAGACACCAGTTTGATCCCTGGGTCAGGAAGATCCCCTGGAATATGAAATGGCAACCCACTCCAGTATTCTTGCCTGGAGGGCTACAGTCCATGGGGTCGCAAAGAGTCAGACACAACTGAGCGACTAACACACAAACACACACAGCTATAACACAAAATCGTATCAAAAAACAGAACATATTTGTCACCCCAGAAAGTTCCCTCAGGCCTCCTGTCAGTCAACCCCTGCCCTCTATCTTCACTGGTTACTAGTATCCTAATGAGATTAAAATTTTAATGCTTAGTAAATATTTAATATTTATTAAATTATTTATATAAAATATCATGTAATATAAAATATTATAATATATGACATTTGAATAAATATATACATATTTATCTTTTGCAGAAAGGATGAAAACAGGTACTTGCTGTTTTAAGAATCACAACATAACCAAAGCAGGATAAATAAAAAGAAATGCATAATGACACATAGTAAATGAATGAAGAACTCTTAAGACTTTAAAAGCAGCCAAAGGACAGACCACTAGCAGAAGAACAATTAAAATGACAATGGATTTCTCAGCATCAAAGGAAGCCAAAAATTAATGGAATAATAGCTCTCAAGTGCTGAAAGAAAATAGGTCAGCTAGAATTGTGTACTTCCCCAAGCTATTGTTCAAGAACAAGAGTAAAAAAGAAATACTTAAGATAAATGAGAAATGAGAGTTTACCTCAGAGACCTGCATTAAAGGAACTCCTAGATGATACAAGGGAATCAGTGTTTCAAACAGGTTAAGAGTATTTACTTTGGAGACTGACTGGTGTGAATCCCTGTTCAGACATTTGCTAGTTGTGGGACATTAGGCAAGTGAGTTAACATCTCTGTGCTTCAGTTTTCTCATTTGTAAAATGTTGACAGTAACAGTATATATCTCATGGACTTGCTATGAGAATTGAATGAGTTAGTAGAAACTAGCAATTAGAACAAAGCCTGGCATAAAGTGAGAACTTTAAAAAAAATTTACAAGGGAATTATCCTAGAATAGTCTGAGATGCAAGACAGAACTGAGAGTGAATCAAAGGTAAACAAACTTGTCAATGTAGCTCAGTTCAGTTGCTCAGTTGTGTCCAACTCTTTGCGACCCCATGGACTGCAGCATATCAGGCTTAAACATTGTCTAAAAAATGTGTAATCTGTGAGGTTTAAAAAATGGACAGAATTTTTTAAAAAATGGACAGAATTAGTATCTTGAATAAATAATAATAGCATGTAGGTGTTGGGAGGAAGAGTAGTCAGTAGAGTTAAAATGATTCTAAGATCATTGTTTTGTTTAGAAGGGTTAATATACTGTTTACATTTTGTTAAATTAGAGGTACAAGAAAACATCTAAAAAGAACAAATATAGAGTGTACCAATTCTAAATAAAGAGATAAAAATGGGATTTTAAAACTCTGAACAAAAGTTAATTAAAAAAAAATCCCCCCATAAAAGGGCAAAAAAAAAACCAGCTCAGAAAAAGTAAGGTAAACATAATGGATGTAGAAATAAATTCAAATACATCAAGAATCAAAATAAATGTATATGTATTAAAATTGCTTTCATTCCAATCCCAAAGAAAGGCAATACCGGAGAATGTTCAAACTACTGTACAACTGCACTCATTTCACATGCCAGCAAGGTTATGCTCAGCTGGTTTCAGCAGTATGTAAACCAAAAACTTCCAGACATACAAGCTGAATTTAGAAAAGACAGAAGAACCAGAGATCAAATTGCCAACATTCATTGGATCATGGAAAAGCAAGGGAGTTTCAGAAAAACAACTATTTCTGCTTCATTGACTACACTAAAGCCTTTGACTACGTGGATTCCAACAAACTGTGGGAAATTCTTAAAGAGATGGGAATACCAGACCACTTTACCCATCTTCTGAGAAAGCTGTGTTACGGGTCAAGAACCAACAGAACCAGACATGGAACAATGGACTGGATCAAAATTGGGAAAGGAGTATGACAAGGCTGTATATTGTCACCATGCTTATTTAACATCTATGCAGAATACGTCATGCAAAATGCCAGGCTGAATGAGAATTACAAGCTGCAATCAAGATGGCTGGGAAAATACCAACAACTTCAGATACACAGATGATAACACTCTTATGGCAGAAAGTAAAGAGGAACTAAAGAGCCTCTTGATGAAGGTGAAAGAGGAGAGTGAAAAAGCTGGCTTGAAACTCAACATTCAAAAAACTAAGAACATGGCATCCGGTCCCATCACTTAATGGCAAATAGAAGAAGAAAAATTGGAAGCAGTGACAGATTTCATTTCTTGGCTCCAAAATCACTGTGGACAGTGAGTAACTGCAACAATGAAATTAAAAGACTCTTGCTCCTTGGAAGGAAAGTTATGACAAACCTAGACAATGTATTCAAATTAGAGGTATCACTTTGCTACAAAAGTCCATATAGTCAAAGCTATGGTTTTTCCAATAGTCATGTATGGATGTGATGGACCAGAAAGAAGGCTGAGCACCAAAGAATTGATGCTTTTGAACTGTGGTGTTGGAGAAGACTCTTGAGAGTCCCTTGGACTGCAAGGAAATTAAACCAGTCAATCCTAAAGGAAATCAACCCTGAATATTCACTGGAAGAACTGTTGCTAAAGCTGAAGCTCCAGTACTTTAGCTATCTGATTCGAGGAGCCGACTCACTGGAAAAGACCCTGATACTGGGAAAGACTGAAGGCAAAAGGAGAAGGGGGCAACCGAGGATGAGATGGTTTAGATAGCATCACTGACTCAGTGGAAGTGCATCTGAGCAAACTCTGGGAGATAGTAGAGGACAGAGAAGCCTGGCATGCTACAGTCCATGGGGTTGCAAAGAGTCGGACATAACTTAGTGACTCAACAACAACAATTAAAATTACCAAAGATAGAAACTGAAATTTTTAAAAAATCTAGCTATATGCCACATAAAAAACACTCTCAATTTCAGGGAACTGTTTCCAGGATCCCCTGAGGATACCAAAATCCATAAATGCTCAGTGCCCATATATAAAATGGAGTTGTATTTAACCTAATACATACATTCTCCCATATACTTTAAATCATCTCCAGATTACATATAATATCTAATAGAATGTTAATGCTTTGTAAGTAGTTGTTAGCACGTGGCAAATTCAAGTTTTGCTCTTTGCAACTTTCTGAAAATTTTTTTCCAAAGATTTTCGATCTGAGGTTGGTTGACTCCACCAATGTAGAGCCCTCAGATAGGGAGGGCTGACGGTATATATAAGGAAATGGTTTTTCAGACATAGGAAAAAACAGCTGCAAAGCCCTTGAAGCAAAAACAAAGTTCAAGGAAGGCAAATATTAAAACTTTTAAAATTTGTATAGAATCAATGTTTTTGTTTTTGTTTTTTTTAAGTGAAATACAGAACCCTTACCACCACATAGGCCCATTGGTCTTCTCCCCTGTGTGTTCTAGTTGGCATCAATTACATCTACATATGTCCCAGGTGGCACTAGTGGTAAAGAAGCCATCTGCCAATGCAGGAGACGTAAGAGACACAGGTTGAATCCCAGGGTCAGGAAGATCCCCTGGAGGAGGGCATGGCAACCCACTCCAGTATTCTTGCCTAAAGAATACCACGGACAGAGGAGCCTGGTGGGCTAGGGTCCATAGGGTAGCAGAGTCAAACACAACTGAAGCGACTTAGCACACATGTCAAAAAAACCCTTCAGACAAAAGTGTAATTTTTGCTTTTAACATCAAATACGTTTTATAAACTCGAGAATAATCTACCATATTTATACATATATTTACCATTTCTCGTGATCTTTCTTCATTCCTGATGTTCCAGGTTCTCTCCTGTATCATTTCTCTTCTGTCTGAAGAACTTCTTCTAGCAATTCTTTTAGAACAGACCAACTGGCAATGAGTTCTTTTAGTTTTCCTTCATCTGAGAAGGAGGCCTTTATTTCACCTTAGTTTCTGAAACATATTTTTACTGCATATATTATTATGTGTTGACCATTCTTCTACTGCAGCACTTTAAAAATGTGTTACTTCCTTCTGGACTGCATGGTTCCTGATGAGAAATCTATAGTAATTCAAACTGATGTTACCCTGTAGTAATATGTTGCATTTCTCTGGCTGCTTTCAAGATTTTTTTTTTTTGTCTTTTTCAGCATTTTGATGAAGATGTGTCTGGACACGGATTTATGTTCATTATGTTTGGGCTTTGTTGAGCTTCTTGAATCAATAGGCTTGTATCTTTTGCCAAACTTGAGACTTTTCATTCATTATATATTCAAAAACTTTTCAACACCTTTTGCTATTATCCCACAGGTCCCTGAGATTCTATTCATTATTTATCCAATTTTCCCCCACTCTGTTGTTCAGATTGGATAATTTGTATTGATGTTTTCAATTTCACTGACACTTTCCTCTGTCATTTCCTCTGCTACTGAGACCATATGGAGAATTTTTATAATTAATTTTGGCTATTACACTTTTCAATTTTAAACTAAACATTTGTTCCTTTATATTTTCTGTTTTTTGCTGATACTTTATATTTTTCCATTGGTTTCAAAAGTGCTTTTTTTTATTGCTTGTTAAGAGAATTTTTATAACAGAATTCGGAATTTTGAAAGGTCTGGCATTTTACTTTACTTAGAAGTTAACAAGTTAGGCTGTTGCAGTTTAATGCATAGTGGTGAAGTTGTGAGTCTCCTGAATCAGAGACAAAGGACAATTTATCACTCACTGCAGTAGTGGGAAGTAGAATATCAGGATTTCTGACAGTTTCCTGAGTCCCAGTTCCTACCAAGTAATGCCAGGAGGACCAGGTAATACCTGTGTATGCAGTGAGTTTCCTGATAGGAGAGGAACTTTATGGGGAAACTCCAGTTTGTAATAAAGGACTCGCAAACCTATCCAACTGAGTAATGGAAAGAAACTCATCTTTTTTATTCTAGACAGCAAACAAATCTCCCCTTGGGCCCAGAGGAAGACATTATCTCTGTCTTCTAAGGATGTTTGCTACACAGACATCCCTGAAAAAATCAGGAAAAAGCTGTTAATGCCCTTGCCTAGAAGACATGCAGAAATACAAGAGATCAATGGAGAGCTGTCTTCCCACAAATGACTGCTTCAGAGCCTTTGTCAGGTAAGTCCACTTCTGTGTTCTCTCAGCACCGACATCTTTTTTTCCCATGTGAATTGAGATTTTCCTGGGTATTTGTATGCTTAGTAATTTTAGATTGTATCCTGGGCATTTTGATTCTTCTGTTCTGAACCTCTGTGTATTGCTTACATTCTATTGAGAATGTTTACATTTTTGTTTTAGCAGGCTTCCCAGGTATTGCTAGTGGTAAAGAACCTGCCTCTCAAGGAAATGGGATCGATCCCTGGGCAGGAAAATCCCCTGGGGAAGGGAATGGCAACCCACTCCAATATTCTTCCCCGGAGAATCCCATAGATGGAGGAGCCTGGCGGGCTACAGTCCATGGGGTCGCAAATAGTCGGAGACGACTAAAGTGAACACACAGACACAACCTGGGTAGATTCAGGCTGTAGTGTAATGGTATGCGCCTCAAAGGAACTAGGATTTTCCAAGGAAGGGGAAATGTTTGGAACTGGGAGCAAGCAGGACCTGAAGGATTTAAAGCAGAACAAAACAGCTACAACTTGAGAGTATTGCAAGGAAACAATATTACAGCAGACGACTAGGTTTGGGGTTAGAGTAAAGGGAATGTTTAGAAAAGCTGTTAAGGATAATAGGGGATTTGACTGATAACAGCACAATGAAAGAATCAAAACAGATTAAGAAAAGTGGGAAGTTAGGCTAGATTAAAACAAAGCGTTATGGGGTTACGGATCTATATGTCAGGGCCTCACTGGTGGCTCAGTGATAAAGAATCCACCTGCCAAGGCAGGAGACATGGGTTTGATCCCTCATTCGGGAAGATCTCGCATGCTTTGGAGCAACTAAAGCCTGAGTGCCACAACTATTGAGCCTGTTTTCTAGAGCCTGGGAGCCTCAACTACTGAAGCCTGCAGACCCCAGAGCCTGTGCTCCACAAGAGAAGCCACCGCAGTGAGAAGCCCTCACACCACAACTGGAGAGCAGCCACTGCTCACCTCAACTAGAGAAAAGCCCACACGCAACCGAGTCCCAGCACAGCCAACAAATACATCAAAGTACTACTTCAAAACTCGATGTGATGAACTTGACCTGTTAAAAAAGGCAATGAGTAATGATGGGATTATTTCTAATTTTTTTAAAAAGGAAATTATAGCCAGTTGGGATTGTTCTTTCAAACAGCTTGTAGCCTATACTAATGGTCTCTTGGGATTGTCCCCTTAGGCAGTTTATACTGGTGAAGCAGGTAGATCCCGTGATTTGGGAGGGGAAGGGAAAGGTAGTCTGAACAGCAGCACGCTGAACTCTGTGAACCTCTAAAATCCACTTGGGGTTGCGGCTGCAAAGACTTCCAGAGCCATTATTTAAATCTTTGAACACTGACAGTGTTTCAACACTGTCACTGAAAACCCTAGAAGCCTCCTTTACAAACTAAATCTTTGGTGTCACTGCCACTGGACAGTCTTCCAGGAGCATGGAGACCCTGCTGTGGGGTGGGATGGGGGCACATATGATGATATAAATATCTACTGGGAAAACCCAAGAAAAACAACATCATTTTAGGTCTCTCCTCAAAGTTCAACGTATCAGAGGGGGCTTATTTAAACACATTATCCAAAATAGAGTTTTTTGTGGTCAGTTTCCCTCCTCTTACTATGCTTTCCCACCTTCTTAGCACTTAGCACCACCTGTCATATATTTGTTTAGTATTTTCTTTCAGTAGAATGTAAAGATCTTGAGAACAGATTTTTTTTTTAACTACTTATTTCCAAGGCCTAGAATAGTGCATTGCACACTGTAAGCACTAAGTGAGTGTTTACAAAATGAGTGAAAGGATGGACAAGAGTATTAGACCCGATAAGTGAGTTCAGTAACATGGCCAACTACAGATTCAATAACCCTGAAATTAATAGTGTTTCTACATGCCAGCAAAAGCCATTAGAAAAACATTTTTACAGACAGTGTTTATTAACAGCAGCAACAACAAAAATATCCTGAAGTAAGCTAAATGAAAACTAAATAACATGGACATTTTTCTGACAGAATTGAGTGACTAGAGAAGTATACCATACCGCTGGATGGAAAGACAAAATGTTGGAATGATGCAGATTCCACCCCCCCAAATTAATCTGTAAATTTAACACAGTATCAATCAAAATCCCAGTGACATTTTTAGGGGAGACAGAGGGTCAGAATTTGATTAAAAGATTTAAAATTTCATCAAGAAGACTGAAGGCTTTAGATAGTCAATTAAATTCTGAAGGAAGGCTCTAATAAGGGACCTTGCTCTACCAGATGCAAAAACAAAAAACAGAGAAAAGGGGTGCACAGCCCAGGCATTTCACTTCTGGAAATTGTTCCAATCAGTGTTTGCTAAGTAGATGATAGTTCAAACAAATCATGGTTTAAACACATACCTGTGGAAAATACCATGGAACTTTTAAGAATGATGATTTAGAACTACGTCAATTGCTATGGAAAATGTTCACCATATACTTTTGTGTTTAAAAAAAAAAACTGATTACAAAACAATATATGGTATCCCATTTCTCATAAAATTGAAAAATGATAATTTACATGTATATGTGAAGAAATAACTTGGATGGAAGGTTATACATCAAGATTTTATTGGTATTTCCTTGGGAATAGAGTTTATGAGTAATTAAACTTTTTTTGTTATTTACTGAAAAAATTAGGAAGTTCCCCCCCAAAGTGGGACGTCCATAAGACTCACTAACGCCACCTGGTGGCTACCATGGGAAGATTTCTTACTTTTTTCCTATCACCCTAAGAAACAACATACATAACAAACGTCATAACTATAAAGTTGTAAAGAAATCTGCAGTATCACTTAGTTCTATCGATCATTGTACAGCTGAGGAAATAAAAGTCAAAAAAGTTTAAGTTGTCTGTCTAGAGTCACACTGATAGTGAAACTTATTAATAGTAACACTCTCTTGTGGAGCCCTTTGGCTAAGTACTTCATAGACTGACTCATTTTAGTCTCATAGGAACCTATGAGGTAGTTCCTATTTTTACTCTCATTTATCCCTATTTAACAAATGAGGATCCTAAGGCTCAGAGAAAGTGACCTACTTGAGGTTGCCCATTTGGGGCAGCGCAGGCATTCTGAGGTCCACATTCCTCTCCCGCACCTCCGCTAAGGTGCCATCTTAAGTCTCTGAATTGCCCTTGCCCTTTCCACTATATCCCACTGCCTCTTCCTTCAGTGATTTTGGTGAGAACTCTTAAATATGTCCAGGGTTAAATTCCTCCAGGTTAAAAAGAGTATAAACATTAAGGGAGAGCAATATAAAGAAACAAAGTAGCCCTGCCCCAGCTGCTTGTAAGAATCCTGTCCAGATAGAAACAGACTTACTCTGTCTGCATTGTTCCGGTGTCCAGATGCTAAGGAATCTTGGGACTATAGATATGCTTCCCTGGGTTCCCCTGCTCCAGCTTTCTCCAGGGTATGTTCTCCCACTTAAGTTTTCATTCCCCAGAGCTGAAGAGTTACCATCACAACAGGAACATGTTCATGAACTTCTTCCCCTCTCCTAGCTCTTGCCCAAATTCTTAGGAGAAATGGTCTCTAGCTCTGGATCTATCTTTGTGCATCAAAAAAAAAAAAAAAAAAGGCATATGTCCCAATAAGTGCAAAAATTGTACTAGGGATGATTCTTCAGAAAGTGAGATTAGAAATGAGGAATAACTAGTGCCATCAGCTTCTGAGAGCCTTGAAAACCTAAACAGTCTTTCAGAACTGCTCCCAAAATGATACATACCTTTGAATCATCATCTAATTAGAGCTGACTTTTCTTAAGTACCAGTTTGCTTCAAAATAGATTAAATATTTTAATTTGATTAAACTTAATACTAGTGCTATAAAAGTGTTATTTTCTAAGTTAGTGACAAGAGCTTAGTTGTTAATCAAATTAAAATTCACAAGATGACTTGAATAAACTATTAAATCTAACCTAAATTACAATTTTTATCTCTAAAATCAAGAATAATAACATTACCATAGGTGGTGGGGAGGATTCAACAAGTTGACACATAAAAATCGCACAGTATAGGCATCTAGCAAATATATCCAATACATTTCCTTCCATTTTCCCTGTGTAATCTACTTATCTCATCTCTCTTCATATACCTGGGCTAGGGTTTCTTTGAAGGAATCAATTCTGTGTTAGCCAGTGTTCTGAGGTGTTTGAGGCTCTTAACTTCCTTTATTTCACATCCCATCTTCAGTCTCTCAGTAAGACCTGTGGGCATCACTTTCAGAATCGATTCCCAATTGGACTAATTTTTTACCCTTTCACAACTACCACGCAGGTGCAAGCCATCACCGCCTCTCATCTGACGGTGTAGTAACTTCCTAACTGAACTCCCTGCTTTCGCTCTTGTTCTCTACCGTCTATTCTGCACTGGAGCCTGATTATTTGTTCACAGATTGTATCCGGTCACTTCTCTGTTCAAAACCTTCCAAGAGTCCTCATCACGTTCAGACTAAAGGTCTAAAGTCCCCACCACAGCCTACTAGACCTCTGTGCCCAGAACCTTGCCTACCGTTCTCATCCCTCTCTCCTGCCTTCCTCTGCTGCAGCTGTGCTGGCCTCCTTACTGTTTTTTTTAATTGAAGTATAACTGATTTATAATCTTAGTTTCAGACAGCTTCTCTTTGATGCTGCCGAATATACTCCTGCCTCAGAGCCTGTATATCTGTTGTTTCCTCTGCCTGGAATAATCCTTCTAGATCTTTAATGCCTTGCCTTTTCATTTCCCACCTCAAAGAGGCTGATCCTAGACACCCTATTTAAACAGATACCCTTTCAAGTCTCCTTCCCTAAGCTTCTTTACGTTTTCTTGTTTTCTCGTAGCGCTGACCAACTACTGGGGCTTTGAAAAATATATACATACATATTTCTCTATCCACCTGCCTGATATGTAAGTTCTATGGAGATGGAGACCTTGTTTTATTCTCTTTGTATCGCTAGCATCTAGAACAGTGCCTGGCATGTGCCAGGCACTCAAAAATATTTGTTGAATGAATAAATGAAAAATGTAGCCACCTGCCATCAGATCAGCAAACTTACCCCCTTCTATAGGCATCCTTTTCCCCCTCTTCCTCCACTAAGCAGAAGAGATGTTTTCCTTTGTTTGTTTGCTTCCCTGTTTTTTTTGACCATGCCTCAGGGCATGTGGATCTTGGTTCCCAAACCAGGGATCAAACCCAGGCCCCCCTATAGTGGAAGTGTCCTAACCACTGGACAGTCAAAGAATTCCTTGTTTTCCTTCTTATCTGCGGTTAATGTCTCATCTATGTCCTGCCTCCTCAATGACTTTGACTTGGCCTTTACATTCAACACTCCGACCTACAGAATTTTCTTGCTAGCAGGCACAAGTCTACCCCATCTTGAGTAAAAATTAAAAGGAAAAAACTCTTCTGTCTGCCTCTCCTATACCTGCCAATCTCACCTGCTCCTAACAGCCACACTTTTTGCAGTATTTCTTTATGCTCGTTGCATTGTCTCACCTCTCTTTCATTCTGGTTTCTCTTAAACTCCTTAGAAACAGCTCACTCCTGCTGTCATCATTTTCTTCCCTGACCTTTTCCGAGACTTTCCTCTCTTAATGTTTCCTACCACTTTCCTGACTGCTACTCTTCTTGTCCCTCCCCAGAACTCTTGTGTGTCTGAATTCTGATCAGGGTTCTTCTTCTTCTACAGATTCTCCCTTGGCAATCCTACCCATATCCATAGTTTCAGGTATCACCCAAAACTGTATGCCCAGCCCTCCTCTCCATCCACTGGACTCACAATTTACATGACCAACTGCTACCTGACCCCACTTGGATTTCCACAAGCACCTCAAAATAAAGACGTCATTTTCTTCCTCCAAACCTGTTTCTCCTCCACTGTTACTTAGTAAATGGCACCATCCGCCACCCAGTTGTTGATGGATGTTACCCCTGGTTTCCCCTTCCCCTCCAAACCCCTCACCCCCATTCAGCCAATCAGTAGGGTTCCATTAATTCTACTATGTTGGGTCAAATTGTGTCCCCCTCTCCCCAAAACATATATCCATGTCCTAAACTCCCGGTGCTTTGAATGTGACTTTATTTGGAAACAGGCTCTTTGCAGGTATGATCAAAACTGTCTCGAGATGAGAGCATCCTAGATTTTGGATGGGCCCTAAATCCAATGACCGGGCTCCTTATGTGAGAAAGGAGAGGAGGATGAAGAGGAGATGTGAGATGCAGGCATGGGGAGAAGGCCAGTGAAGATGGAGAGAGTTACCAGAGTTATAAGGCTACAAGCCAGGGAACAAGGATTACCAACTCTGCGACTGACACCTTGCTTTCAGACTTCTGGCTGTGAAAGAATGAATTTCTGTTGTTTTATTCCCCAAGTTTATAGTCATTTGTTATGGTAGTCCCAGGAAACTGACACATCCACCTTCCAAATATCTTGAAATCCACCCACATTTCCCCATTATCATTATCCACATCTAGTTCAGACTGTGATTACAACAATCTTGTCTCCATGCTACTAGTCCCAGCCCATCTTTCTAAAATACAGGAATTTTACTCCACTATTGACAATCTGTGAGTGAGTTTGCCAGTGACTTCTGGATTAAGTCTAAATGCCTGGTACAGAATCTATAGTTTTCTGCTTACTTGTGTAGCCTTAATGCTCACCTCTTTTCACCCTCACCCTTAATTCTATGCTCCAGGCCCAGTAATAATTTTTTATATTTATGGAATACTCTGTGACAGACACTGTTCTAAGAGCCAAACCTCACAACAGCCCTACAAGGTAAGAAGCAGGCTTCTTTCAATGTCTCTGTCTTCCTTACTCTGCCTTTGGGACTCTGAGCATGCTGTTCTCTGCCTACAATACTCTCCCTTTCTCTTCTCTTGCTCTTTGTCCCCTCTCCTCATAATTCACACCCGTATGTAAGGTCTCAGCTTACTCAGCACTTCCTCCATGAAGCAGTCCTTGATCTTCCTAAATCTGGGTTACCTGTCCCACCTCCATTGTCCATATTCCTATCATACCCTCTACTTGCCCTATTGTAATATAAAGTATTACAGTTGTCTATTTACTGGTGTCTTAGCCTGTTTAGGCTGCTATAACAAAACATCACAGACTGGGCAACTTATAAACAACAAAAATGTATGTCTAGCAGTTCTGCAGGCTGAAAGTCTGGGATCAGGGTGCCAGCATGGTCAGGTGAGGACCCCCTTGCAGGCTGCAGACTTCTCACTGCATCCTCACATGATGGG
>NW_011495070.1:6907255-6964267 GCF_000754665.1 Bison bison bison | reverse complement strand
CACATGATGGGAGGGGTAAGTAAACTCTTTCTGGGGCCTCTTTTATAAAAAGGGCACCAATCCCATTCATGACCCGGTCATCTCCCAAATGTCTCACTTCCTCATACCATCACCTTGGTATGGATTTGGGCCAGGATCTCAACATATGCATTTTGGAGGAACACAGACATTCAGACCATTCAACAGGCCTATGGCTTAGACTATATGTTTCCTGTGCAAAGAGGCTGTTCAATCTCTTGCCATTGTAACCCCAAACCCAGAATCTAGCACAGTGCCTGGAACACAAGAGATGTTCAATCAACATATTTGAGTAAATCAGAGGCTTGAATAAAGGCTGTATCTTATGTCGCTACTGACATAGGGTAGGAAAAAATGCACTCCTAGACCTAGTTGCCAAATGTCTTTCTTCAGAATCTGTGCCTCCTAGGCCTTTGCTCGGGCCAGTTCTGAAACACTGTTTTCATAGGAGTTTCCTAGACTCTTGAGGGCAGTTAATCCTCACTTCCCTATCACACTCAGTACCTGTCAAACAAAAGGCTGGAATAAAAAATCTTTATAAATAAAAACATCAAATAATCAAGAACTAAATAACAGTTTGAGCTGACGCAAACATCAGATATTCTGATGTGAGCAGAAAGGACAGTAAAGCTGAATTTCTAGGAGGGGAGCATCTGTGGGTTAACATGGTCAGGGACACATCACAGAGAAAGGACATATGCTGTACTCGGAAAGGAATGGGAATGGCACGGTGAATTCCATGCCAGAAGAATGGAATGGGCAAAAGCCCCAGCTTTAAAGGTTGGTGTGAGTTAGTCTGGCTGGAAGGGAGTTGTGACTAGGAGAGTTGTGGGAAATCAGATTGCAAAGGTAAGAGGAAGTGAGACTATGCTCGCTGCCAATGACAGATGTTGTATGCAACTGTCAAAATTCCGCTTATATATATATAATACATATTTCATCTTAAATGTCCCTGTCATATCAAAAGCACCCATTCTGATGCTAAGACCACAAGCCTGGGACATGGCGGAATAACAGTAGCATGACAACAGCACTCTGTTTCTAATGTCGGTGAAGGACATGGTTAAAAGCTCACGGGGCTCCAAATGTATTTAAGTGTCCAATGGATGCTCCCCTTGGAATCCTAGCACAATCCTCAAGAAGGCTGATAATGGAACTAATTATGACTTTCCTGTTTATTGCAATATACTGAGTACCAACCAGGCATCTAATATACACTTTGGGGGATTTAAAGATGAATAAATGTGATTTCTGCCCTTAAAGAGCTTACAATAGTATAAAAATAAGATGCACAGTCAAAAAAGTTTAAGTTAACACTACATATAAAGATGAATAAAAGAAAGATGATATGTGCTAAGAAAGATTAGAGAAGAAATTCTACTTGGCTGAGAAAAAAATGGGCAGAATTTGCTCAGTTGGTAACTGAGGAAAGAACATTTCAGCAAGAGTGAGAAGTTTGAAAAGACTTGACATGGGAAAGCACAGGGAGTGCTTGCAGAACTGTGAATAATCCAGTGACTTATCTGTTCATAGATTAAAAGAAAGCAGGTTTCTAGTTTTTTAAATATGATGTGCTGATTTCCACTTGGGTAAGACACTACAACAATGGAAGTGGCCTGTTCTTTCAACTTTCAAAGTTAGTATTTTTAACAAGACTCCAGTGTGGTCCTCTTGACCACATGGTGAGTAAAGCTAAACCTGAGACTTTGATGAGCAACGATGAAAGAGCACATGAAGCACAACATTAATATAGACTAATATCATTTTATTGGCTTATAGTTGCTGATGCGCACCCACAGTTGATTCATGTCAATGGAAGGCAAAACCACAATATGTAAAGTAATTATCCTCCAATTAAAATAAATTAATTAATCAAAAATATATAGATTAGTATCAGACCATTTTGATCAGAAAGATTCATTTAAATGTCTGAAAAACACAAGTCCCAGTGCTTCATGGTAATTTCTTCATCTAACAGCTCAAAATTGTTTTTTCTAGAGCACCTGTAGGGGGTTATTACTCAACACTAAAAAGGAATTAGCCACTGATACATGCAACAACCGGAGAAGGCAATGGCACCCCACTCCAGTCCTCTTGCCTGGAAAATCCCATGGATGGAGGAACCTGGTAGGCTGCAGCCCATGGGGTCGCTAAGAGTCAGACACGACTAATCGACTTCACTTTCACTTTTCACTTTCATATATTGGAGGAGAAAATGGCAACCCACTCCAGTGTTCCTGCCTGGAGAATCCCAGGGACGGGGGAGCCTGGTGGGCTGCCGTCTACGGGGTCGCACAGAGTCGGACACGACTGAAGTGACTTAGCAGCAGCAGCAGCAGCACATGCAACAACACAGATGATTCTCAAAATAATTATGATGAGTGGAGGAAACCCGATTTTAAAAAATAAATACTGTATGATGATCTTTTACATAAAACTGTAGAAAGTGCAGACTAACCTGCAGACATAGAAAGTTGAGGCTGGGGGCTGGGATGGATGGGAAGGAAGGATTACAGACGGGCCCGAGGAAACTTTCTGGGGGAATGGGTATGTTCATTGTGGTGATGATTCATGGCTGTGCACATGTGTCAGTGGTACATTTTAAATATGAGTTTACCATATGTAAACTATACTTCAATAAAACTGTTTTTAAAAATATACCTCCCTTTGAGGACCATCAACTTCATCTTTTATACCATTCTACATCAAATCTGAGTAAATGGTTAGTGTAATGTTTTAATAAGATCTATGTATCTGTGTGTTTTAATTTCCAGACCAGATAAGATAATCATGAGAAAAAGGACAAAGGCACTTAAATGATTAGGTACTATTAAATAATTAAATACCTTGCATAAGGTACAATGGTCTACAACATTTATTTCTATAGACTGAAACTGCTCAACTTTATTAGGGAATTAATGCTAGGGAATATTTAAATTCAGAATATAAGAAGATAATGGAATAAACTGTCCTGTTACTATTACCTCATGCAATAATGTAAAACCAGGCCATTCACTGACAGAAAATTTGATCAACTTCTTCACTTAAGACGCAAAGACAACATTGCCATCTAGCTGTTGAATACTGAGTATATTGTTGAAACATTCTTGACAGTGTTCAATTTCTCTTTCATACAGCTACTTAAGAAACATACAGAAGGCCCCAACCAATTATATTTCCTTCCAAAGGGTGTGAATGTGACTACCAGTGTGGCTTAGGCTGCTCCACTACGGAGAAGGCGGGTAGGTGACTGTGTCTCCTCTGACCACCTCATGCTCAAGGCTCTCCTGGGGAAAATTTTATTAAGTACCTTTTGTGTTTAAGGCACTTGACATACAAGGTTCCATTATCTCCAAGATGTACATATAACTCAGAAATGTTAAGTAAACTGGCTAAGAAGCTTTTAGGATTCAGACCTAAGTGTGTGTGAGTCCATGCTTTTTCCACTATATCATCAGTTCAGTTCAGTTCATTCAGTAGTGTGCCAACTCTTTGCAACCCCATGGTCTGCAGCATGCCAGGCTTCCCTGCCCATGACCAGGTTTACCCAAACTCATGTCCATTGAGTCAGTGATGCCATCTAACCAACTTATCCTCTGTAGTCCCCTTCTCCTCCCGCCTTCAATCTTTCCAAGTATCAGGGTATTTTCCAATGAGTCTGTTCTTTGCATCAGGTGGCCAATCTATTGGAGCTTCAGCTTCAGCACCAGTCCTTCCAATGAATATTCAGGACTGATTTCCTTTAGGACTGACTGGTTTGATTTCCTTGTAGTCCAAGGGACTCTCAAGAGTCTTCTCCAACACCACAATTGAAAAGCATCATTTCTTTGGCTCTCAGCTTACTTTATGTTCAACTCTCACATCCATACATGATTACTGGAAAAACCATAGATTTGACTAGACAGAGCTTTGTTGGCAAAGTCTCTGTTTTTTAATATGCTGTCTAGGTTGGTCATACCTTTTCTTCCAAGAAGCAAGCATCTTTCAAATTCATGGCTGCAGTCACTATCTGTAGTGATTTTGGAGCCCAAGAAAATAAAGTCTGTCACTGGGTCCATTGTTTCCCCCAATTATTTGCCATGAAGTAATGGGACTGGATGCTATGATCTTAGTTTTTTGAATGTTGAGTTTTAAGACAGCTCTTTCACTCTCCTCTTTCACTTTCATCAAGAGGCTCTTTAGTTCCTCTTCACTTTCTGCCATAGTGGGGGTGTCATCTTCATATCTGAGGTTATTCATATTTCTCCCAGCAATCTTGATTCCAGTTTGTGTTTCACCCAGCCTGGCATTTTGCATGATGTACTCTGTACATAAGTTAAATAAACAAGGTAACAATATAGAGCCTTGATGCACTCCTTTCCCAATTTGGAACCAGTCTGTTGCTCCATGTCCGGTTCTAACTGTTGTTTCTTGACCTGCCTACAGGCTTCTCAGGAGACAGGTAAGATGATGGTCTGGTATTCCCATTTCTTTAAGAATTTTCCAGTTTGTTGTGATCCACAAAGTCAAAGGCTTTGGCGTAGACAATGAAGCAGAAACAGATGTTTTTCTGGAGCTCCTGCTTTCTCTGTGATCCAACGGATGTTGGCCCTACTGTATCATACTCTCTCCCAAAGACTGGCGAATGAAATCTTTTTCAAAAGCAGGAAAAAAGGGAATTGCATATCATGTAAAGCACAGATACTGATCCTTACACTCAAGAGGGTGCAGTCCTATAGAAAAAGTCCAGGGGTCCTGTTCTCTAGAAGATGGGGTGCTGCACACCAGCCAGAGTGTGGCAAATCCATGGCGGCTTGTTTTAAATCACAAGGAAGTCCAGCAGAGACTAGGCCAAATACTTCCATACTTAACTTTCTGCAGAGCAATCCCTGCAAGGCAGCAGCAATTACCACCACACCACACTCCTACAAAGATAAGGCTAAACACTCCCTGGGACCCTCAGTTAACCAGTTGTGTCCAAAACAACTGGATAAAAAGCTGAGAAACCATAGTTCCATCCCAACTTTTCATTCCTGGTCACTGCTCAAAAGGCAGCCTCCTCACCCATCCATCAGCTTCCTGTCATTTCTCATCTCCTGACTGCTGCGTGCCTGATAGCCTGCCCTCTTGACCCCTCATCTCCACCGTCCCCACAAAACCATCCCTTGGCCCTTGGTGTGGGCCATGGCAACCTATTCTGCAATAAGTAAACTCACCTATATCTTTACAGCCTTTTTTTGAAGACTCTTAATTCCTCGACTTCTTTCTCAAAGATACTGTCTCCTTGGCAGTTTCCCCAAGCTGTATGTTCCACAAAGCTCAGAACTGGTATTGCCCTTTTTTGTCCCATAGTCCCTCTAAAGCATTTCACTTTTCTATAAAAACTTGCATTCTTTTGAAGTTTACTCCATCCAATTTTGCTATTCTTTGCCTTGCTTTTGTCCTTCACATCTCCAGGTCATTCTCCAGAATAACATTATACCTGGATCATTTTATTTCTTTAATTCACTGCATGAAACATTTCCTATTTCCATATTTGTGTGGATGGTCTGTTGAACAGCCAAACATCACAGATCAAGGGCTACTTCAACCTCATTCTGTGGGCCGCAGTCTCTGCTTTGCTATGGAGTAGCTCGGAGTGATTTCAGTACCCTTATCCTTCCATCCAAAGTGCCCTCAGTATGCCTGATCCACAAGCTCATCAAGACCTTCATTCCTATAATACTGCCTTTGCTTCCAGGTTATTCTTCATTCCATTTCCTTCCATAACTGGCTCTTATTTGGTGCTTCTAATCCCCCTCCATATGTTCCCTTCCCTGCTCTCTTCCAACACACATTTATAGAACATCGCTGTATCCTGCTGGGCACGAGTGCCCTCAGCCCGCTTCCCTTCATCCTCACCTATCCCCTATCTTCTCTGTACCTCATCCAACTCACAGTTCTCGGTCAGTCCTGTAACATGCCTGGTTCTATGAGCCATTCAGCTGAGGTACTAGAAACAATCAGAAAATCACTATACTTTCGTGATTTCCAAAATCAATTCAGTGGTTAACACTGTTCATTAATGTTTTTGTCTTTAGTCAGGTGCTTATTCCAAACCATCTCCATCTTCTTTTCAAACCCCTCCCTGGCTTCACTTCCCACTACTCTGTGGAAACTGATTTTGCAAAGTTTGTGAAGGACTTCCTAACTACAAAATGTAACAAACATTAGAATTGTGAGTTTATGCTACTTTTCACTAGTGGTAATGTTTTCTCTCATTTTACTCAGGAAGAGTCACTCTTTGGTTTGAAGTATAATATTGTAGTTGGTGTGAAAGGACGAAATACTCAATTAATCTCAGTTTTTAATCATAATACTTTAGCAAGACAGCCTGACAATCTCTAATAATCAATACATCTATGACTTACAGCTCTTGGCCAGGTTACTATGGGTAGCTTAGCAACTGCAGTTGTTTCTTTCACTGCATGTAAATTAAGGAATAAAGGGTGAATTGGTAAATGATCTTAAGGGATCTTAAGGGATAAAGGAGGAACTGGTAAATGATCTTAAACATAGATCTTCACTATGTTAAAAATTCACTTCCCACTGAGTGGAAATCCAAACATAAAAAGGGGTTATAGGGAAAAAAAGGTTAAGTTTGAAACAAAGCAGTGTCAACATAAAACACGTTGTATATAGCAAAGTCAAAGTGAAAGTGAAGTCGCTCAGTTGTGTCCAACTCTTTGCGACCCTGTGGACTGTAGCCCACCGGGCTCCTCCGTCCATGGGATTCTCCAGGCAAGAATACTGGAGTGGGTTGCCATTTCCTTCTCCAGGGGATCTTTCCGACCCAGGGATCGAACCCAGGTCTCCCGCATTCCAGGCAGACACTTTAACCTCTGAGCCATTACTGTACAAAAATGCATAGTTTAGAAAATATCCATTTTTTAAAATGGCAGCAACTTTCTTCTAAGACACTTCTAAATAGCCAAGGCATTTAACCTCAGTAAGAGCTCTTTAAAGGGCTTCCCTGGTGGCTCAGAGGTTAAAGCGTCCACCTGCAATGCGGGAGACCTGGGTTCAATCCCTGGGTCTCCAGATTCCCTGGAGAAGGAAATGGCAACCCACTCCAGTATTCTTGCCTGGACAATCCCATGGACGGAGGAGCCTGGTGGGCTACAGTTCATAGGGTCACAAAGAGTCAGACACGACTGAGGGACTTCACTTTCACTTTTAGCTCTTTAAGCAAAATAGTGTGATCCAGGAATACTGTGTAGTTTACAGTTTGCCTTGAAAGGAAAACCTGGGCTCAAGTTCTGTTCTAACATCTAGTTTCATGGACTTCAACACCTAGTTTATAATGGTAGAAGGAACACAAGGAAAGATGCTCACAGGTCCACTGAACCAGCTTTCTACTCCTAGCTGGATACTCTTTAGCCAGTCATGTAATGTTTCTGAGACACATCTCTTCATCCAAAAGGAAGGAAAATAATACCTACACATGAGCACTTTGTTCTCCAAGGCCAAACTTGCCTATTACTCCAGTTATCTCTTGACTTTTGCATTTCAATACCCTATGATGAAAAGGATGGGAAAAAGGCCAGTTTTCACTTCAATCCCAGATGACAATGCCCAAGAATGTTCAAACTACCATAACAATGGGATTCATTTCACATGCTAACAAGGTCACGCTGAAAATCCTTCAAGCAAGGCTTCAGCATTATGTGAACCGAGAACTTCTGGGTTTAGAAATAAGGCAGACGAACCAGAGATCAAATTGCCAACACTGGTTGGATCAGAGAAAGCAAGGGAATTCCAGAAAAACATCTATTTCTGCTTCACTGACTATGTGAAAGCCTTTGACTGTGTGGTCACAACAACCTGAAAATTCTTAGAGAATACCAGCCCACCTTACCTGTCTCCTGAGAAACCTGGAGGCAGGTCAAGAAGCAACAGTTAGAATTGGACAAGGAACAACTGACTGGTTCAAAATTGGAAAAGGAATACATCAAGGCTATATATTGTCCCCCTGCTTATTTAACTTCTATGAAGAGTATATCATGTGAAATGCCAAGCTGGATGAAGCAGAAGCTGGAATCAAGACTGCCAGGAGAAATATCAACCACCTCAGAAACACAGATGATACCACTCTAATGGCAGAAAGCAACGAACTAAAGAGCCTCTTGATAAAGGTGAGAGAGACAGTGAGAAAGCTGGCTTAGAACATTCAGAAAACTAAGATCATGGCAGCTGGTCCCATCACTTCATGGCAAATGGAGAAAAAGTGAGAACAGTGACAGATTTTATTTCTTTGGGCTCCAAAATCACTGGTGACTGCAGACATTAAAGGAAAAGATGTCTGCTCCTCTCAAGGAAAGCTGGAGACTTCTGAGAGTCCCGTGGACTGCAAGGAGATCAAACCAGTCCATCCTAAAGGAAATCAACACTGAATATTCATTGGAAGGACTAATGCTGAAGCTCCAATCCTTTGGCCACCTGATGCAAAGAGCTGACTCACTGGAAAAGACCCTGATGCTGGGAAAGACTGAGGGCAGGAGAAGTGGGCAACAGAGGTTGAGATGGTTAGACAGCATCACCAACTCAATGGACATGAGTTTGAGCAAACTCTGGGATATAGTGAAGCACAAGGAAGTCTGGCACATTGCAGTCCATGGAGTGGCAAAGAGTTGGACATGACTTAGCAACTAAATAATAAATGAGTACTTTGGAAATTACAAAGGGCAATGTTTTATACATTATTTGAGTCTTTTCTTCTGGAAAAATTGTTACACATCCTTCGACTGGGTCTCCCTTGCTGTTTGGGCTTTCCTCTAGTTGTGGCAAGCACGCGCTTTTCATTGTGGTAGGTTTTCTTGTTGCGGAGCACGAGCTCTAGGGCTCGTAGGCTTGTCGTTGTGGTTCCCAGGCTGCAGAGCACGGATGGGTCAATAGTTGTAGAGCATGACTTAGGCGCTGCACAGTATGTGAGATCTTCCCAGACTAGGGGCTGAAACCATGTCTCCTGCATTGGCAGGTGGATTCTTTACCACTGAGCCACCAGGGAAGCCCTCTCATCAAGCTTAATACATCAGTAAAAGTATCCTTAACCTCCTGGGAAACCAAAGAAGCATTTGTTTTGACTATAGATTTTTTTCTCTACTTTCTGAGTTAGTATTATCTTAGTATATTTTTGTCCACCCACTTTTATCCAGTAGGGAATTAAAAAAAATTTTTTTAACTTTCTAAAAAAGTACCCCACCCCAAATGAACAAAAACACCTAATGTTAACATTTTGCCATATCTATCTCAAACATGTTTTTTAAGAAATAAAAACTATAGGACCCTCACGTTCCCAACATGATTCTCCCTTGTTTAAAGAGAACCACTGTCCCGAATTCTGGACAGTTTAAAATTCCCAAACCTGTTTTTAAACTTTTACTTTATGTGAATATTCACATAAACCATACTTAGTATTATCTGGCTTAAAAAATTTAGAAGAAAATTTTTAATTTCTACATATAAGAAATATAATGCCATTTAACTTCCTCTTTGCTTGTGGATCATTACTGTTTTGGAGCGCAATTCTTGATTCACTTAATCCTAGCTTATTTAACTGTAGAGCATTTCATTAAATGAATATACCACAATTTACTCATTTATGTTACATTTTATTTCCAAGTTTCATTATTATAAACAATACTGCAATGAACATCCTTGCACGTATCTGGCAAATGTGTGGGAATGTTTACAGGGCATATCTCTATATATCTACAGACACAGAGATCTATATCAAGAGTTAGATCTATAGATACAGGTATCCTATCAGAATAGCTGGTTTATGCACGTTTCATTTTAGTAAATGAATGTTGCCCTCATAATGATTATACCAATCTATACACTCAAAGACAGGATACCTGAGAGTTCCTCTGTTGTTTTTCAACATCTTAGCCAACATTTGATATCCAGACTTATTCCAAAATGTTAACAACTAGATTGATGTGAATTATCGCGTCTTGATTTTGAACTTATTGACCCCAATCCTTGAAAACCCTTGATTCCTCAAAACTATTATTTTCAAAGTCTAGCTTCTTGACTACTAGGTTCTTTCACTAGCTTCTCTTCCTCTACCCCCTTTTCTTATTCTCTTTGAACAGTCTTGTCAAGTCATACCACTCATGGCTCACTCTTCAAGTCACTTTTCTTGTAAGTTTTAGACTCATACCTAGCTGCCCACTACACGTTATGTTATATGCCTAAAATTCATGACTGAAAAGACCTCTTTCTTTTTCCCTCAATTTCTCCCTCTCAATTCTTGACCCTGTTTAATGATAATATTAAAGGTAGGTTTTTTTGCCAAAACCCTGCGCATCACTGCTAACTTTCATGTCTTGTTGATGGAGGTGCTATCTGCCTAACATTTCTTGTATCCTTGGCTCTCTTCTTCATGTTAATACTTAACTGCTGCTGTCCTCACTGTCCTCACTTCTTTCCAGTTGTTATACTGATCTGAAGCAAGCACTTTGTTAGACATACCTGGGCCTGAATGCCTATTTTTCTCACTCACAAGCTATGTGACCAGAGGAAAATTATGATTCTCAAGCTGTTAAACAGGAACAATACCTGCCTCCTATTTTTTTTAAGGTTTAAGTGAGCTAACCAGTACAAAATGCTTACTACATTGCCTGGCACAAGTAGGAACTCAGGAGTATTACTCAGCTTGAGTCTTCTGATTAGCCTTGGTGCCTCCAATCTCACTCCCTATTCTCACCATCACACTGCTAGTGGAATTTTCTCAAATACTTATCATCTTTCCCTAATTCTTCAATAACTGACCTTTGCTTCTGCTGCTGCTAAGTCACTTCAGTTGTGTCCGACTCTGTGTGACCCCACAGAGCCAAATCTAGTCTTTTAGTAGGCCATCTAAGTATTGCTAATTTGAGCTCCAGCCTTATTTCCCAGATTCTGTTCATACTATTTTACAGTCCCTGAATACATGACCTTGTTTCATGTATCTGAACCTTTAGGCACATGCTATCTTTTGTCTGTATATGAAATTCATCTTTATCTCTCCAAGCTCAAGGAACATACTCTGTTAAGCTTCTCCCAGTTCATCCAAACAGAAATGAGTACTGATTCCTAGGGGTTTATATATTGCTGCTGCAATCATTTCTTGATTTGCCCGTCTCCTTCACTAGCCTGAGAAAACTGTGAGAGCAACAGCGATGTCATATATCCCCAGTATGAAGCATAGTTTCTGGAGGTGGTAGGCATTTACTAACTACTGAATGGATGAAAGGAAAGACACTGGGACTGGTCTTATTTTGTATCTTCTAAATAACTATAAAAGCAACATCAGGAAATCTGCCAAGTTCACTAACACTAGTAAGTTTCCATGAATGTCAGAATGATGGGAGGACAGAGGTTTTACTGGTGGTTTTCTCTATTGTATGAAAAGGCAAAATAATCCAAAGTGCTAGAACATGTAAAGTAAAACACTAGGGGGAAAAAAAGCATAATTTGAGCTGTTAATATCTACAAAAAGATTATAAACTATTTCCTGAGTATACTGGTCCAGTGTACTACAGGAGATAAACAGAGATAATCAAATAGAACGCTGACAAGTAAACAGAAGAGAACATCCTTTTGCAAATACTAATATTTAAATGAATGCTTATAAATAATGCCTATGAATATTTATAATGAATCCTTATATGTCAGGCTTTCTGATAACCACTTATATACAATATGTTACTTAATCCTTCCAACAACTGTATGAACTAGGAATTCTTAGTATCTTGCCTAAGATACCTGAGCCAGGATTTAAACTTGGTTCTGTCTGATCTAAAAACTTAAGGTAAAGGAAAACCATCCATGTCTATAAACACAAAAATGGCAATGAACAGTATTACCTTGTCTCATTCATCAAAATCTTTAACCAATCAGGAATAAAGTAGATACACATAAGGGCTGGTCTATAAAACATTTCCTATTTCATTACAGAAAACTACTAGGTTGGATAAATTTGGGAGAACTATTCAGAATATTATTTCAACAGCTCTCATAAACTAGTTTTTAATTTGATATATGATTCTGTTGCACATAAACCTCCTTATCAGGTTCTATACCAACAAGCCATATTTTAATTCTGTCTGTCACAGAATCAGGGTTCCTCTCATACCTGAGATTTGTAATAGAAATTCATTCACTTATAGAAATGCAGGGACTTGCCCGGTGGTCCAGGGGTTAAGAATCTACCTTTCAATGCAGAGGACAGAGTCTTGATCCCTGGTCAGGGAACTAAGATCCCACATACTGCAGGGCAACTAAGATTGCACGCCGTGACTAGAGAGCCCACACACCGCAACCACTGAGCCGGCGCACTCTGGAGCCTGTGCTCCACAAGAGGAGCCTGCATGCTGCAACTAGAGAGCCCACACACCGCAACCACTGAGCCGGCGCACTCTGGAGCCTGTGCTCCACAAGAGGAGCCTGCATGCTGCAACTAGAGAGCCCACACACCGCAACCACTGAGCCGGCGCACTCTGGAGCCTGTGCTCCACAAGAGGAGCCTGCATGCTGCAACTAGAGAGCCCACACACCGCAACCACTGAGCCGGCGCACTCTGGAGCCTGTGCTCCACAAGAGGAGCCTGCATGCTGCAACTAGAGAGCCCACACACCGCAACCACTGAGCCGGCGCACTCTGGAGCCCATGCTCAAGAGGAGCCTGCACGCCGCGACTAGAGAAAGCCCGCTGCCACAACAAAGACGCGGTGCAGCCAAAATTTAAAATTAAAAATTTTTAAAGTTAACTTTCAATTAAAAGAAAGAAGCAAAATGTAGTCCTTTATGGAGAGAAAAAAAAAAAACAAACCCTACATATTTGATTGGAGGTTTAGGTATGCATATTAGGAGTGTATGAATTCTCACCACCAATCCTTATTTAAAAGACTTTGTGCTTTGCTTTGGTATTCATCCATTAGAAAACTCAATCATGCATCTACAAGAATTATTGCTTAAATGAAGCCAAGCTACCAGGACATGTAACAAAACTATGTAGAAGTGATTTATTTTCCTCTTTGAATACCAGCATCTCAGAACAGGAAAATCTCCTGGAGTAGGAAATGGCAACCCAATGCAGTATTCTTGACTGGAAAATCCCATGGACACAGGAGCCTGGTGGGCTACACAGTCCATAGGGTCTCAAACAGTCAGACACTACTGAGTGACCAAGTGTACACACACATCTCAGGTAGTAGAGCAGCAGAATGAGGGGAAAAAGCAAAATACAAATTCTTCCCCTTAATGTAAGATAGGGGAAAATTCATCTTTTTGCTTGTATCTCTTTAAAATATTTGAACTTCCTCAAAAAAAAAAAAAAAAAAAAAAATCAAAACAGTCTACCTTAAGAATCACTGGGGTAGTCTTTAAAGAAAGAAAATAAAGGACCAATTTCCAGGCCTGGCTCCAGATAATTTAAATCAGAACTTTGCAGGTGGGCCTGGGCACTGGGGTTTGTGGCTTTTAAATAATCCCCCTGGGACTCTAATATATAACTAGGATTAAGTTTTAAAAGGTCCAATTGCCAGCCCTAAGTAGATAAGATCAACTAGACCACAATTCCAGTTGTGATGAACACTGGCTATCTATAGGTCAAGTGTTTAGAAGTAACTACTACAGACCTCCACCTAGTGTCTCTCCTTACTTGTAATGATTAAAAGTGGAGATACTACGATCCATGGGGCCGCAGAGTCAGACATGACCGAGAAACTGAACTAACCGCAGAAAACAGAGCCTTAATAAAGGTTAAGTGGTTTGTGTTACCAGTCTCCCTATGTTTGAAAGAAAGAAAAACTACTGAGTGACAATCTTTGAAGTAACTTAATTCCACTGGACGTGATTGTTACCTGGCTGGTTGGTTGCTAAAGACATGAAGGATGAGAAGATTCACTGCCAACTAATGCCACAATGAACAGGCAACTGAGAAAGAGGATGGTCCTTCAGTCATCTGCTTCCTACAAGGCCAGTCACAACCACTCCTCTGACAAACTATAGGAAGAAAACCAAAAATTAGATGTGAGAAGTTCATTCAACATAAAAATAAAATAAAATGGATCTGCGGTATTCTGAGGAAATCTCTGAAGCCCAAGAGACAGGGACAAAGGGAAGAAAAATGGGAATATTCTAAATCAGTAGATTAAAAAAACTCTTTAAGCCTTTGCACCAAATGACCTGAAAATTAATAGTGCTTTATTGCTATTTTCTACCATCTGTAGGCCAATATTCATAGCAAATTTCACAAAGATTTGAGTATCAACTATGTACTTAGTCACTACCCTGAAATGTACCCTGTGTAAATTCTTAAGATTTCATACATCACATTAAAAATGGCTTTTCATGAGTTTGTTAATTAATACCAAAGTATTAATCATTTGACACTGTAATTAGGTATTTCTCTAAGAAACAAGCATCCTAGCAGGTCACTGAAAAATACTGAGAAATGGAATGCGTCAGCCAATAGAAGGACTATTCAAAGGCAAATATTAATAGTTCAAAAGAAAGATGAGAGGTGGTTAGTTATTCACTATTAAGAAACACCAGGAGTTTTAGAAGAATACTTTAGAAAACCCAGTACCTAGACCAGTTGTGATAAGGCATCAGGCACTAGACAATGGACTTGATAAACCTGCAGATCAAAGTAAACAAACAGCAGGTTTATCAAAGCTCAATGCTAGAAAACTACGGTAGACTGGAAAGACAGCCAAAAAAATGGTATGGAGACTCAGACAATTCACAGGTAACTAAATATAGAAGGCAAATTTAATTATTAGCTGAAAGCAGGCCATGGGATCCAGAATATATTCAAAAAATCTCTTCACTCCTATGTTGTTTCTGAAACTTTATACTTATTGAGGCCAAGTTGAGGATTTAAGCAACAGCAGAATTCTTTATAACAGATAGGAAATTTCCCATCATCAATTTTTTTTTCAGTTAAAGAGAACTATACCAGTTGTATGAAATAAAATAGACTTTTTAGACACCAAAAAAACGTGTATTAAAAAATGTAAGAACTATATTACAATCTTATTAGATTGCCAAGGATTACTTTTGTTACAAGAAGCCTTGAAACAAAGTGTATTCTATTTCTTGCACACAGAACCCTTACAAATAGCACTGAGGATTAAAATTCCAAGTTTATCTATAGTTGACAGTTCAGTAAGTTCTAATTTAAATAGTACCAATTTTTCTTTCTTTGGCTATAATCCCAAGATGGCATCACTTCAAAGGCCAACTGGGAAAACCAAGAGGCTGGGAAAAGTCTCTCCTACAACACACTGCTTTCCTTACTGCTTCCCTTTCCTTCTGCCCATTTTTCCATCACCATGAGGGAGGGTATGTCCTGATGGACGCAGCAGTGTTAAATAGGCTGTGTAACCTAAAGTATGTACCCAATAATCTGCTTCATCAAAGTGAGAGCATTCTTTTCTCCAGAACCTCCTGCACACTACCAACATCCCTCTAGTAGGAGCATACTGAAAGTGCAATTCAACAAAGAATAACCTTTTCCAAAAATGTTTTATTGCTACAAGTTGTGAGATTTCCAACCATCAAAACTGGAACAAAACTTGATAGGTTCACCCCCTATGGGGCAGCATGGCCACTTCATGGGAGTTTTTCATGTAGATCTGGCAGTGGGTTTAGCAAAGTTCAGATGTCAGCAGGATGGTATCAAGAAACCTTGCCTGTAACTTAAGAGGTGGAACACAAGGCAGAACAAAACTACCTCCCATCGGAAAGGTCAGTCTTTCTTTGAATTCTTAGTCATTTCAAAGTTTAAGGCTGGTAATTATTAAGACAAATACATACATATCTTGTAAGAAAATCCAACACTTCACTTTCAAACTTTTTCCCGAACAGATGCTACATGTGGTAGCTGAAATATTCCTAGAAATGGTGTACAAGAGACTTCCCTGCATTTATCACAAATGATAAATGATCTAGACCTACCTGATCTAGACCACATTTTTCTGGCCTCCTCTTACAGTCACAGCTTTCATTTTACAGATCTAACAGCAATATATCGTGGAGTACAAACAACACTGTGAAAAACAAGGGAGTGATAAAACCCACAGGAAAGCTGTTCACTAGTATCGGGACTACTTTTAGTCATGCTATCAGATCATCTTTATTCTTGTGCATAATAAATAGGTACAGAAAAATGTTGAAAATGCTAAAGACTCAACTATCGAATTAAAGCTGAGGAAAACTAATCTGATAGTCAGATTTTAGTTTTTAAATGAGAAATGACAAGAGTAGTAAATATAAAGAAAAACAAAAAGAACTTTACTTCTCCTATGTTAATACAGGTCAAGGAACCCTTTCTTTTCAAAAGGGTTGATAACACCAGTTCTTAGCAATAAACATAAGGCACTTGTTTAGATTACAACATCACTGCATTTTTCCCCCCACTTTTTTCCTAACCCTGTTTTCCCCCACAGCATCATTTGGAATAGAGTGAATGAGGCAAATGTGAGATGATTCAGTTCATACTATCCAGGGTAAGATAGCACAGTACAATGTTTTAGGGGTGATGTCTGGACATTCAATGAACCTCTGTCAATATCCTCTGAGACCAGACAATGTATCCACTATCAAGTAAACCTGAAAGAAAATAAAATATTTATTTAATAGTTCCAGTAAAATTGGTTTGGAATACAATATACATGTTAGGAATTTCGCTCCTCATGGGTGGCCTCTGCATCAAGAGTTCTTAGTACTTATGAATATTCATTCTAAGACAATCTACATCATTTGAACATTGTCAAGACAAATATAAGAATTTTGTTTCAATATACAGTAGAGTTTAAACATAATTCACACATACACCCCCTGTTTTATGGCTGGTGCCTCCTCCAAACACCTCACTAGTGGCAGAGGTAGCACTAAGTGTTCTCTACCAACAATAAGAACTTCAGTTGCCACTCATAGGAGAAGTTGAAAAAAGTTTTGTTTTTTTGCCATCTGTTAAGATGTTCCTGAGTCAGGGCCAGTTAATAAACATAACAAAGCTCTAGAGTCCAGTCTGTACTTGTCTTTACACCACTAAATTACTAGACTGGGATGTGGAATGCAGGTCATGTACTATGAAATGCTGAGTTTAGCACAACTGTTCAATCAGTAAAAGGATCAGGTCTCCTGAAAATTCCCTTTAGAATATACTTTCTATAAACTAAAAGTACCACAAAAAGGTCAATTATATACAATCGATTCATTTTACTTAATATCCTTATTTGTTGAGATCTTGAAAATGCAATGAGAATACAGAGCCTCTGGCTAGTTCTCAGTGTTTGGGTTTAAAATTTTAAGGCTCACTTTCTCAAACAAAATAGCAGTTCTCACTTTTCCTTTCAAATTACTAATATATTCATAGTACCTGCTGCCATCCTAGCCCTCAAGGAAATCTTAATGCAGGAACAGCACTATGCTTGCTTAATGGAACTTCCCTGACACCAACACTAAGTCCATTCCCAAAAGTTCCCATCTGAACTAGCCTCACAGCACACTACACTGCCTCTGGCTTGCACCTCTGTTTCCACCTGTGTGTTTTCACAGAAGCCCAACACATATTAGTTGAAATATTCACACAACTGTTTTTCAAAACAATTTATTGCATCATATTTGGTACCTTATGTTTGACAACAAAAAGGAAATTACATCTGTAACTGCAGGAAAAAGAAGCTGGTCTGTTATTGAAAAAAAAAAAGAAAGAAAGAAAGAAATCTTGGGCCCTTTAAAAATTACAAAGTCTTGGGCTTGCCTGAAACAACTGAGCAAGAAATATATTCTTAGAAATGTAGGGCTTCAAGTATTACAAACCTGTGACACTGTGGAAAAATTCCAGAGGTATCTAAACTGCAGCACATTTTTTTCTGCATATCGTGAACAAGGCCTGCTGAGGTTTTTAACTATTAGTCTCTTGATCAGTCATAGAATGGTAGTCAGGAGTTCTGCTCTTTAACTTCAAGCCATGGTAGATTTTCTTTTTTCACTCTTGGGTGAAAAGTTCATGCTTGCTAATTAGTTGGTGCCACATCACAGTGCATTTGGTTCTTGCATTACAGTTTTAACAAGTTTGGCCAAAACAATGCTGAAAGGTTTGCATTGTTATTTTAGTTCTTCAAGTTTTAGTTAGAATTGAGATTGTTCCAACTGGTTCCTTCAGTTAAAAACTGTGGTACAAGAACACCAAACTGATCATGTACAGTGAATTTTGGAAACACAACAAGCGTATTGAACACCCTCTAGGTTTTCTTATAATTCTGCTTGGTATCTATATGTCCCAGCTTCTACAACATCAAGCATCTGTTGTAGGTTTCTCTGTAAATAGTGATTCACATTGCATACTTCCTATGGTCATAATCAACCCCGTAACAAAATCAGTTAGATGCTAAAGCCCCAACAACTCTTTGTGCTCAGTGAAAGAATCCAGTGCTAAAACAGCATTTACGCTGTCTGAGATATAGTAAAATCTCACAAGACAAATTTAAAGTAATATTTCTGCCACACACCTGCTTTGTTAGCTGTAACAGCCTCCAGATTTTATATAAATTAGTTTAAAAACATGGGTGGGTAGGTAGGAATAGGATAAGGTATCTTTTTTTAACCCCTCAATTTTAGCAGCTTTTAATTTTTTAAGAAACTGAACCTATATCCTGTAATATGTTAGATATTTTATATATACTTTTTCAGCAGGATAAAAAACGTAAAACACTATTTGAAGGCAAGAACATTTACTCTTCTCATTCTGTGTAAGTTAGAGCAATGCAGCAGGTGCGTGACAAAAATATTATACACTAGATATGGTCCAAAGTCATTCCGTTTGCTTGTTTGATGATGTTCAAATTTCATTGGCCAGTTCTTCAGTTTCTGCAGAACTATCTCCATTAACTGTGATCTTCATATCCTCTTCATATCCAGGAGGCATGAAAGCCAAAGCGTAAGGGAAAAGCTTATGACAATTTGCTCTATAAACTTCAGCAGCTTCTTTACAGTCTCCTAGGCTACCATCACACAAGGCTTCTAATACCTCCATACATGTCTGGAGAAAGAAAAAAGGTCACATTATAATTTGCTTAAAAGGAAAAAATTTACTGTGAATTTATTGGACATTTCATTCCCAAAAGGTTTTCAAAATGAGAGGCAAAATGTACATATATAGGAAAGTATTTACTCCCACTATGCATTCCATTAGAATTATGTTCTTCAGAACTGCAAGGTTTACACAAAAGGATGGATATATAAACAGGGTCGGGATTAAGGTGACACAAGCAAGGTGCTACATCCAAAGACACTCAGCTCTCAGCAGGTAACCTCTGGAATGCAGCCTGAACCTACCTGGCCCTGTGCGTTAACTGTTGGAATTTACATGCCACTGTCAATGACTACACCCAAGTCTTTAATTTTTTTGGAGGCTCAGAGCCAGATGGCAAAATCAAACATTATTTTTTAACCTTCTATTCAAATTAAAGAGAACCTTTATGGTATGTCCACTGATGAAGAAGGAAAGAGAGTCTCAGAAATACAAAGCATATACATCCAAGGAAAAATTTTCATGAATACTAGTAATTCTTTCAACCAAACCCTTAAGTCTGTTTATATTTTTAAATGAATCATGGTGACTTGCATTTTCA
This sequence comes from Bison bison bison, assembly GCF_000754665.1. Lineage (NCBI taxonomy): Eukaryota > Metazoa > Chordata > Mammalia > Artiodactyla > Bovidae > Bison > Bison bison. Next base: position 6,944,598 of record NW_011495070.1, on the reverse strand, counting down.
TGTTTTCTTTCTTCACCTTTTCACTTGGAAAACACTATGAAGTTTCCAGATATTTAGTACCCCACAAATTTTGACTCTTTACAAGGTTCTAATCTAACTGAAAGTGGAAGTGTTAGTTGCTCTGTCCTATGAGATCCCATGGACTGTAGCCAATCAGGCTTCTCTGTCCGTGGAATCTTCCAGGCAATAATACTGGAGTGGACAGTAGCCATTCCCTTTCTCCAGGGCATCTTGCTGTATATGTGTGCACACATATACAATCTTAAATAAATTTAAGATAAACTAAGTTTCTGAGATGGAGTCATAATAGTTTGGAAAAGAGTATGCATAAATAACAAAAAAAAATTAATTGGTGAAAATTATCCTGGTAAAAACAGAAACAAAGAGTCAAGTAACTCTTACAGAGAAATAATGAAAAACTCTTTACCTGGAGGTTTCTGTTAGTGAGGGATTCATCAAGTGTTGTTGCCAACTCTATAGCTCGCTTCTGACTAGAAGGGTCTAAATAATATACCATTTTGGCAGCTAAATGAGAGGGAAAACGCAAATGTTTATTTCAAGGTAAACCCAGCGTTTTTACCTACTATCCACTCAAATATAAAAGCAGGATCGATGTGCACACAGTGTGGCACTTTACTAGAAAAGTGCAAACAGCCATTTGAAAAAACAAAAACCTGAGACAGTAGACCAGAAAGTCTAACTGTCCAAACCAAGAGAATGATTAAGGTGAGAGAGACTATGAAAAAACACCAATATTTCTAATAATATTTGTCTTTGTGTGGTGGGACCATGGATAGCTTTCTTCTTTCTAAAATGAAGGTAATTTGGGATCAAGGAGAATACTTGTGTGTGTGTTTTGACAGGTAGGGGGGTGTGTGTGTGTGTCTGGTGTGACGGAGAGGGGTGTGGGAGATACCCAACCCTGACAGGTATGAGTACACTGCTAAAGCACTACCCAGGGGTCCCATCAAGTCCAGACCTTGGCTCATTAGCACAGACTCTTGCCAGATGATCCCTGCTTGGGAGATGGTTTTAGGTGTCCAGCACTGCCAAGTCTCACAGCTTATATAAGCATGAGAAATTAAAGACGATGGTTGCATCTACATGAATTTTAAGAGCATGCTAATGAGAGAAAAAAATAAGAAGATCCTCCTTCAGTGTATGTAATAGCTAGCTAAATTCAGTTACACTTGCTTCTTTATAATGCCTATGCAGAACCAGGAGAAACTACTAACCTTGATTCATAGTAATGATTTTATCTAAAACACTAAAAAATGTATAGGAGGTTAAGCTGCCTGTTTCATAGGATTAAAATGTGATATATACACATTTGCCTCTGTCATACAAAAAGTGTGTAACCTGTCAATGACCCACTATAGTAAAAACTGAAGCTGTTTTAGAGGCTGAGATAAGGACAAAATAAACTGATTACCTGATAATCTGTGTGGCAATGAATCAGAATTCCTTTTCAGAAAAGTTTCATTAAAGTTCTTTGGATTCGTTGCTCCAAAAAGACGATTCATTTCTTGTTTTAATACTGTTCTAACTGCATCGGGTAAATCTTTACTTTCACACACTGCTGAACAAATTAAAAACAAACTCTTATTAGCAGTTAGATACTGATACAATTTATAGAATTAAGAAATTAATTTATTGAGGTCAACAAAGCAAAGCAATTATATATACAAAGACTGAATAAACTTACTAATAATCCAACAATTTTCTAAAGGCTACCAAATATAGTGCAGAAGATCAAAAGAATTTTCCTCACCCTATCCCATCTTCTTCTATATCCAAGTAAACCATTACAAATTTATCAGTTTAAAAAAGCCATGGATCTTTATATTCAATGATTATGTGAACTAAGCTATCACTACATAATAATTTCCAAACGACCACCAAAGCATTTTCCTGTAAGGAATGCACTGTTGTCATCATATGCTTTGGCATTCGGAGATGGAAAAACTGACTCCCAATCTCTCTGGGCTGAATCCTAGTTTGGTATAGAGAGATAGTCTGGAGCTTTAAGCCAGACAGACCTGAGCATGATTTGAGTGTGGACAAATCATAAGCTCTCTGACCCTATTCCTTGATCTATAAAATTGAGGTGATATCTAACCCAGAAGACCACAGTAAGAAAAAGCTACAAATAAAATGTTACTGTTTAGTCGCTAAGTCATGGCTGGCTAGCCAGGCTCCTCTCTCCATGGAATTTTCCAGGCAAGAATACTGGAGTGTATAGCCATTTCCTGCTCCAGGGGATGGTCCTGACAAAGGGATCAAACTATATCAAGCCCATGTCTCCTGCGTTGGCAGGTGGATTCTTAGAGCTGAGTCATCTGGGAAGCCCCACAAATAAAATAGCTAATGACATAATAGATATTCCATATACTGTAGGCACTATTTTTGTCACAGACTGAAGAAAACATAAATAGATTTTCCTTATGATTAGAAACTATTGTGGCTTTCAAACTCTTGACTACAACCAAGTATCTGTACTCTGATAAGCATATTTCCTATAGACATAACTTATTATGGGAAGCAAAAATTTCACAGAACACTGACCCTTACACTGTGCAGCACATTCTTGTATCTTATACTCTAATTTATTTCTATTTTAAGTTTTCAAATGCTTTCAAATGATAATGACCCACTCAACTTCTTTCATTTTCTCACTAATAGATCACTACCCTAAGTTTAAAAAACACTGAACTTTTGAATAGCAAACTTTCAAATGAAATATTCTACATGTAGTCAGTAACTAAATAATTGATTGATATGTTCCCTTTGCTGGTTGAACAACATTTCTTCTATCATTCTATAGAATTGGTTAACTCAAATAAATGAGCTACTAATTAAAGGATTTAGCTTAATCTCCATTATGCCTGTATTTTCAACTTGGATTTGGCAATTTTATCAATATTTGTCTTGGGGGTGGGGAATGGGCTTAGGAGTACAGAGTGAACTGGAAGGAGAAAATCTGTTCAAATAGGTTATAGCCAATTACAATGAACATTATGTCAACAAACAGGTATCTATAAAATTTATTACTTCTGTGGGCCTCAGTGGTTTGCCTGAAATGCTTTTAGGACACTTTATATATGCAGACAGGAAAGTAATTTTATGGTTCATAGCTGGAAACCATACGTTTCATGTTTTTCATCACTTTTATTAACTTGTTTTCCTCAGATTAAAAAAATCTCAGAAAAGTAATTAAAAAAAAGCCCATACAGTTGAAAATACATAAATACATACGTCTTGTGTTTAGGATGTGTCAAAGAGGGAATATTTAAATAACTACCAACATCGACTAATAGCTATTTCCCCTTTTTTTGTATTAATAGTTTATATTAATAAATCATTCATTTATTTAATAGATTTAAAAAAGAATGTTTCCAAAAATACTTCCTTACTGGTTCACAAATTGTTTTTGGTCAACTAACTCAGTTTTCTCCTCTAATCACTAATCATGTAAACTGAACTGCAATTTCCAGGAAAATATTACAATCAACCAACCAATCAATTCTACTGTAGCAAAATTTAGAATGTCCTATGGAAGGAGTAGCCTCAAATGTCCCAGATTTATTAAATAATCTTTTATGGGTGAAGACTAATGGAAGCACAGGGAGTCAATCTAAATATTTTGTGACACTGATTAAAAACTAACCAAAAATTACTGACATCTCAAGAAAGTAAAAAATCTCAGACTATCTAATTGTCTCCCATGCTATATTAAACCTTTTCCAAGGGGCCTATGAGTTGAGTCCTGAGATACCCTAAAATTAAAACAACATTTGGTTCATGTTATTATCAGACTGAATAAGTTTAGTTATCACCAACAGTTAAAAGTCACATTAAAGAGGGGGCTGATTCTTAGCAAAAAGAGTTTCCCTGGGTTCCCACACTAGTCAGCATTTTTTGGTTAAAATTTCGGTAGAAAAGGATATTTTGTGTGAGATAATTATTACTCACTACTGATTAAGTACAAGCTACTAAGTGATTACTACTTAATACAGCAAAATAAATAAATGACCATATTAATTAAGCGAGGTTTTTTTTGGAGGAAATACATAAGTACAGATGAGAAATAATCTGCAGAGAAAAGGAAAAAATGAGTTTGTACAAATGAGAGAGGAAAATAATGTAAGATTCATTATAGATTAAGGTGACCAAAACCTACTAATTTTAAAAACATTTAAGGGAACATAAACATGTAAGCAGGTATCAAAACAAATGAATACCTAAGGTCCTATTTCTACTTAGAACTGACCAGAAATATAATAAAAATTGCCTTAAGTTCTACAACTTAAAACAAAAGTGAAAAACCTGGAAGAGATACTATCATTCTCATAATTAAAGGGGGAAGGGGACATCCTATACAGTAAATGACTTCGGGGGTGATTACTACTTACACTGGTAATGTAATGTTCTGGAGATTTGGAAGACGCTCATAACTACGCTACAGTGAACATTCACTTAGAGATGCTTCTACAACTAATAAAGTAAGTGTGGAGCCATTGTTTTTTCTTTTTCCTCCATAATTTCTGGAAAGGTGTTATTGTGAGGGTTTCTTTGTAAAGAAATTACTACAATATAACTTAACATGACAAATGTGTTCCTGAGAAGTTACTTCAAAATCAAGTATTTTTCTCAAGAACCAAATATATTAATTAGTAAAAGGAACTCAGGGGGTTTGCAGTAACAAAGATGCCTAAATGTAGTCAAAATAAGGATTACTTTGTAAATCTCTCCCTGACAATGATGTCAGATAATACCTGAAGCAATGACAATAGGTAACATTAACTCCACTCAATTAATTCTAACTTTTAATGTTGGATCATTCTTTGTTCTTCTAAAGTTCATAAACATTTTCATTTTCTGAAACAATTGTTCCAAGAAAATGGTTATATGTTCATCAAGCCACACACTCATTAGAACTATATGTTTGTCACTTCCAATTTATACTTCAAATGAATATAACTCTAACTCCATAAACTTTATATGTATTATTTTATTATCTTTCAGGAAAGGACTGTATAAAAATGAAGTGTGTATATACTGAAAATAACTTGAATGCATTTCATCCTAACTAAAAATGATTTATGCTGTTATTTCCAGCCTTAATGTTTTGATTCATGATTTCAAAATTTTTTTTTCTTTAATATCAAAAAAAAAGACTAAAAAGAAACTTCCTTATTTTCACTAAATACAGCAATTAGTTCTACTTTCTATAATATGACTACATTCTTACTTTCAGAATTTTTTAAAATTGGGGGGAAATTTTCTATGATTTAGCCTCTATAACAGGAAATCACTTTTTTGACAAGCATAAATATGATCTAAATAAGGCTTTACCTTTTCTTATAAGTCAAAATAATGTTAACTGGGACAGTTTAGCATTTTCAAAAGAATGATTGGGAAACCTGGTTTAATCTCATTATTTTTATATAATGCATGGATTCACATGGGGTTGAGTATTTAGCAATGAGACAGCTAACAGTATTTTCAAATTCTGCAGACTGTTCTACTAAACATTGAATTTCTCCTTATCCAGTTACTTAAAAACCAAAACAAAAAAACATTACTTGACTACAGAAGTACTTTATTCTAAATTTAAAGCTCTGGTAGTAGAAAGAACAATATGAAGATCTGGGTCTCATTCCTGTTTCTTTACTAATTATTGGTGTTACTGTAAATAAGTAATTTAGTGTTTTAGCGTCCTAGATTTCTCAACTATGAGAGCCAATTGGCATAATATTCCGCCTTTTGTTTCTAAAATTCTGTAGCTTTACTTGACATTAAAACTTACATATGGATCTTACTGACTAAACACTTGAAAAGGACAACAATTTGTTTTAAAGTTACTTTTACCCTACATTTACTGACAAAAATTTTATGATTCAAATTATTATACTAGAGACAGGTAAATGAGATAATTTGTCAATTTCAAAGAGATTTTTTAATTTTACAACAATTAACTACATCACATAATGAAATATTCAAAATTTCAACTTATTAACCTTTAAGAAACAGAAATAAAGATGATTCTCAAATATCTGGACTGAATGAGTCTGTGTAAAAATCAGGCAACATTTCTAGCCTTAAAATAAAGACCTTCGCCACAAAGAAAAGACTTGTTTTTTCCACAGGCTAATTTAATTTAAAATGATTTGAGTTTATAACAAACTTGTATAAATCACTTATTCAGTCACTATCAGCTACTGTAGTCAAATACTTAAGTAACAGAAAATTAAAACATACCAGTACTAAAGAGTCGAATCATACATTCATGAAGCCAGGGATGACTAGAATCAATAGCAAATGCTCTCTTTACTGATTGTAGCATCAAAAGAAACTTTTCTATAAAAAGAAAAAGATATATTTTGATCATTTAATAAAAAGAGATACCCTCCTTTAGAGGACTAATAGTATCTTACAAATAGAAAAACTCATTTAGAGTCAATCACATCTGGACAGCAACATATGACTGAAGCAATTGACTTCCTCAGGTTAGCAACATTAGCTAGTATTTTCCACACAACATTAAGAAAAATGGTTTTATTAAGTATAAAAAATTTAGATAGAAAACTTCATTGTTTACACTTGAAAGCAACATTGTTTACACCTTTCTTGTGTTTTGCGACATGTGAAATCATTTCCCTTCCACCTCACTGTTCCTCTCCGGTCAATCCCTGGCTTCTCTTCCTCATCAAAGGTAGAGTATTGACCAAGGTTATGTTTTTAATCACTTTCTAATCTTTCCCAATGCTATCTCTTCCCACCCCATCCCTCATGTTTTCCAAGCTTTAGTAGTGTCTCCACCTGTTGGATGGAAAAGTGCACCCAAATACTCACCACAATTCCAAGTCTCATCCACAGCCGTCTTTGTTAAGGCTTCTCTAATAGGGTACAACTCTCCAAATATCAAAATTTGAAACCCTAGGCTCCTCTGACAATTCCTTTTCCCCTAACCGCTACACTCAGAAAGCTAAAAATACGGCTATGTCCTTTATTATTGCCCTTTTCATGCTGTAGCAATGGACTCCAAATGCTGGAGAGTGACTGAGAGGTAGTACATAGCAAAGAAGCCAACTCAGTAGGATTCAGACTGCTTTTCACTACTTAAAGCAGAATAGCTTTTGTATTTTACATTTTGGGGTTCCATGCAAAAATATTTGTTTAAAAAATATTTGCTTAAAAGAGAGCTATGTTAACTATTAACAAAACTTTAAAATTACTGGACTATTTATTAAAATAATTTTCCCAATTACGACAGGAGCACTGTGGAAAATAGAAAATATAGAAAAAAGTATTTTAATCACTCAAACTCCATCAAGAGACAATCTCTTATGTTTTGATCTTTTTTCTTCTTAGCTAGTATTCTATTTTACATACTCATATAAGTATCTTAATAAAGATTAAAATAAACTATAGTTAGTTCTGAATCTTATTTTGAAACAATGTTATACTGTAACCTTTCCCCAGAATTTGATCATCATGATTTTTTAATGGATACTCTACAGAGGTATCATTTTATTCTATGTCTTTTAGCAGGACAGTTACTGTTTGGAGCAGTATTTTGTCAGATGTTACTAACCAGTTTCTCTTTCCTTGAATACATATCACCCTAGTGATAAAATTTTTTTTTCAATGAACCATTTGGATTACATCAATTCAATACCATAAAATCTTCTTAGTATATCTACTACATTTAGCTTATAAGAATTCTAAATCTAGCAACCAAAATCCTCCATCTAACCTTTACCTGGCTTAGGCAGGTAACAAAGGCAACCTCAACATTATTTATACACACTTGTTTTCTCTTAACAGATATTCTTCCCTTCTATGCATCTTTTCTTTTAGAAGTATGGTCTGTTCTTCGAGATACACCTCAAACATCGCATCTTCTATCTGTAACAATGGCTAATGGTTGACATTATTTACTGCTTATTGTGTACCAGATACTATTCTAAGATCTATGTGTATTATTTAGTTACTAAATTTTATCCACATATGAGCATGATAATCACTATATTTCACCTTAATTTTAGTTACATATTGTAAATCTATTTTTTATTTTAATGCCCTAGGAGACAGAATCACATCACTGTACTTCCATATAACATGTTGTAAAAAGCAGGCATTTCTTTGTGAGGAAGCAGCACTTGCATTTGCCAAAATATCCTACAGTGGTGAGGCCATCAGAATTGGCAACTATATTCTGAGAAATAAAGTGATCAATTTTATCAGAGCCACTATTCCCTAATTGCCTACCTTTCCTAAAGTAAATCTCAAAGGCAAAAAGATGAGTTTCTATCTTGTTCTTCACCAAGTTCTTCAATGGCGTTAAAAATTTAATAGCTTCTTCCAATGGAGTTTCAACCTAACAAAAATAAGATATATTATATACAAATAGAAGCAAGATTTGGGGAGGGGATGTCACTTACTCTATTTATTAAAAATACTTTTTCGGTAAAAACCACTTACCAGTCACCCAGAAATACACTGCCATATTTTACCCTCCCACAATCTAAAGGTAGGGGATTCTGAACTCCTCATTCACTGAGATTATACATTATCTGTGGATAGAAACTATCCAACAAGTAAAGAAAAAGATAAAATAGAATGAGAACCAGGAAACGAAAGACAGTAAGAGAAACACGTAAGATAGCCAAGGACGGGGGCCAGGGGGGAGAAAGGATGTGGAACAGGATGACAGGATGACAAGGGCTAAGAACTGTAGAGAACATTAAAGAATGAGTGGAAGTTGAGTATAATCAAGCCATTAAAAAATAGTACAATATCCATTCTGTGTTGCTTTGTTCCACTCCGAATTCTACAGAAATCCATATTTATTCAAATGCCATACTACAAGTGTGGTGTCATTTGAAAAGTTTTACATTTACAGAATGCTGTCTCTACCACCCTGTGAGTACTGAGACAGGCCTAGTCTCTGTAGACTGGGGCCGGGCTAGGGCACAACACTATATTCGCACTCAGCACTGGGTCCTTATACTTGCCCTCTCTTACCACTGAGGCAATAACAATGTACCCTCAGTGGAATTCAGATGTGCCATATCTTTCCAACGTGACTCTGCCCATACAGTAATTTGTGGTTTCACCAACACAGATTTAGGCCAAGGCAATTATTTAACAGCACTAAAAACAAAATCAAGTTAAACAGTAAGTGGTATCTATAGGATTTACCCTATACTAGTATGTAAAACCAGAGAAGGCAATGGCACCCCACTCCAGTACTCTTGCCTGGAAAATCCCATGGACAGAGGAGCCTGGTGGGCTGTGGTCCATGGGTCGCAAAGAGTCGGACACGACTGAGCGACTTCACTTTCACTTTTCCCTTTCATGCACTGGAGAAGGAAATGGCAACCCACTCCAGTGTTCTTGCCTGGAGAATCCCAGGGACGGAGGAGCCTGGTGGGCTGCCGTCTATGGGGTCGCACAGAGTCGGACACGACTGGAGTGACTTAGCAGCAGCAGCAGCATGTAAACACCTAGTCATTATTCAAGGATATAAGCTCTAAACCAGAAATCAGTATGTGGCAGTATCACTACTGTAATAGTTGTAGATATGAAGAGACAGAGGAGAAAATAGGGGCCCCCATAAGTATACCTTTCTCACACTGGTGAATATTCTGCTTCTTATTCCCATGACTCTTTTTTTAATTAATTTATTTTTTATTGAAGAATAATTGCTTTACAGAATTTTGCTGTTTTCTGTCAAACCTCAATAACTCTATGCTTTAATGAGTTAGAATTTGTGGTATACAGGGGAGAAATGGTTACCAGGGAAAAGTAGAGAACTGGAAACTGAAATTACCACCCAGCTATAGCAAGCTTTTCAATTCCTTAAGAAGTATAGACTGAAGTGAAGGTCACTACATTGACCAGGATAATTTACTGGAGAGAGACATGGCTGCTATCATTATAAAATAGAAACAAAAAAGGATATTGTGAAGTTGAATCATTACAAGCATTGGTAGTGGCGATGAAAGCCACTCAGTCATGTCTGACTCTTTGAGACCCCATGGACTATACAGTCCATGGAATTCCCCAGGCCAGAATACTGGAGTGGGTAGCCTTTCTCTTCTCCAGGGGATCTTCCCAACCCAGGGATCGAACCCAGGTCTCCCACAATGCAGGTGGATTCCTTACCAGCTAAGCCACAAAGGAAGCCCATTACAAGCACTACTGTGACTGAAATTGAGTATTTTAATTTAAAAAGAGAAAAGAGAGAAATTAATTCTGTCTGAAACTCTAATAAATGAAAACATATGCCCTCAAAGGAGATGTGGATTTCTTGTCCCCACATGCTTCTGTGGGCCTCTCAGAGGTAAGACTTTGTCAAGTTAAATTTAAATGATAAAATATTATGTACATAACCAAGACAAAGCTAACTACATTCTACAGCTACATATATATGATGCAGTAGAGAGTGATATAAACAAAAGCATATAAATAGGGATGATGTTCTATAACCAGTGCTTTAGGATAAACTACCCTTGAAAATCCCTGAAGTTAAGACACACAGATATAGCTATGAATATACAATATCACTAGTTTGTGTTGTATGTATGAAAATCATATATTTAAGTATCAAAATCGCAATCACTGTAGTAAGACAGTCACACTATGACGGGCATATAAGAACTGAGATGGCCGTCAAACCTCCCACATCTCAAACTCAGGTGGGGTTCTGACGCTCACTGAGGTAAGCACTGGGTGGAACTGCCGGCATTATGTACACTCTTTTCTGCCTCTCTCTCAAAAATGCAGGGGGTGCAGATTCAAGATCAGAGTTAACATCCCACAAGCCTTGCAGCCAAAAGCCCAAAACATAAAACAGAAGCAATACTGTAACAAATTCAATAAAGACTTTAAAAAATGGTCCACATCCAAAAAAAAAATCTTTAAAAATACCAACTAAAAACTACTGCCTCATGGTAGTTGGATAAGCAAGCAATACATTCCATCAAGCTTTCAGATTTACATTCAGTTAATTCAATATTAAGCTAATAAACCTCTTATTTTCCTTCTCTCTTTCTTAACTAGAATAGCTGCTAATTTAACAATGCTTTTATTTAAATTATCTTGATCTGCTGCTGCTGCTGCTAAGTCGCTTCAGTCATGTCCGACCCTGTGCGACCCCAGAGATGGCAGCCCACCAGGCTCCCCCGTCCTTGGGATTCTCCAGGCAAGAACACTGGAGTGGGTTGCCATTTCCTTCTCCAATGCGTGAAAGTGAAGTCGCTCAGTCGTGTCCGACTCTTCGCGACCCCATGGACTGCAGCCCACCAGGCTCCTCCATCCATGGGATTTTCCAGGCAAGAGTACTGGAGTGGGGTGCCATTGATCTGGTGAACTAAATTTATCATTTACTACCTGGAAGAATGATGAAATTTAAGATCAACAAAACAAAAAGAAACAAACAAAAAAAGCAACTATAGATTAGAGACCCATAATTGGCAGGCAGTTTTTAAAACAGCCTGCGACACCCCTCCTGATTGTGGCAGTGGTGTGAAGTCTGGCCTTGCACCACATGGGGTGTGGGTGAGTGTGGATTCTATGAGATGCAGGCATCTTGGATGCAGGCATCCTAGAAGGAGAAAGGTGTTACGTGCCTAACAGGTAAGAACAGTATATACTGAAGAGGAGTCCATGAAACCGGGTGCCTTCCACTAGGCTCCTTCCAAATAAAGGAGTCAAAAATACTTTCTATAGTGCTTTTGCTGTGAGACTTTACAACCCTCTAGCTACAAATGACTAGACTATAACTTGACATCTGGCCCCAAAGCAGCTATCATAGGCTAAGCAAAGAAAATGGAACAGCGTGTAAGGAGACAAAGTGTGAAAAATCTGCTATGCAGGGCACTCCTTATCAGACAGCAACTACAGACAAACAGAGCCCTTCTTTAAACTATAAAGAAAGACATAAAGAGTTACAGGAAAAAAAAGTCATTGAGTCATGAGACAGAGAGAAAACGTAAAGAATGAGAGCGGCAGGCAGTCAGTGATGGTGGTAAAAGTGGTAGTAAGAAAAAAGCGGAGGCATAAAGATGGAAGGCCCGTAAAGTTGGTATTATCCCAAAGGAACTCTGCAGTTCTCCATGGGGCCTGAAAGGTCAATTTTCCGTGCTTCTTCACATCCCTGTGTAATAGTCTTTCAATAAACTCCCAACAACAATAAAAAGGCAGTATCTTTGTTTCTAAAAAGCACAAAATTATTTGTCAATACAGCTTTGTGAAATCCAACCTACATTTATCAATGGTTCTTAAATAGCAATAATGCTATGAGATATTACTGTCCATCTGCTAGGATATAATTCTAAAAGTATTTTCGAACTTTATTTATTAGGTGTTACAACTTCCCTTAGTTATAAAGCAATCAATGACTTTGAATTTTTAGTTACTAATAAGGCTAAAGCTCAACTCTAGGGTTATTATTTATTATATTGCTTTAACATAATAAAGCATGCAGTTACTCACACATGGAGTAGGAAGGTGTCAAGGGTCAGAAGAAAAGTGCATAGGTATGTTACTGATCAAAATGATTTACATGACAATGAATGCCTTGGTTTCAGTCTAACAGTTAAAAATGGCAGATAAGATTTTTGGCTTGGGGAAATATTTGAGGACTTTAAAGACATTAGGTACAAATAGTTAAGTACAATATCCTGTAAGTTGACAACACGAGTGAGAAACATATAGAATTCACTTTTTAAGACGCTCAATTTAGACTATATAAAAACTTAAATGCTACCTACCACTTATAACTCTGATGCTGGGAGGGACTGGGGGCAGGAGGAGAAGGGGACGACAGAGGATGAGATGGCTGGATGGCATCACTGACTCGGTGGACGTGAGTCTGAGTGAACTCCAGGAGGTGGTGATGGACAGGGAGGCCTGGCATGCTGCGATTCATGGGGTCGTGAAGAGTCGGACACGACTGAGCGACTGAACTGAACCGCTTATAACAGACTACATTCTTTACACATATATTTTCTCTAGTCCTAACATCTTGTCTAGTAATGATTTTTCCTAGTCACATTTTATAATTGAGAAAACCATCAGAGAAGTTAGACAGAGTGTCTAAGATACACAGTGACATCTAAGAGCTAACTATGTGGTCCCAGATCAGAATGACTCAAAAGCCAAAACTTTCCAATATACCATACACAGTACTCAGAATCATTATTTCAAGTTTTAAATGTGACATACAATCAGAAAAGAGAGAAGACAGAAGAGACAGAGGAAAGAAGGAAAACGAAAAATAAATCTCTTACTCTAAAATCTATCAAATTGGCTAAAAAAGACTATAAAAACAAGAGCTGGTCATGAGATTTCACTCAGTTGTGCTAAGTACTATTTTTAAGTACCTTGGCCAGTTTCTCCGGAATAAGCTCTTCTTTTGGGCCTCCAATTTCCTCATCATCATCATCCTTCTTCTTTTTCTGATTTCTCTGCTGCTTTTCTTTTTCTGCATTTTTTTTCTCTTCCTCTATCTGGGCTTTCTTTTGAGCTCTTCTTTGTTTATTACGTAGCTTCTTTAGCTCTTTATCAGACATGTTTGCTGTAAGCAGTGTTAAGAAAACCATCAACGTGTTAATCAGATTTATAATGATCAATTACTACTATATATTAATAATATTCCCAACTCCCATTAAAAATATCTCATATTACACATGTTCATGTGCCTTTAATAAGGCTGCATTTGTTAAAGAACATAAACATCTTCAAAAAATTTGTGAAACCAAGAGGAGACCTCCTGTGACAAGCACAGCAAAGCACAAAAGCATGAGTTCCTCCAGCAAAATTAAACTACCTGCAGTTCTAAGAATGTAACAAGCGGTTTCAGATCCCTATGGCACTGTATTATGCTTTAGTTAGGCCTTCTCTAATCCTGTCAAACAGTGCTGCCACCATGCCTTATTCTGCTTGTCATGATACTTTATACATCTGTTTCTCTTCTAGACTGTGAGCTTCTTGGTGGAAGAAACCTTGTTTTACTCAAAATCTTTCTGCTGTCAAGGCCTAGCAGCATACCAAAACACACAGAAAACACTCAAATATCTGTTGAAGGAAGAATGAATAACTGTATAGTAAATTTAAAATGTGACATTAAAAATTAACAATTATTCTGAGGTAATAGCCACAAAATGTCTTAAAGAAAGTCTAGAAATCTCTGATAAACATGCTATAATACAGTGGTAACACTGTATTGTGTAGACTTAAAGCAATAAATCTGAAAGCCACATGTTCAATAGGTATTTGAAAAACACTTGATAATGAAATGAAAAAAGTCATTCTAAAATACTCTACCACTATGGTGATTTTTAAATATGCCCACAAATTCTTTCCTTCAAAAAGTAAAGCCTATTTCCCCTTCCCTTGAATGTGAGCTATACTTAGTGACTCGATTCTAACTAATAGAATGTACTAGAAGTGAATATTTATGACATCCAAGATTAGGAAATACAAGCACTGTGGATTCCTCTTTGCTTTCCCTTGGATCACTCAGAGGAAACCAGCTGTCATGTTGTGAAGAAACCCAAACCACCTCACGCAAACACCCATGTGGCCAAGAACAGAACTCTGGCCATGAGTAAGCCATCCTGAAGTAAATTCTCCAACCCAGGCCAATCCTTTGATGCCTTGGCTGATATCTTGACATTAGGAAGAGAAAAATGGGTAATAGAAACCTGTGTACCAACATCCATACAACATAGTTTTCAGTATGACTTTATAATAAGCTTTGGGCTTCCCTGGGGGCTCAGGAGTAAAGAGTCCACCTGCCAAAGCAGGAGATGCGGGTTCAATTTCTGGGATGGGAAGATACCCTGGAGAAGAAAATGGCAACCCACTCCAGTATTTTTGCCTAGAAAATCCCAGGGACAGAGGAGCTTGGCAGGCTACAGCGCATGGGGTTACAAAGAGTCAGACACGAGTTAACAACTAAACAACAACAACAATAATAAATTTTAATATATGTGAGAACAAGACACCATGGCCACAATCCACCAAAATATTTTTTCAGAGCTTAGATTATGATAAAAGTGACATTTTAAACTTATGGATAACCTATTCAAATAAGAACTATTTCGAAGTCAGCAGTGTTTTATTTGGAGATAAAAAAGCCACCCTTCACCTCCCATCATATATAAAAGTTATCTCCAGATGATCACACAGCCAAATGTAAAAATAACAAAGCATACATTACGAGAAAACAAAGAAGATATTTATAAATGTGTTATACATTTTGAAGGAGAAAAGCCTTTCTAAGCCAAGACCCAGAGGCCATAAAGGACTAAAATAGTTTTGTCTTAGAAAAATTAAAACTTTTACATAATGAAAGATACCCATCATAAAGAAACCTAAGACCCAAGCAACAGGAAGAAAACATTTGCAACACATAAATAAGGATTAAGGTCCTGAACACATACAGAGAGATCTCCTACAAACCAAGAAGTTTCAAAATAAAATAGGTAAAAGATATGAACAGGCAATTCATGTAAGAAACCCAAAAGCAGGACTTCCCTGGTGGTCCAGTGATTAAGAATCTGCCTTGCAATTCTTCCCCCTTGCAAGGGACTCAGGATACAGGGAACTAAGATCCCACATGCCTCAGAGCAACTAAGCCTGCAAGCCACAACTACTGAGCTCTGTGCCACAACTACTCAATCCGTGCGCTGCAACAAAAGACCCACACTATGCAATGAAGATCCTGTGTGTTACAACTAAGACCCAAAGCAACCAAATAAATAAATGATTATAAATTAGATGTTTTCCCCTAAGTAACAAAAATGTAAAGGATGAACAATTTTCAGTGTTAGCAATAAAATAAAAGACAATCTCAATACACTGTTGGTGGCAACAAAAACTTTTATGGAAGGCTATGCAATTCTCATCATCTTTGACCTAGTAATTTCCTCTTCTAACAATCCCTGCTAAACAAATATGTGCACAGTGATGACTTATAGGACATTTACTTCAGCACTGTGATGGGGAAGAGGGAACCCTCGTTCCCATTAACAAAATTTAAAATGTTGTAAACTTTAGAACATTGTGAATGATATCATCCCATTTATGGGTTAAAAAATAAAACGAACAAAAGAACCACCCTGAAACATATGTGCATATGAAACTGAAAATGGTAATTGTGCACAAAAGAAACTGAACATTTAATAGGGATAGCCCTTTGAAAGGAGAAAACCTTCAGGAGGGAGAAAAGTGAAGACGGATTTTCACATATGCTAGGTGTTTTTCTGAGTTGCTTTAACTTTGTATATTCCAGAGTTAATTGTGTATGGGGACTTCCCAGGTGATCCAGTGGTTAGTACTACACACTACCACTGCAGGGGGGACGGGTTCAATTCCTGGTTTGGGAACTAAGATCTTGCATGCCACATGCGTGGAAAAAAAAAAAAGTTAATTGTATATTATTTGCAGAATTCGAAGAAGATGTGGAAGGCAGGAAGAGTAAATAGGAAAGTAAATAAGCAAAGCCAGAGGATCACTGCTATCATCTTCAATTATAAATTGTCCTACAGATTCTCACTAGCATTTTCTTTCCAGCTGAAGCAATAACAACAGAGATTTAAGTGAAATCTGTACAAGGGTTTCAATATGTGACCTTAGAATCTAAATTGTTCTTGCTGCTGCTGCTAAGTTACTTCAGTCGTGTCCGACTCTATGCGACCCCCATAGATGGCAGCCCACCAGGCTCGCCCGTCCCTGGGATTCTCCAGGCAAGAACTCTGGAGTGGGTTGCCATTTCCTTCTCCAATGCATGAAAGTGAAAAGTGAAAGTGAAGTCGCTCAGTCATGTCTGACTCCTAGCGACCCCACGGACTGCAGCCTACCAGGCTCCTCCGTCCATGGGATTTTCCAGGCAAGAGTACTAGAATGGGTTGCCACTGCCTCTTAAATATTGTATAATAACAAATTAACAAAAGGATCCAAAGGTCTTTAGCAGGAGGAAGAATATAAAAAGTAACCAACCATAACCTCAGAAGAGGAGAAACTCAGGGCTGAGGAAAAAAATTCTGACACAGTTTTTATACCCCAACTCCCCTAACATTTTTGCCCTGAATAAAGTCACAAAATTTTTGGACAATTAATTTTTTATCTTTTTACATGCATAGGTCACTTTTATTCTGAGATCCTTTCCCAAATAATTATTTTAAGGAAGACTTCTTCCTACACATCCTGACATCTTGCTATTAAAATGGCATGTTAAAAATGGTCAAGTGATAAATCACTCAGCAATGTTACTGGCTTAATTTTAATTCTAACCTGGGTATTAACGTTCAAGCAATATCCATCTTTTAGTATGTCATGGTTTGTGCTCAGTCGTGCCTCACTGTATTTGCGATCCCTCGAACTGTAGCCCACCAAGCTCCTCTGTCTATGGGATTTTCCCACCAAGAATACTGGATTGTTTTAATTGTTTTAATCTGGGTTGCCATTTCCTCTTCCAGGGGATCTTCTCAACCCAGGGATCAAACCCCTGTCTCCTGCATTGGCAGGCAGATTCTTTACCACGGAGCCACCATATTAAGTTAAAGTTGATGAAATTCAACTCCTTAAAAGCTAATGATCTATGGCTGATTCATGTTGATATTTGGCTGATAACAAAATTCTGTAAAGCAATTATCCTTCCATTAAAAAATAAATTAATATTTTAAAAAGCTAATGATCAGTTACAAATTCTTGCTTAACTTTTAAAGACTATAGTCAATAGTATTTTTCTTTTGTTGCTCAGAGAAATTCACAAAACAGCCATCGCCGTTTTCTAAAGCATGGATAACATTGTCCCACAATGTGCAAACAGAAAGCTCAGGAAAAAGGCTTCCCTGGTGGCTCAGTGGTAAAGAATCTGCCTGCCAATGCAGGAGACACAGGTTCGATCCCTGATCTGGGATGATTCCACATGCAGTGAGGAGGCCAGGCCTGTGCAGCACAATTACTGGGCTTGTGCTCTACAGCCTACATGCTGTAACTACTGAAGCCTATGAGCCCCAGAGCCCTGCTCCACAAGAGAAGCCCCAACAAGAAGTCCATGCAAAGCAACTAGAGAGAGTGGCCCCTCCTCTGCGTAACTAGAGAAAAGCCCCTGCAGCACTGAAGACCCAGCACAGCCGAAAATAAATTTATTTTTAAAAAAAACCATCTTTCAAAAAAAAAAAAAGCTCAGGAAAAATCTATGTTACACAAAAACATAAATATACATATAAACACCACAGAAAAGAATAACTCTTTGAATACTATACCTGTATCAGCTTCATGTTCTTTATTCTCATCTGTAAGAGGGCTGTCATGAAGCTTCAAATAGATCTCTATAGCAATTCTTGCGGCCTTGAAGTAAAATGGATGCTGTCGAAGTACATCTTCTAGCTTTAGTAAGTCCACATATGATCTAAGGGTAATCTTCCTCATACAGTATGTATGAAAGTCAAACTGGTCATCAGTGATTTCTATAAAATGCTAACAAAATTATCTTTTTTATTATAGTGAAGTACAGCAAAGAAGCTACAAAAATGAAAGCCTTGGAATTACTTGTTTCCAGGGCATGAAAATAAAAATCAGTAAAATTTTAAAATATTAAAAATTACAATAATTGGATTTGAATGCTTTACATATCAATTAAGCAAATACAATAGGCCATTACCTAGCATAGTTTGTGGCATACATTAGTGACTGAATTATTTGCTGAATGAAAGGAAACACAATGCTTTATTTTTCTAGTTATTTTATGTTTATTTGATGATTTCACATTTTAGAATATCAATAAATATCTTTTTTTCACAATGATGCTTTAAAATATATTATTCCTTCCTTAATCATATTTAAATAAAGCTACCATCATAAATCCAACAGAATTTATTAGCATACATAATGGTGCAGTACAGTAGATTTACATGTTAAACATTCAGCTTTTATATTTAGAACAATCTGCAAAGGATTTTAATATGTAGTATTTGGCAATTTTTCTGAGAATACAAATCTGAATCCTATGCAATGAAATGTTGGTATGTGGGAGAGAAATTAGTTAGGAAGTAAGTCAAGTAACCAGAAATTAACACATTTCAACTAACCTCTGGGATTCTCAACTTGTAGTAACAAAAGAAGCATGAATTTATATAAATTATTTATATATATATTAAAAACATTCAAAAAAGTGAAAGCCAACTACTAGTGATAGAAATGACTAAAAAGTGAAAGGACTAAGAAAAGAATAAACATCAGAAAATGAGAAATTATATAGGTTACAGAAGTACTGTGAAAAGGCTTCAAAGCTTGTATCTAATATTTATCAAGGGCATATGGCACCACCAATCAAACTCACAACCATGAGATTTCTAGCATAGCTTAATGAGCTTTGTATGTATTAATGAAGAAGCAGCATCAATTTGAAAGAAACATCCAAAAATCAATGAAAACATAGTCAAGATACAAACTTTCCATTAAGTTTTTCACATGAATTCTGATGGGAAGAGTAGACAATGGAGAAGTCTGCTGAATATGTAATCTATATTATTTTTATTATAAACTTTGAAAAATGTGAATAGTGATTTTTAGCAATTACTTGTTATGCATTAGAAAGTGAGAGAAAAGAAAAATTAAGAGGATTTCCCCAAAACTGTCAATGGGTAACAGAATAAAATGAGAAACGTTTATGTATATATTACTTACTCTCTCAATCTCATGACATTTCTTAAGTGCTTCACCAAATTTATTCATTGCCTTATAAGCTTGGGCACATTCTGTCTGGAACCACATGCACTGCATTTCATTTAAGTTCTCGACTGCTGATGTTCCTTCCTATATGAAAAGCAGACATAATCAAAGACGATTTCTTACCAAATACATTATTACACCATGGGATTTAATTGACTGAATTTTCAGAACAATTTTCTATTTTTTTAAAACCATTCTCAGAGTAAGAGGGAACAGTTAATATGTGAAAGAAATTAGAATTATATTTCTAACCACTAAAAAACCCTCATAAATGATTAATCAAAAAGATCTACATAATTTGGGATGGGACAGTAGCACATACTCAATTAATATGAGTATATTCACCCCTAAAAATTTCAACTGAACATATCTCAATATAAATCAGAGTTTAAAAACTCAGTGGGTTTAAAAACCCACTATAAACCTTATTTGAAAAATGATGTGTGTGTGTGTGCTCAGTCATCTCCACCTCTTTTGTAACACCATGGACTGTAGCCCACCAGCTCCTCTGTCCACAGCATTTTCCAGGCAAGGATACTAGAGTGGGTTGCTATTTCCTACTCCAGGGGATCTTCCCAACCCAGAGATCGAAGCCTGGTCTCTTCCATCTCCTGCACTGGCAGGCACATTCTTTACCACTAGTGCCACCTGAGAAATGTTTTATAGTAATACTGATTTCAATTTTTTTTGTCAAGGCAATTTAATTAAAATCTTATCTTGATATGAAAAATATCAGAAGTAAACTTTGAAAAATAAACAAGTTATACAAGTATGAACTTTTTATTCATAAACAAACAAACTAGCTGTACAAACCCTTGTAAACTTGGAGCACATTTCTTCAGCCTCTTTTATCAAATTGGCTTTTAGCATGTACTTTGCACACTTGGAGTTGATAAACCTGTCTGCTGTGTCCAAGGCCTGGGCCTCATCCATCCACCTTGCAGCTTCTTTAATATTCCCAGCATGCTAAAGTAAGAGGACACAAAAACAAAATAAACCTGTCAGTATGCTAATTTTACTACGCAGGTAATTTCTTTCCTGTTCATAAATAACTAAGACACAAATGCTTCCAAAGGTAACCTTCTATCTCTTACAACCCTAATCAACACAGATGCATACCATCTACTATAAGTTCTGATACCTTTCTGGCAATGTAGACTATGAGCTCTCTGACAGTAAAGATTTGTTTTAAAAATTTTGTCTACTGTTATAACTTCATTGGCTACACACTACAACAGTGCCTGGCATACAGTGAATACTGAAAAATAATGGCTGAATCAAAGAATCAAAACCTTTTAAGTGGGAACAACATAATTCAATGTAAAGGTCATAACAGGCAAAAGGATGGCCAAATTTCTACTCTAAGGTATCGTGGAAACATTACAATTCGGACCACTAGTGGGCATTCCATGACGATCCTCATTCTTAATTCATCTAACTAGTCCATCTGGCAAAGCCACAAAACTAATGAGCATTACCCTGGCATTTAAAAACTGCTTTAAAATGTTACTTAATTTCATTATTTTTTGGTACATAAATTATTGGTTTAGAACTTCTTCGCCAAGAGCTTCTATTATTTAATTTATATTAAAACTTTTAAAATGATACTAGAACATATGACTAGAGATTCTCAAGCAAGACACAGGAATTGAAGAAGCAGAGATAACATGCAGAATTCACAGTAGAAATCTCCAGTTTCATTTTATTAAGATTACCAGATACTGATACATGATCATATTCAGATGTTAAGAGAAACAAACATTTCACAGCAAATTTAATTACTTTTGATTATCTTTGCTAGTTAAAATCAAGAAAATAATCAGATATGTGTGAATGCATGAGAACATGTATTATGAACAATCATATATATGAATAACCATTGTGTATATTTGTATACACGTGTTGATGTATATATAGATGCAAATAATTGAGCAAATCAGCATGACCATGAAAAGTCTAAAAAGCAATCAGACTGAGAAAAACATTTGTTATTCCATGTGTGCTGAGCTATCCAATACATCATTTTTCTTAGAGCATTTAGAATGTAACATATGTTCTTAAAAATGTATGTCTCATTACCTCATAAGAAAAAAAGCAGAAAAGATTTTTACCTTATAGATTTTAGCTTTCACAAGAAAGAGTTCTATCAACGTGGGTGTACTTTCAATAGCGGTATTTATGTATTCCAGAGCAATAGATGGCTGACCAATTTTATCATAATGTTGTGCCAAGTAGTACTGGACCCAAAGTAACGTGGTTGGTGGTTCCTCTTTTCCATCATCTTTAAAGAGTGGGGGAGGAGGTAGAGAAAAATTAGTCATTATCTATATTAAAGAGACTAGCCACCTCAAAGTGGCTCTATCTTTATTAATAAGGAAAGTAGGTCAAATCGTGTTATTTATGCATCTAGTTATGAAACTAGCTCTAAATGTATAAGATCTTTGGACAGCACCACACTTTCTGCTCTGTATCATTACAGCTCCTAGCACAATGCCATGCTTATCATAAACATGGCAGATAAATGAGATCAAAGCTGTAACAAATTACCCAAAAAGAAAACTGGGGGGTGGGGGATAGAGACAACAAATTGTACTAGAACTATGGTCAGGATGTTATGTATGAGGGGGGAAAATAAGAATAAAGAGAAAATTTCCATTAATGTAGGGTTGAAAAAAAAAAAAAGAAAAAAAGAAAGGCATGACTGCTTAACTGGGTTTCTAGCTAATGTACCAAACTATACAGAAATATAATTGTGATGTGGTTATTTTGAATTCTGCTGATAAGATTCTTAATATATCTTTATTTTGAATATGCAAAAATGCATACTTTGGGTTAAACTAAAAATTATACCAAAAAATGAGATAAGTAAAAATACTTATTCTGTATTTTAGTTCAGTTTTATTTTTATATACTCACAAGAAAATGTGTAAGTTAAATATACAACCCACACATTAAAAAATGCTTTTTAATACAAATTTCTAAAATCTAAAGAACTGTCATTTGCTTTCAAAGAAAGCAACAGATTGCTTATTTTTATCCTAGTAGAAGTAGGATGGCTCAGTGGACAAACAATAGGAGTGGAACTCACCAACTCCCGATCTGATAGATCTGCAACTAAAGTGCTGCATATTCTTGGGCATGTCATTGAACCTCTTCCACATTTGTAAAATATGTAGGAAAATGCTGATAATCAAAGGAACATCATGATGATTAACCAATGAAACCATGGTAACGCCTTCTAAAAAGTACTATTAAAATTCACCTGAGACCTAGAAACAGTGATCAACTCAATAGCAATAAGCACCCCAGGTCCCATATTGGGTTTTCCCACTGTAGGAAACAGGGCTCCTTGGGAAAAACAACCGATTACAGGTCTGCTATGGGCAAGTATACAAGATGAACTAGAATATTTCTTTATACAAAACTGCAAGGAAGCTATCAACTACTACCCTAGTATGTGAAGGCTGGAACCATTTGAAACTGCAATGATTTAAAACATCAAATATGTTTAAAGCCATGAATTCAAAATAATACCTTTATAACACCTTTGAAGGATGCTACTAATAGTCAATTCACTATTTTGAAATTCATTAGTTCAAACTGGTGAAGAACAAAAAAGTAGGACAGGCAAAGGTGAAAAAGCATTTATCTTGCTTTTTCTGTATAACCTGAAATGCTACATTAGCAGATATTAATATTACTAGTTTGTAATTTGTAACAGTTCATGTAACACATGAAATAAACACTTCATGCCTTCTGATCAAAGGACACACCACCACTTGTGGAATAATCTTGCTCATCTCTTTGTCTTTAAAACAAAATGAGGGAAAAAAATAAAATTTCATCAAACCTGTAGACAGTCAGATCTGTCCATGTGAAGTTTCTGCAATGATGGAAATGTTGTAGATTTGCCCTGTCCAATATGGTAGGCATTAGATTTACAAAGCTATTGAGCAGCAAGTGAATGTGACTACTGTGACTAATTAAATTTACTTAATTAAAAAAAATTTAATAGCCCCATGTGACTAATGGCTACCATACTAGACTACATAGCTCTATATTTAACTTACAATGTATAATAAATCCAGAGGACAGAGAAACAACTTGTTAAGCAACACCATATGGGTATATTCAGCAAAAATTAGACTACAGAAAAACTAAACACATACACACACACACACACACACACAACTAATAAATAAATTGCAGGAAAAAAGAAAAAACAGAGGGGAAACTTACAGATTTATAAAATAAAGTTAAAGAGACATATCAACAAAACTCAAAGTAAAGATTTCATCTGGCTCTTCATTCAAATAAACTTCAGAAACAAAGAGAAAAAATATTTTTAAGGTACCTGGAAATGTAAGCATGGACATTTCCCTTTGATATTAAGGAAGCATTAATGTTCAAGTATGGTGATGCTATTATGGTTGTGATCTTTAGAATACTGAAATATACATGGATGAAATGATGTGATTTGGGGGATTTGTTTTCTAATAACAAGGGAGTAGAGGAATACCAGTAAGAAATATAGATGAAATAAGGTTGCCCATGAGGTAAAAATTACTGAAGTTGAGTGGTGGGTAAATGGAGGGTCATTATATTATTACATGTAGTTTTGGAGATGTTTTAAGTTCAACATAAAATTTTCAATAAGCTACTGTTATCATCTTCTTATCAAATATTTTCACATAATATACATATTAATGCATCTTAAAGGGAAAAATGTTTAAATATACTAAGCTTATTGACCAAATAATGAACAATACTGACCTTCTGATCAAGAATTTCATAATATAGTAAGATTTTTAAGACTTTTTTAAAACATAAAACTTGAGCACTTACCATTGGGGTTAAATAACCGGCAGCTTTTTAGAGAGGTTTCATAACCTACTACTAATTCTTCTATGATTGCCACCTACAGTACAAACACACAAGCACACTTTAGTAAAAAAAAGAAAAAAGAAAAATTATTATATAGTTACTATGCTTGTGCAAAGCATGTTATTTACTATTAGAGGGCTAAATAAATATTCCAATTCCCTCTCTCTTCTGATTCCACCCCCGGTCTCTCACATACATACCTTTTAACCTATGGATAAAAATTTAAGACTATACACTTTTGAAGGTGTGTTTTAAGGCAAAACTTACAGGATGGACAAAAAGAGGTAATGTTATGGATTATTTTTTTAATCTTGGTTCATTTTTATCTTAATTTACATAAATAATACCCACAGTTAATATCTGCACTTTAGAAATCAAGAATTAAATACTATGTGAAAAGAGAAATTCCACCAATAGATGACAGCATCAAGTCTCAATTTCATCATCCAGGGGAAACCATCAATAAAACAGAAGCATGGAATAGTAGGTGGGTTTCTGAGATCTAGGAGAGTGAGTGGCTGTCCCAGTTCTGGTTTCTCTTGAGTCATGACTATACTACTGACTCATGGCTTTGTAAGAGATCTGTGAATACTTTTAATTTATAATCCCCTTCTTTGCTTAATCCATCTATAATGAATTTATTACTATAGAAGCTCTCGTAAATGACCTCAACTTAACTGACTCAACATATTAATACCAGCTCTCTTCATTATCTCAAAAAACTGTGGTCACAGCTAGGCTATTCTGAAACATTCATGTTCTTCTGCTCCCATAAAGTGAGCTACATGTTTACGAAGAGTTTTGTTTTCCCAAGCCTGTTTGAATTAGTTGCATTCATTATCATCACTGCAGAGTTTAATCCAGTATTACATAAACTTAAGAAATGAGAACAAAAGAAAGAACTGTTTCTGTAAGTTGAATGAATACTGTGTGTGGAAAGACTCAAAAGATAAATTAGGTTGTTTTCTTTTCACCAATCTAGGTTTAAATAAGACAACCATAAAGGGAGAAGTCATAATAATATATATGATTCTACAATCAAGACTGCTTCACAAGCATCACGTTCTCACTCTGCCCAAACTAGAAGAAAAACATTTTATTAATGTGATTTAAGCAAGGAAAAAAAAAGAAAAGTGAAACAGTTGTCAATAAAGCCCATATCCTAGACCTCTCAAGAAAAGACTGGCAAATAAGCACCCTTTCTGTGCACTGGCTTCCCCGGTAGCTCAGTTGGTAAAGAATCCATCTGCAATGCAGGAGACCTGGGTTTGATCCCTGGGTTGAGAAGATCCCCTGGAGAACGGAAGGCTGCCCACTCCAGTATTCTGGCCCAGAGAATTCCATGGACTGTATAGCCCATGGGGTGGCAGTCGGACACCACTGACCGGCTGACTTTCACTTATGACTTAGACTGTGCTTTAAGTGTTTAGTATGTTTAATCTGTTCCATCTTTGAAGTGTTTTTGTTTTTTTAATCCAGCCAACATGTCTTGTTGTCACTGCACTTAAAATAATCTAAATTAAGATTAAAACACACTTAAACAAGCATTTGAATACTGTATTCATAGCTGAAAGAACAAACTGACTTACTGGGACATTAAACAAATTCTTCTGACAGAATTTTTTTTCTACCAACTAAAAAGGATAAAGATTACTAAGCTAAAACTTAGTTTAGTTTAAAAACAAAAAATTACTTCTGGCTTTCACCCTGAGGAGGGAATAGAGACAATATTGAAGAAATCACTACTGTACCAACTTTTCATACCTGCACTGATTTATTAAAAAGTACAGACCAGAAACAAAAGATAGAAAACAAACAGGTGGTAAATTATTCAGCTAAAGAGAGAAGACAATGAAAAGGAAATAAACAGAAAGCATTTAAAGTCTAAGGGCTAGGAAGACTGTTAGCAGATTCACAAAGTGTGTACTACCTGCATGGGTAATCAAAAACCAATTATCCAAACACCAAGCAAAGAAATCATAGTCAAAAAATAAAACAACCAATGTATTTTGCTTTACCTTTTCTTTATCTTTGTATAACGACCTCAAAGTATTGAAGACTGGTGGACAACCCTTGCTGAAGTTCATCCTTAGGAACTTATCCAAACATTCTTTAAACTTCTCACCTTGGAAGAAAAAAATCTTGTTGACTTAAACATTTACCCAGACAACTCTAACATGGCGTACCTTAAAATCTTAATATGCATACTCATATATTTAAAACCAAGGGCAGATATTGTATACCATAATATAATTTCCATTCCTTTGCAATTATTCTCACTTACCAGATAAAAAGTTTAATGGCAGTCTTCTTGGCACTAATCCCCTGGGATATTTAGTCCAGGCCTCCTCATAAATTTTTAGTCGTTCTAACATATTAGCTGCAGACCAAAAAAAATTTTTTCCTTATGTAATTATACATTTTGCTAGAAAATTACAAATTTCTGAAAATATATAAAAATTACCATATTTAAACAGAAAATTTGAACATGGGGAAAAATTATCATAATGTAACCACCTAAATATACCAACCATCATTTTAGAATAATTCCTTCTAAAATTTCCACATTTTAACCCACAATTACATAAAATACATGATTTTCCTTATCCTGTTCTGCTTTAGGTGGCCTTTCAAATTCTGATTCCTCTACTTAGTTCTAAGAAAGGCTCAGTTATTATGTTTCCATAATGGCTTTTCTAATGTTCTCTTCAGCCTCTTCTCTAACATCTTTCCTTTATTTTGGAACTTTGATTTATTATCTATCCTCTATCTTGATTTTTTCATATTTCTTTTATATTTTCTTTTACTTTCAGGTGAGAACTTTCCTTGTTCAATCAGTCTTCCACTTCACTAATTTTCCTCAGGTATGGCCTCTCATATTTAATCTATAAAAACTTTAAGTCCCATCAGTAAGTAGGTTTTGTCACCTCCCAGATTCCATTAGGTCCTTTCTCATAACTGTCCGTATTTCCCCACCTCTCTTCATCATGCACTCTTCTGTGCTCTCTACTCTGCCTTTCACCCGCACTCTTATTTCCATGCTAGTGTTACTACAGAGAATGGCCACTGTTACAAGGTTTCTCTCACATTTATCAATGTACCAGGAATAGTTCACTATCAGTTGTGTAGGAAATTTTGCTTCAAATTCTATCATCCTGGATAAGACTCTTGCCTTTTTGTAGATAGCATGTTTCTGGGACTTGTCCTCACAAGTGGGTCCCATTCATGCGAGAGAATGGTTGGGGGAAGAGTCTCTGGACCAAGTTTATTTGCGTTCTTCTTCTCACATAGGAAACAGTGCTTCCCTTTAGGTTGGCGACATTCACTTGCCCTAGCAGGCCACACTCTGCTATAGCCACAGGTTACCACAGAGTTACGCTTCCTTCTTTCCTTTAGGGAAACAGTTCCATTTCTATAAGTTAGCATTTTCCTTTCATATTTCTGACACTGCTATTCATTTGTGAATTTTTAAAACTTGTTTCCAAAACTCTTTTTACAACTATTTCTATGAATTTGTAGTAGAAGAGAGGTTTCAGAAAACACCTCGCCTGCCATATTAAATGGAAGTTCACAAATGTACTTTTGTATTCAGATTTTGAACCAATTCTTAACCAGTTTTTCTAGTCAGCATTTTCAATGAATTAACACAATGTATGTTAACAAAAGAAGCAATTAAAGCTTATAAAGTAAATTTTAATCAGTGTTACCTGGCTTAAGTGCCTTTTCCAAGCCTTTGTAATAGGCCCAGTTTTCAGGATTTCTCTCTTGCAATCCTCTGTAAACATCAGCTGCATCTTCCAAACGACATAATTGCAACAGAAGTTCCCCTGATTTAAAAAAAAAAAATTGAGTTAACTAAGTATGTTTAACTTTTCCTTAGACTTTCTCTTAAAACCTCTTCAATATTGGGAAGTGGGTTCTCAACTCCCTTCAATAAGACTATTTACAATGTTACAGTATTGTTTCTCCTTTTTTAAAAAGTTCATACGTAGAAATGTTATCCTCTTCACATCCTCAATTTATTCAGGTATATGTCTAATTCCAGGCTACTTTCTCAAATTGACTGAACACAGTCACTAAGCCATCATCTACTCAGTTACTCCTGACAACATACAGACAATTTGAAAATCTAAATTAATGGCCAGTCCATTACCCTAACCTTGTGATGTTTTAACCAGCTACGAAAAGATTCTGCTCTAGCAGCCCAAATCATGGCCACATTGTCTTTCTTCCAACTAATGAGTATACTCTCTTTTTCATCTACCAAATACGTATCCTGCTTTAAGCTTAACCATCTTGACTTTCTTCCTGTCTCACCAATCCTACCCTTCAATCTTAGAGAAAAACTGTTCCTGTTTCTTCAGGCCTTTCAGCAAACTTTAAAAAGACACTGCTTGTCTTCCCTGGGCTGTATGACCAATCTCATCCATGAATGACATTAGCAGCCACAAATATGGTAACTAATCTCAAAACCTAGGCTCCCTGGTTTACCAGTTTTAAGGTCTGTATGATCCCAACTATTCACTTGCTGCACACCTTCTCATAAAAGAAGCTGCCAGATGAAGGCACTGGGGCACTGGTTTCACTAGAAGCATATTAGCTCCAAACTCACCTAAGCCTCAAACACTGCTCAAGAATCCTTTTCCCTACTTTAATGAGCTCCCATTCACCAAAGGTATTATTTTCAAGCCAAGAATGCATTCTTGCACCCCTTTTTATTATCAGGTAATAAAAATGAACACTTATTGAGTGTGAAAATGACTTTTCAAATGTTTCACATGCATTAACTAATTCAATTCTCAAAGCTCCATGAGATAGGCTACTATTATCTGTGTCATTTTAAAACAAAGAAAATCAGTAAATGCTCCAAGGGTCTCTCAGACAAAGTCAATTGTTAAAGAGTCAGGATTTGAACCCAAGCAATTTGGCTAAAGTAACCCATATTCTTAATGTCTCTATCCTGAGTGGTTCTTACCAGGTGCATTTTTGTCATCCAGGAGACATTTAGCAATACCAGAGGCATTTTCAGTGTCACAACAGGGAAGCGGGTGCTACGGTATCTGATATAAGCTACCGATACTGCTAAATATTATGCAACATACAGGAGACTTCAATCTCCAACATCTCAGTCCCAAAGTGTCAACAACACCAAAGTTAACAGTCTGCTCTACACTGACGAAAAGACTGCTTTACTAAAAACATAAATAATATCCTGTAACCTTTCTCCCATATGCCACACCCATCCATATTTCCTTCTCATAATCTTTACCCACCTTTTCCTTGTAGAAGGAACTGATTGCATAACAATTAACAATGAAATTTTCTGCCTAACTATGCCAACCACTCACTCCAGGAAATTCCTAAATTATCCTGACCACCTATCACTAACATCAATGCCTTTGTTACTGGAATGCCCAATGATTGATGATTCTACTTTTAGTTGTTCCCTTCTATTCTCTTTATATTCCCTGTCCCCACCACCTGATTCACCATAGATATTCAAAACATATTTTGTGGAATGAACTGATAGCTGTTTCCTATTTCACTGGGAAAATGAAAGCAAGATAAACTTCCAAATTATCCACCACACTGACACACCTACTTGCCCATACACTCCATCATCTCTAATTACTGTGGATGAACTATTCATGTTGTTATCTAAGGCTAATCCTTCAATTTATCCACTAGATCACATCCCCTCTACTGTATCAAATATTCCATCTCATTATCCGGTGAGCACAATAAATACAATCTGCAAAAATCTTTTGATTCTGCAACCCTTCCACCCATCACTACCCTGGATGTGCTTCCTATACAGCAAAACTACTTGGTTGAGTCATTTATGCAAGCTATCCCTCAACTCCTCTACTAAAATCTCATTGAAATCTACTTGACCTGTTTGGTGTTTTACTACCCTCCTTCCAAATGTTCAGAAAGTCCTTTTGGTAAGGTCATCAGTAACTTCCAAATTGCTAAATCCATAGGTCAATTCTGAGTCCTCAGCTTGATCTGTCATTCTTCCTCACTAATAAAAGTTATCAAAAGAGTAAAATAAAACAATGTACTTAAGAGTATTTGGAACAATGTCATGTATTTCCACAAAGAAACTGAAGCCCAATCTTGCCCCTCATCATATAGCTGGCTGGTAGACAATGAAGGAACTGAAACTGGTTTTTTAATCTCATCATCTTTCCAATTAGTCAGAAATCTACTCCTTTATAACTAATAGACTGCTCAGGAATGATCAAATCATGTGAAAGTGGCTGTCTTGGATCTAGAGTTCACAAATGAGTTCCAGGCGCCTTGGACTTCCATTTTTTTTCTTGCCAGTAGCATTATTCTCTGCTGAAAAGTTCATCACAGAAGAATAATGGCTAAGTCCACTCTGCACACAGACACCACACTTCTCCAGTGTTCAACTTCAAAGGCAGTGAGAAATTTGAAACCAACAAACTTCAGCTGCCTGGTCTAACAAAGGCAAAGCAACATTTCAGAAGGCAAGTCTTAGAAAGTACTCAATTACTTGTTGTTTTTCTTTTGTTTTCCATAATCAGTTCCTGAACTTTTAAAACTACAAAGACTCCTTTTTCACAGCCCTCTAATAAATGGTAACACTGGAGATCTTTATTTAAGGATCTACCCATCCTCCTATCATAATCCACACATACAAACCTGAGTTTCTAGTTCATGTTTTCTGTATTCAGAAAGATATTCAGGTAAACCATAAAGAAGCCATAAGTATACTGCATACCCATAAGCACTTCAGTGAAGTCTGATTTATCAATATATATTACTGACAATAAAGAAGTCTGTTGTACACATTCAGTTTTGCTAATAAGCAGTTTCTTAAAAACTTAATCTTGTCTTTCAAAATTGAGCAAACTGCCTCCTATATTTTAATCAAACTGTAATATTTTCAGATCAGACACTTAAATAAACAATACTGCACTGAGTTACTTCATTCAACAATTTATTGTTCACCATTATTTTTTCCTATAACAACATCTACTGTTTAAATGTTTTTCCTACATTACAAATTATCTGAAGTGCATGAATAAGAAATAGATTTTGTCATCAAAGAGCTATATTATATGCAATGATTTTTCAGGCTTGTTTTTTGTCATAGTTAAATATCAGAATAAATTGCACTCTTAAAAAAAAAATACCTTTGGTTTCTTCTACAGCAAGTTTATCACAAATCTGCTTTTCATAGGTACAAAGATGTTCCAGAGCTTCTCTATAGAGACCTGCTTCACGAAGAACTTGATTCTGATATAAAAGGAGTTCACTATATTCATAATCCACTTTATCAGGGGATGTCTACATATGGATACAAGGAATACTAACAGTGAGAATTTTATTTTCATATTACAAAACTTTTCACACTTAAATACATACAAGCAGTCAAAGGATAATATACGGTTGATAAAACTCATTTTTAAAAATTCCTAAATATCTCTCTAGGAAGCAACTAAAACTGACAATATTAACTTAAAACCCACTGAATAAAATAAGAATCCATAAGTCCTTACATATAATAAATAAATAGGGGAGAAAGGAAAGCTTACTAAAAGTAGAATGTCAAATAAATCTAGAAGGAATAAGAAAAATCACCATTTTGCCACTATCATAGGAATGGCTTATCCAAGGACGAATCATAATCAAGGAATTTCGCTAAAACTAGTGGTGAAAGTCTGATGAGGAAGAGACTACTCATAAAGCCTCACATTATTTATTAAATACAAAAAATAACTGGTTTATAGTGAAGAAACCTGACAGTCACCACCTTAACCAAGAAACCAAACGGATCAGACACCACATGGCTTTTAATGTGGTGAGCAGAGAAGGGCTCAACATCACTTCTGCAGTCTTCTGCCAAAAATACATAACAGTGTCAATACTGAGGAAACATCAAAGAAGTCCAAACTGATGAATATCCTACAAAAGCACTTCCATGACTCTTCAAAACACCAATGTCATGAAATAAAAGAAAGCCTTTGAAACTTCCAGATTAAAAGGGACTATAGGAAAATGATAATTAAATGTGAGGTATGATTCTAAATTGAATCATGGAAATGAAAAAAAAAAGAAAAAATCCTAGAAAGGATATAAATAGGCCAGTTAGTAAATATTGAATATCGGTTGTGGATTAGATAGTAACAGTCTATCAATGTTAAATTTCCTAATTTTTTGATAATTTATACAATACTATCTATAAGAGTTAACAACTATAGAGATTCTTAGGAAATACCACACAAAAGCATTTTAGGAGTAAAAGAGCATGGTGTCTACAATTACTCTTGAATGTTTTAGGAAAAAATAGCTAAGTACATACAGAGACTATAAACTAAACGTATCAAATATTAACAATTACTTAATGTGAGTGAACTTCTATTATGTTCTTTGTTCTACTCTTGTAACTGTTCTATAAGTTTGAAACTATTTCAAATAAAAAGTCAGTAAATCTGTATACACTTCTCTGTTTTAGTTATACTAAGAATCAGACCTAGTTTACTAGGTCTAACTTCTGGTTGTTACCTGCTGTGTTTTCCTAAATTCTTCTAAAATCTTTGCTGCCATTTCATAATCTTCTAATAAATGGTAAGCAATAGCATAACCAATCCATGATGCTCTCTGTGCAGGTCGAAGTTGAAGTAACTGATACCTCGTTTCCTTTAAGGGAAAAAAGAACACTTTTTCTTAGGTTTACAAAAAAAGTAAATGCTCCTTGAAGATCATATTAACTCACAACAGTAACACAATGATGGAAATGATAATAAAAAATAGTTTTAAACATCCATATTGTGTAGCTTTATGGAAGCATAAAAGTATTTAATAAGCACAGTGAAGCTTCCAAGATAATCTTAGAAATAATTTTTCTAAAAGTTAAGACATGGTACCCTTTATTACTTACTCATCTACTTACTCTGAGAAGAAAGAATGGAAAAGATAGTCCAAAGGTAAAAAGTTTTTTATAAATGCAGTGCCCAACTACTGAGTTAAGATCTTCAGAAAGCAACTCAGTAGGCACTTCATGGAAGAAAAAAAAAGAGGAACTAAATAAATCTGAATTAATAGACTGATTTTTTTTTTTTTTTCCTATTTTTTGGCTGGGCCATGCGGCAGGCAGAGATCTTAGTTCCCATGCCAAGGGAACCCATGACCTCTACAGTGGAAGTGTGGTTTCATAACCACTGGACCACCAGGGAAGTCCCTTAATAGACTGATTTTTAAGGGTTACAATATAGCTATAGTGGTGATCATTTTGCAACGTATAAAAATATCAAAACACTATGTTGTGCACCAAGAACTAATATGGCAGTTAAGGGCAGTTAAACTTCAAAAAAAAAAGCCAAATAACCAACTAACGAAACTCACAGAAGAAGAAATCAGATTTGTGGTTACCAGAGGTGGGAAGGGGGCAGGATGGTGTACTGCATGAAGGTGATAAAAAGGTACACACATCCAATTCCAAGACAAAATTAAGTTCTAGGGATGCAATGTACAAAATGATTAGTATAATTAACATTTCTGTAGGCTATATGTAAAAACTGTTATGAAAGTAAACCTTAGGAGTTCTCATCATCAGGAAAAAATATAATTTTTTTTCTTTTTGTATTATTTTATATCTATATAACATGATGCATGTTCACTAAACTTGTGGTAACATTTCATGATGTAAATCAAATCATTATGATGTACACCTAAAATGTATGCAATACTGTACATTAATTGTATTTGAGTAAACCTGGAAGGAAAAAAATCTCCCCTTACCAATGTAGCTACAAAAACAGAATGTTAGTCTCTATGGAGGTAAAAAGAAGAAATGTGTGTGTGTGTGTTAATTTTTTACTAAATTAACTCAATCTTATACAGTAATCCAACTGTGCTTCACAGTAAAGTAACTTTTAAATCTGCTTACTCCAGTTACAAACACAACCACTACTGGAGGAAGGAGGCAAATTCAATTAATTTTTTTTAATGGAAAATTTTTTATCAAAAAGTACTCAAAAAAGTTTTAAATACGTTAACAATATTTCCTCATTAGAATAAAAAAATTCTCTACTTACCCTGTAACCCTCAAGATCTCGCATTTGAATTTGTAATAAAGAAAGGTCCCTTAAGATTTGAAGATTGTCTTTATCCCATTTTAGCGCATTTCTGTAACACTTAATGGCTTCATCATATTTCTTGTCTGACCTCTGGAGAAGGCCATAAACATGCCAACCTAAAGGATTTAGTTAAGGATACAACCTACAAGTCAAGAAATAATATTCCAATAATGTTCTCCAGGAAACTCAGAAAGTTTCAGCTGTTTATAAAATTACAAGCTTAAAAAAGAGATGGAGAAGGCGATGGCACCCCATTTCTGTACTCTTGCCTGGAAAATCCCATGGACAGAGGAGCCTGGTAGGCTGCAGTCCATGGGGTCGCGAAGAGTCAGACACGACTGAGCGACTTCCTTTCACTTTTCCCTTTCATGCATTGGAGAAGGAAATGCCAACCCACTCCAGTGTTCTTGCCTGGAGAATCCCAGGGATGGGGGAGCCTGGTAGGCTGCCGTCTATGGGGTCGCACAGAGTCGGACACAACTGAAGTGACTTAGCAGTAGCAAAAAAGAGAAAGAATATAAAATAGTAGTAGCTTGATAACAACGGAAAACAATACAGCTTCTCAAGACAAAGAAAACAGGTCTAGCCTGCCTTATTTTAAATAAGTTAATTTAATCTTACTATGTTTCCTTAATTATAAAATGTAAATAAAGAGAAAGTCCATACAGCAAAGCATAGCAGTATGGTGACAAAATAGAATAACATGTATAAAGTGTTCAGTGGCTGACCCAAATAAATGGCTCAATAGATATTAAGAATTATCTATTTTTGAAAGAGAACAGGTATCCACAACATAGCATGACATACATCAAAATTTCCTAAGTCTAGTAAGAAATACAGGTAAGTAAAATTACAGTAGGTCATACAACTGTACTACAAACGGGAAAAGTATGTACAGAATCCCACTCTCCTAATACAGGTCTTTTTTCACTTTAGATTTTGATTATTGCAAATCACCCAACCTCCTGCAGTTTCTCTGCTTTCACTCTCACTTGCCAGAGTAATCTTTCTAAAATAAACACAATCAAAAGAAAAAAGTCTATTTCCCTTTCCAGAAAGTTAATATTTCTCTCAGATCAGGTTCAAACTTTCCAATCTGACAACTTTTATAACAAGAACCCTTAATGGAGTCAGGACATGCAGAATGTCTAGGGTGACATGTATAACTAAAAAAATATATATAATGTTATAAATTTTATTTGAAAAATGATCTTTGGTTTTATAATGCAAATCTTCTCAGTTGGAACGTGGCTTTAAAAGCCTGAGATATACTACCCTTCAAAATCTGGCCCCCATAACCTATTTTCTCATTCAGCCCACCCCCATTTTAACAATACCCTATTGTTTGAGGACTTGTTCAACTCTCTTGAGCACTGAAATGCCTTTTAACTGCCTCTAAGCTTCACCGGTGGCTCAGTGGTAAAGAATCTGCCTGCCAAGGCAGGAGATACGGGAGATGTGGAAAGATGCCCAAGAGGAAGAAATGGCAATCCATTCCAGCATTCTCGCCTGGCAAATCCCATAGACACCGAAGCCTGGTAGGCTACAGGCCACAGGGTCGCAAAGAGTTGGACACGACTGAACACACAAGCACACATAAATCATCACCTTCTAAAAATCTATCCTCAAAATGTTTAACACTGCTAAAAATTTAAAGAAATTTATGTTCATCAAGAGGAACAGAATTATATAAAGCATGGTAAGTCAATAGAGAACACTACACCAATATTAAAAATGATGGGAAAATATCTACAACAGCCTTATTAACTAACCCTTTGCTTACCTTTATAGTTTCTGGTTACTCCTAACTCACTTCTGCCTTACTGGATTAGTGATAATTTTTGAACAAGCTTTAACATTTTATGTAATACTTAGAAGTGTTAAGCTTCTATCAAGTATCTTCCTGCACTAGGCTCCTAAGATCCTTGAGAGCAAAATCCATTTCTTTTCTTACTTTATATTATTCCAGTGGTTCAGTTCAGTTCAGTTCAGTCGCTTAAGTCATGTCTGACTCTTTCCCATGAATTGTAGCACGCCAGGCCTCCCTGTCCATTACCATCTCCCGGAATTCACTCAAACTCACATCCATCGAGTCGGTGATGGCATCCAGCCATCTCATCCTCTGTCATCCCCTTCTCCTCCTGCCCCCCATCCCTCCCAGCATCAGAGTCTTTTCCAATGAATCAACTCTTCGCATGAGGTGGCCAATGTACTGGAGTTTCAGCTTTAGCATCATTCCTTCCAAAGAACACCCAGGACTGATCCCCTTTAGAATGGACTGGTTGGATCTCCTCGCAGTCCAAGGGACTTTCAAGAGTCTTCTCCAACACCACACTTCAAAAGCATCGATTCTTCGGCGCTCACCTTTCTTCACAGTCCAACTCTCACATCCATACATGACTATTGGAAAAACCACAGCCTTGACTAGATAGACCTCTGTTGGCAAAGTAATGTCTCTGCTTTTTAATACGTTGTCTAGGTTGGTCATAACTTTCCCTCCAAGAAGTAAGTGTCTTTTAATTTCATGGCTGCAATCACCATCTGCAGTGATTTTCGAGCCCAGAAAAATAAAGTCTGACACTGTTTCCACTG